>NW_027531278.1:373527-392327 GCF_008692635.1 Crocuta crocuta | reverse complement strand
TGGGCTCTGTGCTAAAAGCTAGCTCAGAGCCTGGAGCCTGTTTCAGATTCAGTGTCTCCCTCTCTCTCTGACCCTCCCCTGCTCATGTTGTCTCTCTCTCTCTCTGTCAAAAATAAATAAAACATTAAAAAAAAAACAACTTCAATTTAAAATGAACTAAATACAGGCTCAATCAGTTGACCATCCATCCAACTTCAGCTCAGGTCATGANGTCAAAACTAAACATTTAAAAAGTAAATAAAAATAAAATGAACTAAATACAACAGAGGAAAACAACTCGCTACACGACTCAGCCTTTTCAAGTGTACAATTTAATGGTTTTTAGTATATCCGGAGTTGTGCAGCCATCACCACCATCAACTCTAGAACATTCTCATCACCCCAGAGAGAAACTCTATATCCATTAGTCATGTATCACTCCCCATTCCGCCTGCCCCTAAGCTACCACAAACCTGCTTTCTATCTCTACAGATACGCCCATTTAGGACATTTTATATATATGGAATCATATACAATTCACCCTTCAACAACACAGATTTGAACAGTGCGGGTCCACTCACAAGCAGGTTTTTCAGTCNCTGGAGCCTGCTTCAGATTCTGTGTCTCCCTCTCTCTCTGCCCCTCCCCTACTTATGCTGTCTCTCTGTCTCTCAAAAATAAATAAAGTTAAAAAAATAATAAAGTCATTTTAGAGTTACACCAGAAACTGCTATTATTAAAAGCTGGATCAAGTACAAATCTGAGAAATCCAAGGGTCCAAGTAACATGGGTCAGTTCCATGAGGTTCACTTTAAAATCTAATCAGTGAACCTCTCTGCTGAATGGTTCTAATTGATCCCTGAAATGCACAGACGCTGGAACAGCACGATATTGGAGAGCACAGATGTTAGAGTCAAGTCCATTCAAATACTGACTCTGCAACTCACTATTTGACCTGGGGCAGGTTATTTAACATCTCAGGGCTTTGGCCGCTATGATCTCTATCTATCTATCTATCTATCTATCTATCTATCTATCTATCTATCTGTCTATCTATCTATCTATCTATCTATCTATCTATCTATCGCAGCATAGATGGGCAAAATGAATGAACTAATACACACGACAGGCTCAGAAGAGTGTTCTAGTGTATGTAACTATTAGCATTTTTTCAGTTATGAGAGGAGACTTCTTGAACGTGACATCATAACAAAGTATTCTACAAATCAGTCGTGACCCTATACATACTCACTAGAAAGTTAACTAACAGGGATAGTGCATGGCCGGCAGTGACCTCTTTATAAAGCTTTTCTTTAAAAAGTACATGAAAATACCCTTTTGGTTATATCTTGCCCCAGACCCTTAAAGATTGAGTTTCAATCCAGTTTATTAAAAAAAACAACAACGAGTTTGAGCTACCCTGCCTTTAAAGTAAAAACTGAAGCTTAATCCCCATATCTATTATATCTACACACACACACACAAACACACACACACACAATTACAGGAATCTAACCACAAGTAGGCATCTCTCACTTTTGATGCTGAAAAAAACTTTTGTCATGTCATGCATTCGGCCCAATCCTCTCTGAGGCAGGGAAGATGACTGGAAGAGTCCAGAGGGTGTGTGAAAGGCCTGGGCCTCTGAACTAACACTGTAGTGTACTTTCCACCCAGCAAAAAGCACTTCAAAATGGTCCCCATTTTGAAAGAAACCAGGTTGGATGTGACCAGTGCCAATCTCAGCAGAAAAGGAATTAAAGACTCAACTCATCTAGGCAAGCAACCACTGGGGACCCCTAACCGTTTCACATAAAGCTCCATAAAGGTGGCATTATTTAATAAATGTGAAAGTTACAACATGGCCTTAATTGGGCCCCTCTTTACAAATTCAAGATAACTAAACTGATGGTGTCACTCTCTGTCCCCCTACCCTTTCTTCCTCACCTCTCTTCCCCCTCTCCAGCTGTCTCCCCCACCCCTTTCTCTGCCTCTATCAGTCTTTTCTCCCTACTACTTACCGCCTTTCACATCATCTGTTGTTAATGTCTGCCTTCCCCCACCAGAATACAAGCCACCCCACAGACGGGGATTCTGGTCTGTTTTACTTACTTGTTAAATAAATGAACTGGGCAATAAAGACTTAGCCAAAGAACCAAACCGTTGTTCACCCAAATTTTCATTTAAGCCAGAAATTTACACAAACTTAAGAAAACAGTAGAACAAACATTTGGCTAGTCAAGATGCTCAAGTTGGGATGACTGGGCAGCAGAAGGGCAACATTAACTTATGCTGCTCTGAAGCAACTTGCACCACGAAGAACTGGAGCACTACCATCTCACACTAGACACTTTTCCTATGAAACACACTTCCAAGTTCAGGTACAGAAACCTCTTCCACCAGACTCTGCTTCCAGAATAAGGATCTGCTGCCCTCTCTGTTGCATATGAAAAACAGGATTCCACAAAACACCTACAGCAGGCATAACTACAAATGCTTTCAAACAAACGTGGGCCACTTGTATTATAAAAACCTAAAAACAGGAGCACCTGGGTGGCTCAGTCAGTCGAGCATCCAAATTTGGCTCAGGTCATGATCTCACAGTTTGTGAGTTCGAGCCCCTATAGCCTGCTTTGGATTCTGTGTCTCCATCTCTCTGCCCTTCCCCCGCTCGCTCTCTGTCTCTCTCTCTTTCAAAAATAAACATTAAAAAAATCTAAAAACAGTAGAATTAGAAAATAGTTTTGACCTCCACGTCACAGGAGAGGGCCTTTGCAAGCAAAATCTAAACTCCAAGGGGAGTTCCACTTCCCATGGTCACCTGATTGGAGATCAGTAGCCCTCAACGAGTGGTCTATGCAAAGTTTCCATGTACAGTGACAGAAGGCATGTGGGCCTTCTCTTTGGGTTTTACCCTATGTGCTTTCTTACTCTATGATGATGTGTAAATGAAGTGTACAGATAGTGTTTCTCTGGAGGCTCCTTTGAATGCTGTGGAAAGCTACCCAGTCTGAAAACCCACTTCTAAAGCCTGCCAGTAAGCAAGAAGCTGTGTGTAAGCAGCCTCTGAGTCCAGAATTACAAGCCCTTCTGAAGGCACTCTCTTTACTTAGAGAAGTCTGTTTTGGAAAAAAAGGCCAAATACATAGGGCAGTGGTGCTCTGTACCGTTAGATCTAATGCTCTGTTATTAAAGCAAATTCCTGTAAAGCCCCTTTGCTAACCTGAAACGAAAATCATAGATATTACCAATCTAAACACAATTTCAATAAGTAATCAATGTCATGCCTAAACTCAAGTGTAAAGGAGAAATAAAAGGAGAGTGATTTATAATAATGTATTTTTTCTTTAAAAAATTTTGTTAAATAATGTATTCTTCAACATATTACACTAAAAATAAAAACACCCCACCCCATTTCCAATTTCACCTCTAGGGGGAGTGTCACCCCCAATGAGAATCACTCAAAAGTTCCATTAGGTACCCGAAGTGTCTGTAAAGACAGGATTTACTAAATTAACTTCTTCTGATTTTTGCTTTAAATTTCCTTTCACTACAGACCACCTAGGAGGCAAGAAAATAAAAATGATGCCTTGAGAAACCACTCTCCACAAGAGAAATGTTCCTATCCCAGCCATTTTGAGACCAGGTACACCATCAATTCAAGTTCCATATGTGCTCAACCCACATGAAAACAAATGATGGTCCGTAAAAGTAGGAGTTTATTTCATTTTTGTACATCTTCCTTTGCACAGGGGTTGGCAAAGTTTTTCTATAAAGGGACAGACAGTAAATATTTTAGGCTTTGTGGGCAATACAGACTCTGTTGCAGCCACTAAACTCAGTGTTGTAGCATTAAAACAGCAAAAGGCAGGGTCACCTCACTAGCTCAGTAGGTAGAGCACGCAACTCTTGATCTCAAGGCATGAGTTCAAGCCCCACGTTGGGCATTGAGCTTACTTAAAACAAACAGTAAAAGGCAATATAGAAATGAAAGGGTGTGCCTGTATTACAGTAAGATTTTATTTACAAAAACAAGCTGTCACCCTTCTGTCTTAAACTATTAAAATAAATGATTTCCAAATGAACTTTCTTCACCCCAATGACAATCATGTGCTTTTAAGCTAAAACAGAAGCTATTAGCCACTCCAAATCTGTAGCTTATACCTTATAAAAATGCACTATGATCAGCTGCAAAACTGGGTGCTATGGTTGAAAAAAGGGTTTCTGTATTCAGACCAGCTTGTTTTTCACACCCCAATGTTATCACTTGATTAATAATAACAGTTCTGCACTGCTGGACAAACTACAGTTCCCAGTCTGTGAAATGGGCACGATACTACCACAGCAGATGGCAAAACAGAGGCACTCAAATACCAAGTTTCCCCTCCTACAGAGATGCTTTGATGAAATCTAAGTCATTCTACAAGCCAGTGCCAAAACACTTGGCTGGCTTTTCCATAAAATATATGATGTCTAACACTGCCTAAGCATTCTGTATACATACCTTCTAAAATGACCCATCTCATCTTGGCAAGGCTCTGAGTAGCTTTAAAGCAGTTTGTCGTTAAAGCATGCCTAATTCCATTAAAAAGAGACAGAGAGACAGAGAGAGAGAGAGAGAGAGAGCAAGGAACCAAAACACTGGACTCCTAGCCCAGGTTAACTTTCCACAGGATCCCTAATGTGGGGACCTCGACTCATCACCTCTTCTGGCTCAAGGATGGAGAAATATGCTAGATGTTTCTAGTAAATCTCTGTTTATTCTGCAACAGTACCCACCCATCAAAGCAAGTGGCTTATTGTCCAAATAGACACATGCAACACATATGCAGGACAGCTCCTCAATTTGTCTCAGCCACATCAAATCTCAGGGCTCAAGGGGCCTCGTTTTTATGAATTCTCTTCTGGAAATTATAAACTGTTAAACAGGGGCACCTGGCTGGCTCAGTAGGGAGAGCATGTGACTCTCGAGTCTGTGAGTTCGAGCCCCATGTTGGGTGTAGAGATTACTTAAAAATAAAATCTTAAAAAATCCTAATAAAAACAAAATGTTAAATAGTGTTTCATTTAGAAACTCATTCTTTGTAGGCCTTTGATATTTACTATTCATTTTAAAGATCATGATATACTTAATTCTATTTCTTTAAATGCTGCAAGGACCTTTGTCTAAAAGCAATATAATTCAGATCTGGTGTCGAATGCTTTTTGAATCACTTTTTCCAGTGGTCAGTGATGGATTTGAGCTGATCCACTCACCCTATTACATGGTCCCCTCGTGACAAATGGCACNAGAGCGGCATGAGCTATGACCACGAAACAAGGTAACCTTAGACATGCTCCCTGAATTGAAATTGGTATGCTACATAAACCCTTTGAAAAGTCAGCTACCATCAGGTTAACTTTTCTAATGTAAAAAGCCTACCTAGTAATATTATATACATTTAAACAAATCATTAAATCCACCAATGGANCCAGCCAGTAAACAGAGTTTTAAAATAGGAACATGATCAAGTTCCCCATCCACCAGCCAATTCTCAAACTCATGAACCCATCTGATGTGCTCTGTGATAAAACTGCATTTTGTCAAACTATCTTCCCCTGTGAGAAACTACTGCAAAAAGTCCACTTTAAATTTATAAGTGAAAAGCACCTTCTCAGGCAAACATTAAGATAGTAGTCGATGAAGGGAAGAGTAAATGCATGGAAACAGTCACCACTAAGGTAGTAATGAAGGCGCCAGTCCAGAACATCTCCTTACTTTCCAAGGACCTTCTCAGAATGGCATTCCTGACAAAGATTTCTCCAACTGGAGTTAGTAGGGAAGGGGGGAGGAACAGAAAGGAATTGAAGGGCAGTTTCTAGAAAAACAGAGGATTAAAAGCCAGACATGGACAACTGATGAAAATAGAGGCAAATCAGCCATTTGAGATGAAAGCTCAAGGTACTTAACACTCTAATTCGAGCAGCAAGCGGGGGAAAAGGCAAAATAATGATGGTAGTCTCTGAGTTTCCTGGGGCTACTCTAACAAAGTACCACAAACTGGACAGCCTACAAGACAAATTTCTTCCCTTCCAGTTCTGGAGGCTAGGAGCTTGAAAACATGGTATGTGCAGGGCCATGCTTCTCTGAAGGCCCTGGAGAAGGGTCCTTCCTTGCCTCTTCCCAGCTTCTGGTGGTGGCCGGTGGTCCTTGGCAGTCCTCAGCTTGTGGCTATGCCACTCCAAGCTCGGTCACATAGAGCTGCCCCTATGTGTCTGGGTCTTCATGCAGTGTTCTCCTCTCTTCTAAGCACATCAGTCATATTGGATTAAGAGCCCACCCTACTCCAGTATGATCTCAACTAGTTATATCTACAATGACCCTACTTCAAAGTAAGGTCCCATTAAAAGGCACTGAGAGCTAGGCCTACCAACATATCTTTTTGGGGGACACAATCCAACATGTAACAGGCAGGAGGTTAGCTGTAGAAACTAACAACCTATACATGTCAACAGGTGGTTGCATTCAGAACAATTTAGTTTGTCAATCCATCCATAACCATTCACTGAACACCGATTAAATTAAGCAGCACTAAAATATTAATATAGTTTCTGAGAAGAAATAATGAAATGACACCAAGCCAATCATTTCTGAGACACTCCTTGCTCAGCAGATGTAATTATTTAAGCCTATTTCCAAAGAGATCCAAAATCAGTCAATAAATCTATACTGGACAACTAATCTGGACCATGGTGGGAAATTCTAAAAGGAAACTAGTCTTCAAGGAACTAGCAACTGAGTTGGGGAGATGAGTAAATACAAATCAACTGGCAATAAAGACAACAAATAAGTAGAAGTTAAATAGTAATAAATCATACAAGTGATACTGTATAGTTAAAAAACAAAATACAATATGTCCTCATGGGTAATGAGCATGGCTTTGATTTACTGATCCTCCACTATGTGCCAAGCATTGTTCTAAGCACAGATGAACTCATTCAATCCCCACCCCCCAACAACCTTATAAGGCAACTGCTGTGACTATGTTCACACGAAAATACACAACCCCAAAGAGCAGAAAGGTTAAACAATGTGTCCACGAAGAACTGTCAGAGTCAGAATTCAAACCCAGTTAGTAGGACTAACCCTCTTGTGCACTAACAGATATTTGTCGCTCTAGTAGATGATCAAATGAACAGTGAGGGCTGCCTCGTGCTTACACAGCTGAACAAAAAAGGTTTTTTTGGAATTCCATCTCTATGTCATAAAATTGGCTGGTCACAAACAGGAACTCTAGCCTTCATTTCACAGACGAGTAAACAAATAGTGCCTCTGCTCCCCAAATCCATGTTTGGGAGGCACTGAACCAGGACATTCCGTCTTGTCTGCTCACTGCAATATTACTTTGTATCATGGAAGAGTCTTTCCAAACTATATGAAAAAGACCAANCCAGCTCAGAGCCTGGAGCCTATTTCAGAGTCTGTGTCTCCCTCTCTCTCTGACCCTCCCCTGCTCACGCTGTCTCTTTCTCTCTCTCCTAGAAATAAATAAAAATATTTGAAAAAAATAAAAAATAAATTAAAAATAAATTAAAAAAAGCAGTCTGTTTTGGTGGTGTGCACTTTGTCCAGTAACACTGCCGCCATCCAAAGTATTCTTCCTGTTCTTTTGAAACTGCTTTTAGAGATTTTAGAGCTACATAAGATATCATCCCATGAATTTTACTGTATCTCAGTTTTTCAGTGAATACCAATGCTTTCCACAGCAGGGGCACCGTCTATCTCTATTTAATAGATGAGCCTCAAAATTATTTTGGCCTAAAGCCAAATGTTAAGTCCTCACTCAACGATTTGACACCACTGAGGATTTTGTTTTTAAAGGTACCTGAAGGCAATTCCGAACAAGAGTTCCAAACACGGGCTGGACAGTTTTGGAGTTTCCTGTCCCTTCTCTACAAGGGCCAGAAGGAAAAAGCAGTGAGGTTTTCAAATGTTGCCAACTGTTGCAAATCCTGGCCTGATGCATCTTTATTAGTTCTAACTTACAAGAGCAGGTTGACCTTGGAGGTTAGCAGAGATCAGCAGCAGGACTAGCTAGCCTGCCCAACAGGCAGTCTGCCATGAGTTAAAAGGAGTGTCCGAAGGGTCCTCCAAAGACTGGCTTCATCATATGCTTTGGAGACTCAGAAAGAGAAGGCCTTGCAGTGTATTTATGACTGTATTTATGACTGGCTGCTGGAGTAGGGCAAACAGTCCTAAATATGCTGGCCAACTAGCCAACCTATACAAGAAGGCAAAGGACAGAATACATACACTTCTAAAACTTGGCACTATCAGCAGGGAGAATGCTTTCATACATGTGAGAAAATAATCTAAGGAAAAGGGCAGAAATGAAAAAGGCAAAGGGATGAAGAGGAACCAAAACCGGTGTCAAAAGGATGGCAAGGAAAGAGAAGATGAAGAAATTGCAGTACTTTAACAATGACACGTATGAATGTGACAGGGAATTTCCATGGTTTTTGAAGGAGCAATATATGATGCTCCATAGAATAAAAACATCCCCATGCTCCTGATGGAAATTCTGTTATCAACACTAGGAGGAAAAGCTGGGTAGTGGTGGTTGGTGGTGGATACGAATGCAGTGATATGGAGTCATAAGGCTATTCGGGAGGTATACGAGCTTCCTAAAGATTGTATCTGAGATATAACATCTACAGACACAATTCAACATCTAATCATGGTTTTTAAAAAACAACTCGCAGCAAACTAGGAATAGTCAAGGGCGCCTACGGAAAACCTATAGCTAACATCATACTTCATGATGAAAGATGGAACGCTTTCCCACTAAGTGTGGGAACAAGGCCAGAATGGTTGCTCTTGTTGCCTACATTCCATTGCTCTTAGAGATCCTAGCAAGTTTAATAAGGCAAGAAATAAAAGGCATAACATGTTGGAAGAAGTAAAACGGTATTTGCAGGCATGATCATGTATGCAAAAAATCCTAAGAACACCACAGAAAAACTATTAAAACTGGTAAGTAAATTTAGTAAGGTTGCAGGATATACAGGTCAAAATAAAAATTAATTGTATTTGTATTGCTAGCAATGAATAAATGGACATTAGTGTGTAAAAATGTCATGTGCATAATATAAAAAATGAACTCTTTAGGGACACATCTAACAAAATGTGCACAAGATTCATGCACGGAAGACTATAACTGCTGAGAGAAATGAAAGAAAACCTAAATACAGGGAGATATATATCATGCTCAAGGATCAGAAGGCTCAATATTCTTTTTTTTTTTTTAATTTTTAAATGTTTTATTTATTTTTAGGAGAGAGAGAGAGAGAGACAGCGTGAGCAGGGGAGGGTCAGAGAGAGAGGGAGTCACAGACTCAAACAGGCTCCAGGCTCTGAGCTGGCTGTCAGCACAGAGCCCGACGCGGGGCTCGAACCCACGAACCAAGAGACCATGACCCAAGCGAAAGCCGGACGCTTAACCGACTAAGCCACCCAGGCGCCCCAGAAGGCTCAATATTCTTATGATGTCAATACTGATCTAGAGATTCGATGCCATCCCTGTCAAATCCCAATGGGCTTTGTTGTAGAAGCTGACAAGACGACTCTGAAATTTATATGGAAAGGTAAAGGGCCGGCCAAGAATGGCCAAAACCACCTTCAAGTGGAAAAAAAAAGTTGGAGTACTTCCACTGTCCAATTTCCAGACATTCTAAAAATGCCTCAGTAATCAAGACAGTGTGATACTGGCAAAACTACTGTGTCTGTCCAACAGGCAGTTTGCAATAATAGAGAAGTGTGCCTTTAAAGGGATTGCCAAAGATTGACCTCAGAGTTAGGAGTCATCTTTTGGAGGTCCTAGCAATGGTCAACTGATTTCCAACCAAGGTAATTCAATGGGAAAGGAGAGTCTTTTCTACCAATGATGCTGGAATAATTTGATATCCATGTGGAAAAATAAGTGAATCTGGACCCTTCACACAATATACAAAACAACTTGAAATGAAGAAGTATTCGTTTTATACTACATAACAAACTCAGTGGCTGTAAACAACACACAATTATCTTGCAGTTTCCGTGGGTCATGGGTCAGGAGTCTGGGTACAACTTAGCTGGATCCTCTCCTCAAGGTCTCACAAAGCTGTAAACTCCAGGGAAGGGGGTTACACAGGATATGAACCCTTGGGAGGAGAGGGGACGGACACAAAAGATAAAAACATAACAGCTAAAACTACAAGTCCTAGAAGGAGAGACAGGGTAAAGCCTTTGTGAACTTAGGTTAGGCAAAGATTTCTTAGAACACAAAAAGCATAAACCTTAAGAAAAAAAAAAAGATAAAACTGACTTCATCAAAATTAAAAACAGTGCTCTTTCAAAGGCACAATTAAGAAAATGAAAGGGTAAGCTACAGGTTGGGAGAAAGTACTTGCAAATCACATATCTCATACAGGTCTTATATCCAAAATATATAAAGACAACTCAGTAAGAAACAGGCAAAAAAATCTGAGCAGACACTCCAAAGAAGATATACAAATGGCCAATAAGCCCATTAAGAAATACTCACCATCATTAGACATCACAAATATGCAAATTAAAACCACAGTGAGCTACCATTACATACCCACCAGAATAGCTACAATTTAACCAGACAGACAATAAGAGTTGATGAGGATATGGCCCAAGCAGAACTCTCACACTTTGCTTTGCCAGTGGGAATGCAAATTGGCACAAGCACTTTGGAATATAGTTGTCCACTTTCTTATAAAGTTAAACATACACTAAGCATACCGCCCAGCAATGCCACACCTAAGTATTTACACAAATGAAAACGAGTCCACACAGACTCATAAGCAAATGTTCATAGCAGCTTTATTCATAATGGCCAAAAAACTCGAGCCAACTCAAATGTTTATTATCAACTAGTGAATAAACAAATCAGTGTGGAACACTGCTCACCAACAGAAAGTCACCAACTATAGATACCTGAGACAACATGGATGAATCTCAAAAGCATTATGCTAAGTGAAAGAAGCCAACCACAAAATACCGTATAAACCTACCCTCAACACATCTCAAAGAACTACTAGTAAGCAGACCACAATCTCTGACCATAATACAGTTAAGTTAGAAATCAGTTTTAAAAATACCTAAAAAATGTATTTGTAGGGGTGCCTGGGTTGCTCAGTCAGTTAAACATCCAACTTCGGCTCAGGTCATGATCCTTCGTTTTGGGAGCTCAAGCCCTACAATCGGGCTCTCTGCTCTTAGCTCAGAGCTGGCTTCAGATCGTCTGTCCCAGTCACTCTCTGCCCCTCCCATGCTCGGTCTCTCTCAAAAATAAACATTTTAAAAATGTATTTCTAAGTTCAAAAAACTACTTCTAAACCCACAGGTGAAATGAAATAATCAAAATGGAAGTTAGACTATACTAGAACTAAATAATAAAAATTCTGT
Source organism: Crocuta crocuta (assembly GCF_008692635.1). Classification (NCBI taxonomy): domain Eukaryota; kingdom Metazoa; phylum Chordata; class Mammalia; order Carnivora; family Hyaenidae; genus Crocuta; species Crocuta crocuta. Next base: position 380,896 of record NW_027531278.1, on the reverse strand, counting down.
TTTGAAATATCCAAACCACAAAATATATCCAAAGAGAGGACAAAATGAAGAAGAGTGAGGTTCAGGATATATTTTAACTGAAAAAAAAACAAGAGGCTGAATAGTGTACACAGTATGCTTTTTTTGGTGTGAGGGGGGAAATGCAAATGTGTGCACGTGTGCACTTGCTCAAATTTGCAAAAGGAACAGAAGAGTGCTCGCTTCGGCAGCACATAAACTAAAATTGGAACGATACAGAGAAGATTAGCATGACCCCTGCACAGGATGACAAATTCATGAAGCATTTTATAAAAGAAAAAAAAGAAAGAAACAGAAAAGGAAACTAAAGACTAATAGTATTGCTAACCTGGGATGGGAGACAGAAACAGCATGTTCGGGGGACGCCTGGGTGGCTTAGTCGGTTAAGCGTCTGACTTTCGCTTAGGTCATGATCTCGCGGTTCGTGGGTTCGAGCCCCGCGTCGGGCTCTGTGCTGACTGCCAGCTCGGAGCCTGGAGCCTGTTTCAGAGTCTGTGTCTCCCTCTCTCTCTGACCCTCCCCTGCTCACGCTGTCTCTCTCTCTCTCTCTCTCTCTTAGAAATAAATAAAAATAAAAAATAAAAATAAAAAAAGAAACAGCATGTTTTGCAAGAGGCAGGGATGGAAATAAGGCTTTTTGGAATAAACTCTGATGTAAATTTGACTTTAAAATGATATAAAGTTTTTATTCATTAAAAATTAATCAGAAAGAAACTGGGGTATGTCATTATGTTCGTTCATTTCTACACACTAGCAAACATCAGACTGCCTAACCACAACTGACAAACCTCTGGTAAGACTAAGAAAAAAAGATAGAAGGCACAAACAATATTAAAACTTGAGAATGTGGGCACCTGGGTGGCTCAGTCGGTTAAAAGTCCTACTTCAGCTCAAGTCATGATCTCATTGTTTGTGGGTTTGAGTCCCGCATTAGGCTCTGCACTCACCACACGGAGCCTGCATGGGATTTCTCCCCAATACCCACCCAGTGCCCCTCTGTGACTCATACTTTCTCTCTCTCTCAAAATAAATAAACTTAAAGAAAAATTTAAGAATGAAAACACAGACATAACCACAGAAATGGCATATATTAACTGGTAGTTTAAAATCTTCCCACTCCAGGTTCACCTGGTGGCTCAGTCAGTTGAGCATCTGACTTTGGTTCAGGTCATGACATCGTGCTTTGGGCTAACAGTGCAGAGCCTGTTTGGGATTCTCGGTCTCCCTCTCTCTCTCTCTGACCCTTGCTTGCTCACACACTTGCTTTCTCTCTCAAAAATAAACATTAAAAAAATGTTTTTAAAATCTTCTCACTCCAAATATACCTGGCCCCAGTGGCTCTAGGGGTAAAGTCTACCAGATATTGGAGAAACAGAGAACTCCCAGGGGCACCTGGGTGGCTTAGTCAGTTGAGCTTCCAAATCTTGATTTTGGCTCAGGTCATGATCCCAGGGTTGTGGGATCAAGTCCTGTGTCAGGCTCCACATGGAGTGTGGAGCCTGCTAGGATTCTCTCTCACACACACGAAAGAAAGAAAGAAAGAAAGAAAGAAAGAGAGAGAGAGAAAGAAAGAGAGAAAGAAAGAAAGAAAAGAAACACATAACTCCAATCTTAGACAAACTTCAAGAGAACAGAAAAAGGGAATACTCTCACTCACTTTACAAGGCTAGCAAAGCAATACTAGACCAAGTACAGGAAAGCAAAATCTCACTCTCAAATACAGATGTCAAAATCCTGAAGAAAATACTACCAATCCAATCCAACAGAGAGAAACATGCTGGTTTCACGCCAGCAGGCAAACTGGTTAATGCTACAACATTCTATTAGACAATCCTTTAAGGGGCGCCTGGGTGGCTTAGTCGGTTGAGCGTCCGACTTTCGCTTAGGTCATGATCTCGCGGTTTGTGGGTTCGAGCCCCGCGTCGGGCTCTGTGCTGACTGCCAGCTCAGAGCCTGGAGCCTGTTTCAGTCTGTGACTCCCTCTCTCTCTGACCCTCCCCTGCTCACTCTCTCTCTCTCTCTCCTAGAAATTTAAAAAAATATAAAAAATAAAAAAAAATAAAATACCCCCATCACCTTAACAGGTTTCAAGAGGAAAACCACATAGCTCTGTAAAAGCAGAAAGGGGGTTTGATAACATTCAACATCCACTAAGCCCAACACAAATGTGCGCTAGAAGTGCGCCTACACAAAACCTAAAGTAAACACTTTATGGTGGAGTGTGGAAAACATGGTGCCTTCTCAAATACAGCTCCTGGGCCCCACCCCAAACCCACTGAATCAGAAACTCCAGGCTTGCTGCCAGGGAACTTGTAGTTTGGGAAACGCCCTCAGGTGATTCTCAGGCGGCTGGCTACCTAACGTCAAAGGGCAGGCAGAGCCACAGAGGTGCGGCACCAACTGAAGCTGGCTCTCCTGACCCACCGGACCCACTGAGTCAGAACCTGTGTCCCAGCCCGAAGTGCAGGTGATTCTAAGCATACTCCCATAGCAGCTGCTCTCAAGCTGAGCTGCACGCGGAGCAATACACATCTGAGGGGCGCCTGGGAGGCTCAGTCGATTAAGCAAATGACTCTTGATCTCAGCCTAGGTCATGATCTCGCAGTTCCTAAGATAGTGCCCCAGATCAGGCTGCGCGCTGGCAGCTGAGCCTGCTTGGGCTCTCCCTCTCTTTTTGCTTCTCCCCTGTTCGTTCATTCTCTCTCTCTCTCTCAAAATCTTTAAATAAACTTTAAAAATAACACACGTTTGATTAAGTACATTTGAACACCTGTGGGTGGGGCCGGGGCAGCAGGTCGTTAAAGCTCCCAGGTGATTCTAATGAGCAGCCAGTGTGGCAAGGAAACTTCTATTTAGTGAGTCCGCACCCTTGAGGATGAGCCAGAGAAGGGCGGAATCTGCGAGTTCTTTGAAGATACCCCCAAGAAAAAAGCCTGCATTTCACACAAACAGCAATGGTAAGCTCTTCATACCGCTTACCAAGCTGCAATGGAGAAGAGAACTGTCTTGAACAAAGTGGGGATGTTGTGAGGATTCAAATGGGACGTACTTAATCGAGATGGGTAAAGGATTTGGCACAGGTTACATGGATCATGAATGCAAGTTTATTAGTGAGGCGACCACGGCTGTAACTGCTCTTCAGGCATTGACAGCAAATCAAGGCCAAAATGTATCTCTCAAAGGTGCGCTGTCCAACTAAGTACGTACAGCTCCTGAACGCTTGAAATGTGGCTTGTCCAAATGGAGGGGTGGCAGAAATAAAAATACGTGCCAGACTTTGACAACTTCATACAAACAAAGGGGAGGGGGACATCTCATGCCTACTTATGCTGATTACATATGGAATTGGTAATATTTTGGATATACTAGGTTAAATACATTATAAAATCGACTTCATCTGTTCCTTTTTTAAGGCCGCTACAAGGAAAATGGATTACACATGTGGCTCAAATTATCTTTCTAATGGACCACAAGGTCTCAAAGGATCATGGGGAAGCTGGGATGTGAACTACTAGTTAAACTGGCCTTCTCAAACTTTAATTTACGTACAGATCATCTAATGCTGNGCATTGCTCCTGAGCTCCCAGGAGCTGAGGGACAGCAGGAGCATCAGGACAATTTTTATCAACAAGGAAAAACTGTTCTGTGGCACAGACAAGACGGGAGCCTCTGGAGAAATGATCATGTCTTGTCAGAGTTGAAAACGGTGAAGAAAGGAAATGGCCAGCAGGGTTGCACTCAGCCTCAGCCTTAAAAACTCAGTTGTTAGGCCTGATGGCACGAGCTGCAAAAAGGTGAGGGCCAGATCCAATTGCCCTCCTGGGAACTCACTTTCTCTCTTGGATTTGGAACCATCAATGTAAGCAAGGAACACTTCAGGACCAGAAAGCTCAAAACAGAATCTCAACTGAGGTTTCTCATATCCTGCCTGCACTGTCCTCACACAGTGTGGCTCTTCCTTCTCACCTTGACCCACCTACTGCTGACAAGTCATGGCTGGGGGTCACTGCCAAGTGGTACATTTCTTCTTTGAGCAAAACAGCTCAGGCCAATTCCAGGACTGCTAGACTGAACCCTGACAGCACAGCCCAGGTTCTCCTAAGTCCCCACCTAAGTCATCTCAGGGCCATAAGGGGACTAGAGGGTCAGCCAAAGGCAACTCAAGCACTAATGCCACGAATCCCCTCTGTGACCCACCTGTGCCTAGAGAGCTCCTTTGAAGGGGAAAGGATGGCAATGGGATGTAGCAGCGCCTTCCATTTCAAGAGGCCCCGCCTTCCATTTCAAGAGGCTGCAGGAAATACCACTTCCTTCCCCCAGAAAGCCCAAGGGCATGATATCGATAATGTAACAATTATCACTAGCTAAAGAAAGGATATCACTGTGCTGTCAAGGTCTGCAGGCAAGGGAGTAAGAACAGAATGAGTTACAAACAAGCTACTTTTATTTTTACTTTCAATTATTACCCTTCAACTTTCCATACCCCTCCCCACCCCCAAAAATGTACCAACAAGTAAAGCAAAAATGAACCTAAACTCAAACTGCTCACGACAGTAGTCCAAAAATCCAGAGGCTTGGAATGTAATGTGTGAGACGTCTCCCATCACTGGACTCTGAAGAACTTATTTGTTAATCAACCATGGGGATGGGGGGAATTCTCAGCATGAGCTCCCTTCCATCCTGCAGTGGGAGGGGGGGATATGGATGTAGTCTCTATACATAAAACCCAATTTGTTGAAATGAACATATCCAAACAACTCTGAACTAACTACTCCTCCACTCGTCCAGTTCAAGTCAAAGAGCGTTTTCTAAATGTCTACCGTGTGTAGAGGGCCGTGTTAGGTTTCAACTGCCCAGGGAAAAAACGTCTCCAACCTCAGCCCCAACTTTCAGCACAAGCTTGGAAGATGGAACATATAATGCTGAAATATTAAGGTATTCCCTATCAAGACAAGAGCTGAGGCTCAGCAACACTGGATGAACCTAAGCCGTGACATTTCAAAGAGCTACTTATAGAGTCATTTCAGGATCCTGAGAAACAACTTCAAATAATAAGAACAGAGCGCTTGGCCCCAGTTCTGTTGGAACACGAAGGCAGCATGGACCTGGAGCGCAATCAAGGCCCTGGATGGCTTCTCACCCTAACCCCTGGAGTGAGAGCATCCAGTCTACTGTGGCTGCAGGAGCTCCGCAGGGCCTTAAGCTGCACTGAGGAGCTACTGTAAGGTGTCTATTGAAAAAAAGAAGGATTTCCATTCTGAAATACTTCAAAAAAAGGCAGGCAATATTGCCTGACACAGAGATCACCCTGTCGTTGCTCTGTGATTGCTGGTTACACAGTACCACCATTTGGGGAATAAATAAATTAGAAGCTCGTAAGGTGTACCAATGGCTTCAGGTCCATTCGAGAGAGGCAATTAAACACCTGCATTTTTCTTTTTTTTTTAATGTTTATTTGTTTTTGAGAGAGAGAGAGAGAGAGAGCGAGCAGAGGGTGAGCTGAGGAGGGGCAAACAGAGAGGGAGACAGAATCTGAAGCAAGTTCCAGGCTCCGAGCTGTCAGCACAGACCCCAACATGAGGCTCTCAGAGCCCAACACACAGCAGCAAGAATAATGCTGCACAGCAAGAATAATGCTGCACAGCCTATTAAGGTTCCTGTTGTACATGTGATTCTCTGGAAAGCTCTGGGAGCTTGGTAGGGTTCACAGCTCTCTTATAAATGGAAGAGGCAGCAGTGGTGCAGTAAAATGACTTATCCAGTGTCACAGAGTTAAGAAGGGACAGAAATGGGAACCCGGCTTCTGGAATCCAGACTCAGGAAGCTTTCGGCCACCTCACACAAGGGGTTCCTTTATCACTCCCCGTTCCTCAGGTAGAAAGAGAAAGCACTAGTGCGTGATGCCACTGTTCTAAAGAGGTGACTCCTGCATTTTTAAAAGGAAAAGGATGAGGCTGTCCAGGTGCTCAGGTGGAAAATTACATTGTAAACGTTTAACATGAAAAACCACCCTCCAAATGCAGGACGGCAACTGGATCTCACCTGACGAACTCCAACTGGGTCCTGGCACCCTTTTGCTTTCCAAGCAGAGCTCCTGCAGGAAGGCCACTCTTGCTCTAATCATGTTCGTAGAAACAGACAAAATATGGCCTAAAGGAATTTCTGAGTTGAAACAGTAAAGGGAACTTAACACTGCAAGAACTGTGGACAGAGATGCCAATGTCACCTGAAACTAAAAGCTCGAGTCAACCACGAAATGCTTAGAAATGACTAGAAAAAAACTCAAACTTATTTGATGTCCAAAAGTTTATTACGACATGTCTAGAATCATTTCTTTATTTTTAAAAGAAAACAAGGGAGTTCCATGTAGTTCAAGTCAAGAGCACTTAACTTTTCTTGAATGCCTACTATGTGCAAGACACTATTCTAAGCACTTAACGCAGATTATCACTCAGTCCAGCCAACAGCCCTTTAAGGAAGGTGCCATCAGTATTATTATTTTCATTTTACAGATAAGGACACTGAGGCACAGGCGTAAGTAACTCACCCAAAACCACACAGGTAATGTTAGAGCCAGGATTCAAATCCAGAGTCAATACCTTATAGGCAAATGGCAGCCCCTGTCCCTCCCCCATCTGCCAAAAGAGAATAATGAACTGAGAAACTAGAAAATAAAGAAAGCAGAACTTCAAAGAGGTCAGAAGCAGGGAAGGGAAATTACTAAAGAATAACGAAAACAACCTCTTATTCTATAAAACTGAAAAAACTTTAGAAATAACAAGAAATTCTGGCCTTTGAAATCCTTTGGCCAACAGTTCAAAATGTCGCCTACTAAGCCTTGAAGAGGCTCTGCTTTTCTCCTTATTTTGGAGCCCTCAATAAGAGCAAGAACCACATGTTTTTTCAGTGGTTTTTAAAGTAACTACATTTTGTTAATGCTCCTTTCATTTTGGAACAAGGAATAATTTAATATTTTTTTTGTAACTTCAGCCATTTTTCAGAACCTATAAGGATGAAAAAAAATTTGCTTTGAAGCCACTGAACATACAGAATAGGAGAGAACTGAAAAGATATAAACAGATGAACTTATATATAAGCTATCATGAATGCCATTTTACTAGCACTTTAGTTTTTAAGAAGTTGAATGCTTCTTTAGAGCTGACATCAAAATGAACTCTTTTCTTAAAACCCATACACCCAAAAGATTGATGATCATTTCAGATAGAAGATTCTCAGTACAAACCAAAGTGCGAGAAGAGAAATCCTTGTGTTAGGTAGCCTGAGGCAGGCTGACATTGGCATGAAATCAACAACACTGACCTAGGCATAGCCTTCAGAAGCTAGAGGAATA
>NW_027531278.1:372235-373460 GCF_008692635.1 Crocuta crocuta | reverse complement strand
GTTTGAATTTAAGAGGAAAAAAATGCAAGTAAAAATGAGGCTGTGATGAATTTAGGATCCAAGAGGTAATCGCAAGAAAAATGATGATTCCATAGAACCTCTTTTAGACAGTTTTTCTTTTGGATTTGGTTATTTGCTTTAATGGAGCAGCAGCTGACACTGGAAAACTAACAATTCAATGTAATTCCCAAGTCATTCTCAAACATGCCAGCCTGTTTTATTGACATCATAGAGTTTTGGAGCTCTATTTTTCTGCATATGCTCATCTCCACTAGAAAATATATCATTGTTTACTTTTTTTATTGTCTTCTCCCCCACACATAACCTCTGTAAAGCTTCATCAGTGATACTGTCTGCTGTCTACTCAGTGCTTGGGACACTGCAGGCACACCATGGGCATTCTGGGTTTGATGGGTATATGAAGCCACTGACAACCTGATAAATATATGTTACAACTTTAAGGTAAGGAGACCAATCATTTAATAACATTTAATAACTAAAATCTGGGGCATCTGGGTGGCTCAGTCAGTTAAGCATCCGACTTGGGCTCAGGTCATGATCTCATGGTTCGTGGGTTTGAGCCCCGCGTCAGGCTCAGAGCCTGGAGGCTGCTTCGGATTCTGTATCTCCCTCTCTCCCTGACCGTCTCCTGCTCACGCTGTGTCTCTCTCTCAGAAATAAATAAAAAACATTTTTAAAATTTAAAAATAACTAAAATCTACAAGCCCCAGTGAATATTCTGTACTTTCAAGCACCTGGGGAGGCTGCTCTGCACCGATAGCACCACTGGTTTGAATCTACTCCATGGTGTGGATCTCTCAAGGGTAGCCTTGGTTTAGTGAAACAGCCAAAAGTCATGGAGTCAAATCTGGTAATAAATAATCATGCCCAAAACATTATGTTGGATGAAAGAAAAATGTGTCTATAAACTAAGAAGCCTGATTGTGTTATTTGGCTGGTGAATTCGTTTTGAAGGAAATTCAAAATGGTTTGAAGAATAGCAAAATCACTGGCTCAGTCTGAAGACTGTAAGGTGGATACTCTACAAGGAACAAAACTAAGCTGTGATACAAAGTACCTGGGTTAGACACCAAGATACACCCTAAAGATCTGACTTGTGATATTAGCTTTCATCACATTATTATAATATTAAACAGCGTTACCCTCTCTGGGTCTCAGTTTCCCCATCCTGGAAACTAACTACTATGAACTTCAAAGTCCCAGT
>NW_027531278.1:371944-372218 GCF_008692635.1 Crocuta crocuta | reverse complement strand
TCATACTTCGTATGCGTCTATAAAGCCCATAATATAATCTTTGCAGCAGATTCATTTCATATTTGCTTAGGCAAAAACTAAAATTAGTTTTCACTTCCTGAGCGCAGCAAAAGACAGTTAAGGGAGGCAACCCGGCAAAGGGCGCTTGCTCGTGCCTGTTCATACTTCCGACTGCATATCAGGGAACTAACCGTTCCTTCTCAGATCTTCTCTCAACTGTTGCAAAAGCAAATAAACCTCCCGTGAGTGACACAGAAACTCTGTTCGAGAGCCC
>NW_027531278.1:368743-371930 GCF_008692635.1 Crocuta crocuta | reverse complement strand
CAGGCGAGGAGGGTCCCCGGGAAGGCAGGACGGCCGCCCAGCCCGCTCGCCGCCCCAGGACGGGGAAGCAAAGTCCGGGGAGCGGCCGCGACGCCCCCAGCGTTTCCCCTCGGCCCCGATTCCCGTCCCGACCTTCGCCCGTCGCCAGCCAGGACCAGGNTACGATACCCGTGGGCAAGGCCCAGATGCTAGGGGCCGCCCCAGCGAGGGAAGTTGGAGTAGGAGCCCAGCGGAGGCCGCTGGGAAGCGTAGTCCCAGGACTTCTCTGGGTCCCATTGTTTTTCTCCAATAAAGGGGAAATCCAGAGGTAAAACTTCTCTAGATAAAACTTTAGCNTCACTGACTCTGGCCCAGAATCTGCAATTCACAAACCGAAGGAACAGCTGAGGTGTGTACTTCATGCTGTGCCAGTATCTTTCCAAGAACTGTCTTAAGACTTAGTGAAAGGAAACATTTCAGGACAAAGTTCCTTCTGCTTTTTTGAGGTTAGGGGCAGGTGACCATTAACACAGTAGAAAGAAAGGAAAAGAAAAAACAGAAGGAAGACAACTTCAGGAAAAGAATTCTGTGTGTAATCAAATAAACAAAAAACAAAACTTAATAGGACACGTCGAAGAACAGGTGTAAATTCCTCATGCTACATAAAAATTACATATATATATATATACACACACACACATCAGCACTTCATGTAAATGATAGTAAGCAGGGTCACTTGAACATCTTTTTTCTCTTATATTCGTTAGTACTCCAGCATGTAAACACAATTGTTTTACCTGATAGTAGTGTGTGTGTATTCATATGTATCTATACACAGTCATATGTCACTATATATATTATACACACTACACACACACACGCACGCATTAACCCTACTGAAGAGTCCAGACTTCTTAGATGAATTAACAAGTCCCTTCAGACTCCAACCCACCTCGCCCCAAATTCTGGTCTAGTCACAGAGAACTTCTTTCTATTCTCTGGATGCACCATGTTCTTTCCTCATTCCAGCCCTTTACACTTGCTGTTTCTTTCTCCTGCGTTGGCCAAACTCCTGGAAGGGCAGCAGAATAGCACTTGTTCCTGGGCCAGGAAGAATTAGCTCTCCCAGAGTCCTTCTCATCACACTGATGTCATCATTTGCTTACATGTCAGCCTGCCAACTCCCCTCCCCAGACTGTGAACTTCTTTGAATCACATTCACTTTTGTACTGAATTTCAAAAAGTGCTCAGTAAATGCTTCTTGATTGCATGCACTGCACGCCAGAGAAGCTCCCTGGTGGGTTACTGAATAATCTGAGTCTTGAAGCAGAGGGATAGGGGAAAATGCGATGGAGAGAGGGCAGCAGCTGAGTGCGAGATCTTGCATAGTGTTGGCTGAAACCTTTTGCTCAACCAGGGGATGGGGGCTACAGAGGAGGGACAATTCTGAAGGACACAGCCTAGGCAGACAGGGCCGGCAAAGATCAGTCTCTGGTCTATGGAATGTAGACAGTGACCCTTGCCTCATGGTGTAGGTGTGAGGATCAAGAGAAGGAAGGGGTGAGGGCACTCTTAAAACTGTAAACATGGAGCACTATGGGGGAGCGAGCACCTTGTTTTGGGCAAAGTCACTGTATTCTTGACCCAGTCCTGCTATTTCTCAGGCTGGAGCTGCATCTCATAGTTCAAAGTACATGTGTGTCTGTGTGTGTGTGTGTGTGTGTGTGTGTGTGTGTGTGTGTGTGTGTTGGGGGTTCTTCAGGCTTCCCTGCATTTTACACACACTCACACACACACATACCAAATGCAGAGGGGCCTGTCAGTAGACAGCTGGCTCTGAGACACTAGGGGGGGAGCAGCAGTGGATAAGGCTGCTTCTTTGATAACCTTTCTGCGTACTACATCCTGCACCCATCCCCCCACCACGGTCCTCCAGCATTGGCTAGGGCACAGGCTGGAGGTGCCTCTTGTCCTCTGGGGCTTCATTCTGTTCTCCCAAGTTAAGGCAAGTGGAGCAGACAGGACCCAGGATGGTTCTACATTGCCCCGACTCCCAGCATCCTCAGTATGAAGCGGGCCTGAGAAGGGAAAAGTTCTGTTCCCTTAGTGTCCTCACACATGGGCCCAATGCTGGTGCTCTGACCTCCCAGTCCCCACCCCTGCTGTAGGCTGGGGACCACAACCACCTTGTTCTACCAGGCACAAGCCCAGGGTGGAGGAGGATGGAGGAAAGAAAGGGTCATTCTTATAGAAGAAGAAGGCTGTTGGCCTTGGGAAAGTTACTTCTTATCATTAGCTGTTTCCTCTGAAAAAAGGAATCAAATGCCAATTCTCATGGTTGCTGTGCCCTAGCACAGTAAGAACAGAGGAGAATGTGCTGTCTAGAAGGTCAAGACAGCAGGGTTCCTAAACTGCCAGATTGACTGATAGGAAGAGAGGTGGGAGAGGGCGGGAGCAAGCCTCTGGGCATTCCCGCTCCTTAATTTGTTTGTTAGGTGTGTGACTTTGGGGAAATATATCTCCTTAAACTTCAATTTCCTCATCTGGGAAATGGGGACATTAGTATGTACATTAGTATGTAGTAAGCTTATTGTAAGTGATTCTACCCACCTCCCACTCACCTCTGCTCTTTATTTTAAAAGTAGCCATGAGGTGCCTGGGTGGCTCAGTCAGTTAAGTGTGTGACTCTTGACTTCAGCTCAGATCGTGATCTCACAATTTTTGAGTTCCAGCCCCACACCAGGCTCTGCCATGACAGCATGGAGCCTAGTTGGGATTCTGTCTCCTTTCCCTCTGCCCCTCCCCAACTCATGCTCGCTCGTTCTCTCTCTCTCTCCCTCTCTCTCAAAAATGAATAACTTAAAAAAATTAGCCTGAGCAATGGCACCTGGGTGGCTCAGTTAGTTAAACATCCAAGTCTTGATTTCAGCTCAGCTCAGGATCTCACAGCCTTGAGATCAAGTCCCGAGTCAGGCTCCACACTGGGCATGGAACCTGCTTAAGATTCTCTCTCCCTCTCCCTCTGCCCTTCCCCAACTCAGGCTCCCTCTCTCTCTTTCTCANTGAGCAGAAAGGAGTTTGGCAGTGATTTATAAAGGTAAATGTACATAGGACCCAACAATACCACTCCTAGCTATTTATTCAAGAGATATGACAACTTAGGTTTGCAGAAAGACCTATGTTCAAATCTTCATAGCAGCATTTCACA
>NW_027531278.1:367647-368502 GCF_008692635.1 Crocuta crocuta | reverse complement strand
CACAATAATAGTCAAAAATATAAACAACTCAAATTCCCATGAACTGATGAATGGCTAAACAGTGTTGTGTGCATACAATGGAATACCACTCAGCAATAAAAAGGAAGAACCATTGATACATGCTACAAAATGAATGAATCTCAAAAATATTATGTTGAGTGAAATAAACAATACATAAAACACTATATTTATACTACATTAGGAAAAGACAAAACTATAGGTTTGTGGTTGACTGCAACCAGAGGTGTGGGAAGGGGGCTGACTGCAAAGAGACAAGAGGGAGGTTTGGGGGGTGATGGGAATGTTCTATACTTTGTGATGACGATTCTGCGACTGTATACAATTGCCCAAACTCTTCAACTTTAAATATGAAATGAGTAAATTTCATTGTGGAAAAGTTATACTTCCATAAAGCTGGGGTTTAGAGGGGCAGGGGCAGGAAGGTGTTTAAGTTTCCAGTTAAGTTTCCTGAGACTGCCCGGAATTATCTGTTTTTGTTTGGCTGTTTGGTTGTTTTTAAGAGGCCCAGGGGTTTGAAGGGGAGAGGGTGGTGCAGCTTGTCCTACACATGCCACGGGTGTGCTACAAGGCAAGAGATTGGCTGGGGCTAGGAAAAAGCCCCACCAGGATAAGATGGTGGCCAAGCCCCATGGGGCCAGGACAGGGAACGCTTACCTGGGAGCCAAGTCTGGATAGAGGGAGCTTGGCACCCGTAGAGTCTAGGAACCAGAAGTTTCCCCCACCCCCAATTTTCTCTCTGGGAACTGCCAATGATCTATAAGCACACATACAGAGAGGCTCCAGAACACCAACGGGTCAAACTGGACTCTGTTCACAGAGCAGATGAGAGCGCTG
>NW_027531278.1:366692-367445 GCF_008692635.1 Crocuta crocuta | reverse complement strand
AGAGCTGTGTTGCTTCTTGCTGGTCTTTCCCTTCTACTTTCTCATAAAATTCACTGTTGAGTTTGGGGCCTCCTTGGAGAGGCCCTGCTAGTCAGCAGAGTCTATTTTCCCAGGTGCCGGGTGGAAGTTTGAGCCAAGTAATGGGACATGAAAACATTCACACACAAAGAGAAACACAATTTTTTTTTTTTTGTCCCAGGGCCTCTTGGACATAGGGGCCAGACATGCAGAGATTTTTGTTATGACATTACAATGTTTCCAAGGGCCAGCCTTGTTTGTATCCCTCATCACTACACAAATGTAGGGTGTTTGGGGATGGCTTTGAGGTCTGGTCTACCAGCAGCATGGTAAGAAAATTGCTCCAGACCCCAGTCATATCACAAATCAACCAAAGCCACGTAGAAGAAAGACCAGCTCACAAGATGCCCACCCTTTGCCCCTAATTATCAGGTTTTTTTAAAATCTCAGTTTCTTACACTAAAAAATATTTTGAGGAAGGAAGCCTTATGAGGAACTGTTTCATGATACATTCGAGTGTGTTTTACTCAAAATAGATTTTTAAAAAGAGCTTTATCTTTGTCTTTGAGGGGGCTGTCTGATTCATGTTAAGGTGAATAGTATACTACTCCTCAAACACTGAAATATTTGGAGACCTAACATTAAACATAGAAAAGAATAAATGAGAAAGGAAGACAAGAAAGAGGAAAAAACCTGAATGTCAGCAAATATTTGCTGAGCATGAACACTCTGGTA
>NW_027531278.1:359411-366477 GCF_008692635.1 Crocuta crocuta | reverse complement strand
AATGCTGAGAACAAACTGAGGGGTGATGGGGGTGGGGGAGAGGGAAAAGGGGGTGATGGGCACGGAGGAGGGCACTTGTTGGGATGAGCACTGGGTGTTATTTGGAAACAAACTTGACAATAAACTATTTTTATAAAGGGGAAAAAAAAGAATAAACTTAAGCAAGGAGGTGAAAGAGTTTTACATTGAAAAGTACAAAACATTGCTGAAAACAATTAAAGACAAATAAATTGAAAGACATCCCATGTTCATTGATTCATGGGTTTAATATTGTTAACATATCAATACCACCCAAAGCGATCTAAAGATTCAATACAATCTCTATCAAAATCCCAATGCTGTTTCTTTCGCAGAAATAGAAAATCCCATCCTAAAATACATATGGCATCTCAAGGGACTCCAAATAGCTGAAACAATCTTGAACAAAAAGAAAAACATTGGAGGTATCACATAGCTATTGTAAACAAAACAGCGTGGTACTGGAATAAAAAGAATATATGGGGTGCCTGGGTAGCTCAGTTGGTTGAGCATCTGACTGTTGGTTTCAACTCAGGTCATGATCCCAGGGTCCACACTGAGTGGAGATTCTCTCCCTCTCTCTCTCTCTCTCTCCCTCTGCCCTTGTCCCTTGCATGCTCACACACTCTCTCTCTCAAATAAAATAAACAACAAAAAGAACATATAGACCAATGGTACAAAATAGAGAACCCAGGAATACACCCTTACATACATGATCAAATGATTTTTTATAAGGGTACCAACACCATTCAATGGAGAAAGGGCAATCTTTTCAATAAGTGGCTTTAGGAAAACTGGATAGCCACAAGGCAAAAGAATGAAGTTGGATGCTTACCTGACACCATATACAAAAAATTAACTCAAAATGGAGTAAAGACCTAAATGTAAGCAGGAAAACTGTAAAGCTCTTAGGAAAACACTGGGGAAAGCTTCTTGACATCAGATTTAACAATGATTGATTGGATATAACATCAAAAGCTCAAGTAACAAATGTAGAAGTAGATAATTAGATTTTGGATAATTTTGATTTTAATTACATCAAAATTAAAAACTTCTGCGCATCAGAGGACACAGCCAACACAGTGAAAGGGCAACCTAGGAAGAAAATATTTGCAAATAACATATTTGATGAAGGGTTAAGGTCCAGAATGTATAAAGAACTCTTACAACTCAATAACAAAAACTCAAATAGTCCAATTAAAAAGAAAAACAGCAGGGAACTTAAGTTGACATTTCTCCAGAAAACACATACAAATGGCCAATAATCTCATGAAAAGGTGCTCAACACCACCAAGCATTAGGGAAGTGCAAATCAAAACTACAATGTGATATTCCTCAGACCCATTGGGAAAAAAACCCCAAAACCAGAAAATAACAAGTGTTCGTGAGGAGGTGGAGGAATTGGAACACTTGTACACTGTTGGTAGGAATGTAAAGTGTGCAGCCACTGTGGAAAATAGTATGGTGACTCCTCAAAAAATTAAACATAGAATTACTATATGACCCAGTAAGTTCACTTCTGGGTGTACACCCGAAAGAATTGAAAGCAGTTGCAAAAGAGTATTTGTACACCTATGTTCACCGAAGCATTGTTCACAATAGCCAAAAGGTGGAAAAAACCCAAGTGTCCATCAATGGATGAATGGCTAAACAAAGTGTGGTCTATCCATACAATGGAATGCTTTCTAGTGTTAGAAAGGAATAAAGTTTTGACACATGCTACCACATCATGCTCGGCTAAGGAAACCAGACACAAGAGAGCAAGCATTGAGTAATTCCACTTATATTATATGAGGCACCTAGACTAGTCAAATACATGGAGGCAGAAGAATGGTGGGTGCCAGGGGCTAGAGGGAAAGGGATGGGAACTTGTTTAATGGGGACAGATTTTCAGTTTCTCAAAATGAAAAGACTTCTGGAGATTGGTCACACAACAATGTGAATGTACTTAACACTAGTGAACTATACACTTAAAACTAGTTAAGATGGTAAATTTAGTTATGCATATTTTATTACAATTGTTTAAAAAAGATGAATTAAACCTCCACAATAGTCTGAACTAAGGGGACCAAAAACCTAGACTCCGCAGTTCATTTCAGATGTGATTGTACCCTGAAAGGTCAACATCCACCTAGGACAGAAGGTCTTGGTCCCACTTTTGGGGCACCTGGGTGGCTCTGTTGGTTAAGTGTCTGACTTTGGTTCAGGTCATGATCTCGCGGTTGGGGTTCGAACCCCAAGTCGGGCTCTGTGCTGACAGCTCAGAGCCTGGAACCTGCTTCGGATTCTGTGTCTCCCTCTCTCTCTGCCCCTCCCCCGCTCACGCTCTGCCTTTCAAAAATAAATAAACGTTAAAAAGAAAAAGAAAAAGAAAAAGAAACAAAGCCTCCTTCAGGGAGTCAGAAGCCAGCAAGAGCCCAAGTCCCAGGCAGCTAGAAAAATGAGGCAAGCAAGAACCGGAGTCCTTTCCAAGATAAACACGACTACCTCTTCTGTGTCACTGGCAAATACTCATGGGAGTTGTTGGAGAGGGTCCTCTCCCAGAATGCTTCCCTAAACCCTTCCTATCCGCTCAGAAGAAGACATCAGGGAAAAGGCTGGGGTGTGCAGGGGGGCAGATGCCATGGAATTGCCCTAGAAACTGCATCCTAAGGATCGCACCCATTAGAGGTGGAGAGCTGGCGGGGAGTTCTTTCCAAATATGCCCCAAGGACAGTCTGAGGAAGGTAGTCCCCTTTCCACTTAGAGCCTCCAGGGATCACTTCAAAAAGGTCATCAACCAGTGGAAGGCGTGTGCACCCACCCAAAGAGCCCATTAATCTATGAGTCTTCCTGTGAAGGCCTCCAGAGGTAGCTATTCGTGAGCGGGATGGAGCCTCAGCCACTTCTCCACCTCCTAACCCCTGCCTCCATCGGGCCCCAAGGGAGTAAAATGAGTAATGTTCCTTCCAGCGGCAGTGCTTCTATGAGAGCTGCAGACCACTCACCTGCCCTTCCTCAGCCGTGGGGCTCATGGGAACAAGGCCCAAGTGCCTGGGAATGAGAGGGTTGGCCACTTCTCAGATTGCTAATAGAGCTCCAGGAAGGCTCCGGTCTCAGTGTTGCATGTGGAAACCTGCTCAGGCTAAGCTCCCCCTCTCATTCCCCTCGCCCCTGCCCCTCAACATAGAACATTACATGAGTTCACTCTCTCTTTTAACAGCTTTATTGAGATAAAACAAAATTCGCCCATGTAAAGTGTACAAGTCAACGGTCTTTAGCACATTCACAGAGCTGTATAACCACCACAATCTAAATCTGGGACCAGGGCACCTGGGTGGTTCCGTCAGTTAAACATCCGACTTCTGCTCAGGTGATGATTTCATGGTTCCTGAGTTAGAGCCCCACATTGGGCTCTGTGCTGATGGTGCGGAGCCTGCTTGGGATTCTCTCTCTCAAAATAAAGAAATAAACTTAAAAAAGTAAGTCCGGGACATTTCATCATTCCCCAAAGAAATCCCATACCCATGAGCGACTAGTCATTCCCCATTTCTGGGGAATAAAGAATTCCCCATTCTTTATCCCAGGGCAACTACCAACTTTCTCTCTACAGATTTGCCTATTCTGGACATTCCATCTAAGTGAAATCTTACAATATGTGGTATTTTGTGTCTGGCTTCTTCTACCTAGCATCATGGTTTTTTGTGTGTTTTTTTTTTAATGTTTATGTATTTATTTATTTGAGAGAAAAGAGTGTGAGCAGGAAAGAGGCAGAGAGAGAGATGGGATGGAGGACAGAGGATCCCCAGCAGGCTCTGCACTGAGAGCAGAGAGCCCATTGTGGGGCTCAAACCCACAAACCACGAGACCATGACCTGAGCCAAAATTCGACACTCAACCAACACTCCAGGTGCTCCTAGAGTAATGTTTTCAAGGTTCATCCATGTTGTAACATGAATCAGTACTTCGTTGTGTGTACATATACCTACCACATTTTGTTTATCCATTGCATCCATTGATGGACATTTGGGTTGTTTTCACGCTCTTACAAATGAATAATGCTTCTCTGAACACTCATGTACAAGTTTTTGATGGACCTGCATTTTCATTTTTCTTGGCTATCCACCAGTAGAATTACTGTAGCATATGGTAACGCTTTGTTTGGCATTTGGAAGAAGTGCCAGACCGTTTCCCAAAATGGCTGCACCATTTTACATTTCCACCAGCAAGGTATATCAGGCTGCCAATGATTCCACACCATCACCAACAGTTGTTGCTGTCTTCTTTATTCTAACCATCCTAGTGGGTGTGAAATGGTGCCTCATTTTGATGGTTTTGGTTTGCATTTCCTGATGACTAACGGTGGTGCCAGTATTTTCACAAGCTCCCTGGGCATTTGCATATTATCTTTGGTGAAATGTCCATTCAGACATTTTACCAATTTTAAAAAATTTTCTATTATTGAATTGCAAGAATCCTTAATATATTTCAGATTCAAGTCCACTATAGGTAGATGATTTGCAAACATTTTTTTTCCCATTCTGTGAATTGTATTTTTACTTTCTGGATGGTTTCTGTTGAAAGACACATGTTTTTCATTTTAGTGAAGAATATTTTACCTATTTTTTTCTTTTGTTTTTTTGTGCTTTCTGTGCCATATCGAAGAAATTGTTATCAAATCCAAGGCTACAAAGATTTACCACTGTTTTCTTCTAAGAGTTTTATGGTTTTAGCTCTTGCATGGAGATCTGTGGTCCACTTTGAGGTAATTAAATACGTTTTTTAACTTATTTATTTTTTGAGAGAGAAAGAGACAGAGAGCGAGCAGGGGAGGGGCAGAAAGAGAGGGAGAGAGAGAATACCAAGCAGGTTCTGCGCTGCCAGTGCAGTTCCTGGCTAGTTCGCAAAGGTGTTGTGAGATTTGGTGTAGCCCATATAAATCAAAACCTTTTATAAATTCTCAACGACTGAATATACATGTAGAGTTATTAGTCATGCATGTCTACAGCTCTCACCTGAAATCATCTGGATCAGAGGTTGAAATGGGCCATTTCCCACATCTTCCCTCACATTGCAGCTATTGTTGGACAGGAGATTACTGTAACTATATAATTTCTCTTTGTCTCAATTGTGTTTGTTGTCCAGAAAGACCCCAATATCCTTCAAGGAGGGAAGCAAATACAGTATCCTTTTTTGTACACATAGTATTGTATAGCCACTGAGCTACGTTCTTAAATTAAATTAAGCACTCTTTCAATAAATAGGCATTGAGCATCTCTGATGTTCTAAACACCGTATTAGGTGCTAAAGGTGACACCGAGAAGATCAGGGTACAGTCAAGGCAGGCAAAAATCGACAGCTTTACAAAGGAGGACAAGCACTTAAAGAAATACCTAGATGCTTTTTCATTCAGATTGTGTGCCAAGACACAGACACAGTCTTCACTGCCACAGGATAGGAGCAAGTAATAGATTACTGTAGTGGATATGAACTCCTCCAAGTAGCTTTACAACTCAGACTACAAGCCATGAAGGGAGGAGAGTCCAGGACACTGACACCAGTGACCAGGGCACTGGGTCAGTCAGGATATCACAGAGGCATCCCCGAGAAGGTCATGTTG
This sequence comes from Crocuta crocuta, assembly GCF_008692635.1. NCBI lineage: Eukaryota > Metazoa > Chordata > Mammalia > Carnivora > Hyaenidae > Crocuta > Crocuta crocuta. The sequence continues at coordinate 360,860 of NW_027531278.1, read as the reverse complement.
GGGCTGACATGATATAGTAACAAGTATTGTGGTCTAGAAATGTATAAACTTCTCTGGGGACCCAGAGGACCAACTGATGAAATCTTGGTTGAGGTGGGGTGTGTTTCACCGAAGCAGTGATGTTTGGGATGGGCTTTGAGCAGTGGGGTAGCAAAGGAGAGGAGGATCGTTTGAAGCTGGAGTTGGGACAGAACGCTAGGGTGACCACAGAATACATGATCCAAACCAGGATGCCTTTGAAAGGGGGCACGATTTGTTATTATGCTTGTGCAACAAGCACACACCGGGACCATCCCCGGTAAACCTGGATGTGTGATTCCTCCTGGCCGAGGCGCACGAGATGGCGAGTGTGCAGAGAGGATTTAGGGAACGGAGCAGTGGGAGTGTGGGATTGGAGGCGGAGGGAGGGATCAGGACAGAAGGTGAGTGCATTCCTTTGCTAGGGCTGCCCTTTCAACATGCAACACGCTCAATTGCTTAAGCAAGCAAAGTGTATGTCTCCCAGTTCCGGAGACCAGAGGTCTGAGATTAGGCTGTGGGTAGGGCCGTCCTCCCGCACAGGGTCCTAGGGAACAATCTGTTCTGAGCGTCTCTGCCAGCTTTTGGTAGCTGCTTGCGGCAGCATCACTCTGGTCTTCTTGGCGTCCTCCCCATGTGCCTCTGTCTCTGTGTTCAAATGTCCCCTCTTTCATGAGGACACCAGTCCTACTGGATTAGGGCCCACCCTAATGACCTCATCTTCACGTGATCATCTGAAAAGACCCTATTTCCACAGAAGGTCACATTCACAGGTACTGGGGGTTAGGACTTCAGTATCTTTTGGGAGGACACAATTCAACCCTTGACAGTGAGGCAGAAGATGGTGACAGCTGCCAAAGAATGCCACGTTAAAGGGTCTAGACTATTCCGAAGGTCATAGGGCTTTACTACCAGTTGGGAAGCTGGCACGCAGCATGATCTCTTTCAAAACAGTAATCCTGGCAGCCAAGCCCTTCAATTTACTCCAATTAGACACGGACAATGCTTTTTTGGCTTTTATTTTCCCTCCTCACAGTTACAAAAATACCTTTTTTGAGTATTGCACCTCCCTTTTGGAAATCAAAGAAAACAAATTATGCATCCTGAAAACAATGGGGGTCGCTTTAATAGAAAGGGTATTTCCTCACTCTCAAACCATTTTCACCACCTGGCTTGCAAGACAACAATTGCACTCTCTATTAGAATACACAGTGTACGCTGACTCTTGGTAAATGCTTGTGGGGTGGAATAAAATGCGGTTGAATTTCCCGGAGTGAACTTTAGGGGTAGTTGTCAATGCCTTGGTGCTCTGTGTGATGTATCACCGGCACTCAAACATTTCATTTGCCTTGGATTCCTGACCTACAACAGGGATTTCCACAGGTTCTTGGTGCCCCAGGAAGTACCCTGGGGACTGTCCGGAGGTTGAGC
>NW_027531278.1:354642-359154 GCF_008692635.1 Crocuta crocuta | reverse complement strand
ACAGAGGCTGAGCTTACAGTATTTTTATACTTGTGAGATTTGTGTCAAAAATGCCTCACACTCTTTTTGTAAGAAGTTGAGAAAACTTGAGACTTTGTGCCCACAACCAGATTCTCTCAGCCAAAGGGCTAGTCCATTTGGCCATTAAATGGATTTCATTATATTCATTCAGCCAACAAATATTTATTGAGCATGTACTATATACCTNTTATCCCGTCAGAGGGGCATTTGATGACAATGGAAGCTACTTGGAAGCACATATTTCTTTTTTTTTTTTTTAATGTTTATTTATTTTTGAGATGAGGGAAGGGGCAGAGAGAGAGGAGGGACAAAGGACACGAAGTGGGCTCTGTGCTGACAGCAGAGAGCCCAATGTGGGGCTCAAACCCATGAACTGTGAGATCACGACCTGAGCCAAAGTCAGACAGTCAGTGGACTGAGCTGCCCAGGTGCTCCTGAAGCACATTTTTCTCAATCAATGATATCCTCCTAAATAATATGTAGTAAAGATCATTTCTGAATTGTGTATACTGCCATAGGATTCAGTTAGGAGTGTGTGGTGGGTTGAATAACATCTCCCCCAAATTCATGTCCACCCAGAACCTGAGAATGTAACCTTATTTCAAAATGGAGTTTTTGCAGGTGTAGTTAGTTAAGGATCTTGAGATGGAATCATCCTGGATTTAGAGGCAGAGATTGGAGTGATGGGGCCACAAACCAAGGGATGCCTGAGGCCACCAGAAGCTGGAAGAGCCAGGGGCGGATCCTCCTCTGGAACCTTCAGAGCCAGCATGACTCTGCCATCACCTTGAGTTTGAACTTCCAGCCTCTAGAACTGAGACATGAACTTTTTGTTCTTTTGAGCCACCAAGTCTGTAGTAAATTGTTCCAGCAGTTCTAGAAAGGCTTTCTCTCAAAGCTTCCCAGACACTTTATTTAGCCTTCTTTCAACAGAGGAGGGACAGGCTACCGCAGTTTCCACACCCATCATGACAAACAGGCACCAGCTGCTTTCTTGCTTCCTCATCCTTCTTAGCTTCTTAGCAAAGCCTGGCCATGAGTGCTGGGGGTCTCTCCACTCTCGAATGACACTGGGAGAAGTGTCTACAAGAGTCGGGGGGCAAGTCTGGAGGGTTTCTGCTCCCCTCCCCTCCTTTCTTGAGGCAAAAACATCTCTCACACAGTGATTTCAGCAGCATCTCTGGCACTTCCGTGTACCCGAACCCAACGCCCCGCTACTCCCGGGCTGGCCAGCATGACCTTGGTGGATGAACATAGACCTCTCCACTCTTCCCTCACTACACCATCATCTCTGCATCCTCAACCTCACAGTGGCCAACAGGCCAGTGGGACGTGGGGCACGATCAAGCCCATGCCAGGTAGGTCTGGGCAGCTCTATGTGTGGGAGCCACTGTCAGGAAACCCCTTTTGGGAAATCGGCCTGGGTGACATGTGGGGAGTGAGGAGGTGTAACCGTGTGAACAAAATGCCGACTCCCACTGCTTCCTGTCTGAGGGCCATTCATTTGCTGTGCTTTTGACAAGAGTGTCCATTCCCTGAGCCCTGAACATATCTTCCCATTTATTATCTTATTAAAATTTCACCACTGCCCTGAGAGGTTAGGATGATTACTATGCCCGTCTTACAGATGAGGAAACAGAAATTCAGAAAGGTTTGGGGGACCATCCTGATATCAGATGGCTCTTGAGGAGCACACAGCAATTGGACCCAAGGATGACCAACCCCAGAGCCAATGTGTCTGCCTTTTCCCCACTGCAACTCTCATTTCCAGATGCGCTGTGTAGATAGAGGGCAAGCTTCAGCAGCTGCCACGTCTCCTCAGGCCCACGTTCACTAGGTGCCTCATTTGTTTTTAATGTTCACCTCTAAGACTGATGGGCTGCTTCCCAAGGCCTCCAACTTCTATAGTGAATTTATGGAACCTAAAGAGAAGGCATTGATGGCCTCAGCCATCCTTGGGGGTGTGCCCGCTTCAGGAGAGATCTGGACCTTCACAAGAATTTCCCTCAAGTGCCTCGAGCTTGCAAAAAAAGCAAACAAAATCTCTGCTAGTTTGTAAATTTCTTCCTGTTTACAGCGGTTAGCATTTTAATTCTAGGCCCCAACTGTGGGGACTGTGTACACTTTGTGTGTTGGGCCTCGTATAACCCATGGCCAGAGAACATCAGGGAACCCCATTTCTCTATTTTCAGCGATTCTCCGGGTTTAAATGACTGCCCAGCTGGGTATATGATGGTCATAGTTCCGCTTTATCAGATGTCAGAGGTAAAGCCTCAGTCAAGGAGCCCTGATATGGAAAAAGCACTGGCAACTGTCTTTTAGACGTGGAATCTCAGTTTGCACCACAACTGGCAATGAGAGAGCTTATAGGAAAAGCCTGCCAGGTTTTCTGAAAGTAGCCTTGGAGAGAAGGGACAGGAAGAGGCATGGAAACCAAGAGTATGCCCCAAGGGCAGAGACTTAGAGTGTTAAGAGGGACAGCCTCCTCTGATGCTATGCAGTTCCTGGGGCCACACCTGCATGCCTGGAGCCCTGAGTTTTTGCCTGGATGGAACCAGTTTACCCTCCCCTCCCCTACTGGACCCAGAGCCTGCCCCTTCTGGTACTACCATTCTTGGCTCCATCCCTTTTTCGTTGTTCACCCCCAGGGGAGAGCAGACCGACAGTCAGTGTCTTCCCGTGTAGGGAAAATGACGAATTCCACACTTGGAGTCCTCCCGACATTGTGCCTGATGTGGGGGGTCTGGCGCCCCTTTTAGAAATCATCCTGGAAGCATCTAGCCCTTGCGCTTATTCCTTGGGTGGGACTCATCCTACTTCCTCAATTCCTTCCTACCCAGTTGGTGGCTGTCCCTCCTTTATCATGCAGGGTTGAGCAAACAACAGGCTGGGCACCAATCAACACTTGCTCCAGGGCTCCAAGACCCTGGGGAGACATTTTCATCTGAGGGGAGCACCAGACTGGGGACTCTAATCAATGCCCCCATTCCCACACAAGGTCCTTTTGGGTCATTGCCATACCTCATTCCCCAAAGTTCCTGATTTAGAAAATAAAAATACAGGTCATGTAGTTACATTTGAACTTCATGTACACAATGATTATTTTTAGCATAAGTATATCCCTTGCAATAGTTAGAATATACTTATACCAAAAATGAGAATTTTGTTATATGTGTGTGTATACATACATACACACATATATATAGTTTTTAGAGATAGAGCCCAAACAGGGGAGAGGAGTACAGGAAGGGAGGGACAGAGAGAGACACACACACACAAAGAGAGAGAGAGAGACAGAGAGAGAGAGAATCACTGCAAGGCTTGATCCCAGGACTCTGGGATCATGACCTGAGCCTAAATCAAGAGTCCGATGCTCAACTGCCTGAGCCACCCAGGCGCCCCTGCTTATGCATAATTCAGCTGTGAATGTCCTACTGAATGTGCCATCCCCCACTCCGGCCGGCGGCCCACTGATCCACACTACCTGTCGCAGTAGCACAGGGCTGCAAGCCATGCTCTGGGAATGAAATGACAAGGGTGCGCGTGAGCAAGCATGAGCTTTCCACTCTTCTCAGTAAATGGCTCTGCTCTAGTTCTCTGCAGAAAGGAGGCCCATTCACACTGTCCTCTGTGCCCGCAGAGTCACAGCTCAGGCACAGCACTCGCTGGCTTCCAGTATAATCGTGGGTTTGCACATCTTATTCTCCACTGGGCTTGGAGCTTCTTGAGGGCTGGTTATTCTCGCTCTTATTCCTCCGCTTGTGACAGGAAAGGCCCGGTGTGTCTGGCTTTATCTACTAGAATGGTTGGTCCCTAAGGGCAAGAGCTTACCTGTTTCACTCCCTACTCTGTCTTCAGGGCCTGGCACGGTGCCCAACACCCAGCGGGTGCTCAGTAAACCCGCGTTGCATGAATCAGCAGTTGTGTTCCTGGTGAATGAGCCCCACTTCCACGAACGTTTCCCAGACGCTGGCCGGAACCCGCGGGAGGAGTGAGCTGGGGTGGCACTGACTGCCTCTCAGGGCTGAGAGGCAGAGGAGTCTGCAGGGCTGGGGGAAAGGAGGCCCCCTCAGGAGGGAAGCACGCGTGGCAGAGGCCCCGGGAGCCAGCCGGGCCGGGCGCCGCTGGAAAGGCCAGGCGCTGGGGAACCTTCCCCATCTCCAGTCCCCATCTGCACCCTGTGAGTGGGCAAAGGCACAAGGGACGGCTTTGCGGCAGAGCCTGCAGCCCGACCACGGGAGGGGGTGGGGCTCTGGCCTGTAGTCGCCCCGCCGGGCAGGCGGCTGGCCACGTGACCTGCCCGGCCAATAATGGGGCAGCGAGGGCCGAGGTCAAGGGCCCGGAGTGGCGACCAGGCTCCATGCCGAGGAGCTGGAGCCTGGGGGGTGGCTGCCAGCCCTCAAGGGCGGGGGGAAAGGGCGTGGGGGCCGCGGCCAAGCGCCTGGGCCTGCCTGCCTGGCACGAGGCCCAGCCCGGGAGGGCCGCCGCGTG
>NW_027531278.1:348258-354541 GCF_008692635.1 Crocuta crocuta | reverse complement strand
GGACTCCCCCTTGAGCCAAGGCTGGAGGGAATGGGACACTCTCCGGGCGGCTGGAGCGGGAGGCGGTCCCTCAGATGCAGGCCTGCCTGGGGGACTCTGAGGTGGACACCTGTTACCCTCAAGACGCCACCGGCCAAGGCCCCACCTGTCTCCCTGTAGGGGGAGTGCTGACGCCCACCCTCAGCTGTGCCAGGGGACAGCTGTCGTGGACCTGTCTCATGTGCCTCACCTAGCGGGGCTCTCAAAGGGTGGTGGGAGAGATACCCACACCCCAGAGGACAGTTAGTGAGGGAGCCCAAACGAGATGCCCTTGTCAATGCAGTGAGACCTGGGTCTGTCACCCCACACCTAACACCTCACACCTACTAGGTGCTCCGGAAGTGTTTGTTGCTGAAGAAACAAATGAAGGACGGGAGCCTGGCAATGACTGCTGAGGCTGAGGAACAGCCCCTTGGGGGATGCCTCCCCACTGTGGGCATCTCCATCGGAGGCGTTGTGGCCATTCTCCAGGGCAGTGTGTATTTTAAAACAGGGCCATGGAAGAGGAAGCTGTTGTTCTTTCCTGCCCAGGAGAGGTGAGCTCGAACCAAGTAAGTGCAGCGCCCACCTGGGGAGGATATCCTACGTCTCAGCGATGTGAGGAGACAAACCTCAGTGTCCACTCCTCCTGGCATCACTGTCCTCCTGCAGGGCCACAGCACTGTCCACTTTGGGAGGGGGCCTTGGATGCGTCCTCCGTGGACCACCACACCCTCAAGGTCCTCCAGTTCCTCAAGGCCAGCATCAGGGGCCTCCTCACTGAGGCAGCCTCCTGCCTCCTTCCATGAGGGGCCCCGGGCCCCTCCCTTGCCAGGAGGTCACCCAAACCTTGTGCTGTGGTTCCACACTCCGGGCACAGTCCTGTATCCTGCAGTCTGAGAAAGCTGGGTGGAGATCCTGGTACCTCTACTTCCCAGCTTGTCTTTGGGCCTCTTTGCGTGTGTCTGTAAAATGGGATGACCCGGAACAGCACTAGGATTCCTCTGAGGCTGAATGCAGAGTCTCATCTGAAGGGTCTAGCGTGGACGTGGTCCTCAGCAAACAGCAGTCTTCAGTCTCCTGGAAGGTCGGGGCTCTATCCTCTTTGCTACCCGCTCTGTCTAACTCTGAAGCCTCCCAGATTGCCTGGCATGAGTAGGCGCTCCAGGAAAATCTGATGTCACACTGCCTCGCCTGACCAGGACTGGGTCCCAAATTGGGCAGGGCTGGGTTTGCAGGCTGCTGCCGGGGCCTGGGACGGGGAGGCTGACCAGCCTGGCAGAGTGGTTCAAAAAGTACCCACCACTGAGACCAACCGTGTTTTGAACTGGGTGTAGAGAACTGCTTCCTGGGAGCCGAACTCCCTTCAAGCTGCCCCCGTGGCCCGGCAGAGACAGGAAACCAGCATGTTTGGCTGTCGCCCTCTTTCAGTGCCAACCACAAGATGGCTGCTTCTGGAGGTCTGGGCAGCCGGGGCTGGAGCTCAGGCAGGCGTTATCCCCCGCTGCAATTTGCCTAGTGACCTAGATTTGTGGCCAGGCGCCGGTCTAAACTCCTGCCTGGTTTGGCTGGCGCTAGGGTTTCCAGTTTTAGCAAATAAAAATACAGGATGCCCAGTTAAATTGAAATGTAGGATAAACAGTGAATAGTTTTGTAGTAGTAGAAGTATGTTCCATGCAAACTTTAGGACATACTTACACTATGAAATTATTTGTTGTTTATCTGAAAATCCTATGCAGCTGGACTCCCTGCATTCTCCCTGGCAAACNTCCCGCCGAAGGCACTTTGAATTGATGTCAGAACAATGGCAAGGGTTGTTCTGTTTTTCTTTGCATAGAAAAAGAGCATTCCATGTCACTCAAAGGAAAACAGAACGGTGAATTTCAGCTCTCTGCCTTGCTCTATTGATGTTGACCCGGAACATGCCTAGATTCTGAAAGGGATATTGACTGTTAGACAAGTGGCCCTTTCATTTGTCTCTGCAACGCTCCTTCCAGTGGTTGGTGCCCACTACCCTGTGGCCCTTTTGGCGTACGCCCGGGATGGGATGTGCCGTGGCCATTTGCCTCTCCAGAGGTCCCGTTCTGCGGGGCTTTTCTGATGCTCCAAGTACAAAGGCCACTTAATTGAGTGGCCTGAGCCGCACACTAAGGAACAGATATAAAAAAAAGTTGTTCAATTTCCCAAGCACCTCTGAAGCCTTGGGCCCTTTACATTACACAACCTTTAATCCTCACAACTCTGAGAGGCCATGTTATTCCCATTTTACATATGGGTAAACTGAGGCCCAGACAGAGAAGATCTATGTGGGGTCAGNNNNTATTATATTATATAATATAAACTCAGCTCCCAACATGGGGCTCCAACTCATGAACCCAAGATCAAGAGTTGCATACTCTACTGACTGAGCCAGCCAGGTGTCCCACAGTGATTTCACTCTTGATGGAGATCACCAAAAAGATGAATTCACTCAGCATTTTCATGCATGTGCTTCTTGCAAGCAAAGCAACTTCTGAGGATATTGTTCCTTGACTCAGAACAAAAGATGGACCAAAATTTATATTGCAAAACTTGGCTAGCATCTTGTGGACTGCCTATTTCCCGTAGCATTGGCATGGTGGCTGTATAGATGCACCGAAGGTCAAGAGCTCACAGCACTTTCTGTGCAGGCCAAAGGCTGCTGCATGGGGCCCTTGGTCTCCAGGCCTCAGTAGAAATGGGGCATTGGGATTAACTTCATGCCAGAAATACCTGTGACATACTTGTCAGTTATGAAACACAGGCCTGGGTTCTGCACCTGACCCGACTCTCCCGCAGACCTCATGAGAACAGAGGAAAAGGCAAGTCTGAAATGACTTACTCTGCTGTCCCTGCCCAGACCTGCAGCAACCCAGCAAGTGGCCAAGGCTCCTCGTGGATGCCACCAAGAACCTGCCTATCAGTAACTCAGCAGTGGCAGGACTGGAGCTGGCTGGGACCAGGATTGAGGACCTGGAGGTGATGCTCTTTCCAAGGGAGGGTGGCATCATAGTTTAGGCGTTCATAGCTTCCACCTTCTTCTTTCCATGGCTAACTCTTGCCCATTATTCAAGGCTCAGCTCAAGAGTCATCCCTTCAGGAGTCCTCCCCTGTTTCCGGCTGCTCACCCAGAGGGTCAGTGTCCTCCTGTGAGTCCCATGATACCCGGTGCCTATCACTCTTTCGGCCAATGTCTCCCCCACTGGGCTGTGAAGGTGGAGTCCACGTCCTTTTCATCTTATCACCCTGGAGAGGTCTTCTCCCAGCTCTTGTGTGACAGGCTTATTACTTTCAAGTCTCAGCTTAAATGTCACTTCCTCACAGAGGCCTTTGTTGACCTCCCTGGCCAACCTCCCCACTGGGTTATTTTCTTTCACTGTCTACATAACACTAATCACTGCAGAAATCAGGTAGTGTATTTGTTTTTCATTGAGATGAAATTCACATAACATAAAACAATCATTTTAAAGTGTACGATTAAGTGGTATTTAGGATATTCACAATGCTGTGCAACCATCATCTCTATCTAGTCTCAAAATATTTCATCCACCCAAAAGGAAACCCCATACCCATTACCACCCACTAATCAGCTTTCTGTCTCTATTAATTTGCCTATTCTGGGCATTACATATAAATGGAATCATACAATATGTGTGGCCTCTGGTGTCTGGCTTCTTTCACTCGGCACCATGTTTTCAAGATTCGTCAGTGCTATAGCATGAGTCAGTACTTCGTTCTTTTCTATGGCTGAATGATATTCCGTTGTATGGAGAGACTGCATTTGATTCACTCATCAGTTGATAGACGTCTGGGTCATTTTCACTATTGGGCTACTATGAATAGTGCTGCAGTAAACACTCCTGTTCAAGTTTTTGTGTGAACATATGTTTTCATTTCTCTTGGTTATATACCTTGGAGAGCAATTGCTGGATCAAATGATGTTGACCTTTCTGAGAAACTGCCAGGCTGTTTTCCACTGTGGCTGCACCCTTTCACATTGCCACCAACAACGCACAAGGGTCCCAAGTTTTTCACATCCTTTCCAACAATTGCTATGATTTGTCATTTTGATGATAGCCATCCTAGTGGGTATGACGTGGTATCTCATCGTGGTATTTGTTTTTTATTTCTTGTCCTTCCTTCCCGAATGTGGTCTCCAGGAGGGCAGTGGGTTATGGCTGGTCTGTTCTCTGCCGTATCAGTCACCTACCCTTGGCACATGGTAGGTTCTCAATAAGTGCAGGTCAAGTCAACAACATGAATGAATTTGTCCTCACTGAATCCTTGGCTCATAGCCAAGGGCCTGGCACAGAAAAGGCCCACAGTGGCTGTGTATTTGGTGTCCTGACCCAATAGCCCTGGGATGTGGCCTGGTCCCCAGGGTAAGAGTCTCTCAGGACCATGCAAGGGGAAAGACTCTGCCTACGCGGGTTGGGGCTCAGAGCAGCAGTCCTGCCCCCATAGGATCTGGAGTAACAAAACCGAGGCTCAGCTCCTGACAAGGATACCTGCTTCAGGTGGGAATTTCAAGGAAGGTGAACAAGCAAGGCCAGGGCACCCCCCAAGAGCACTGGCTCACAAACCAACAGCTTTGCTGCAGTCCCCCTTCGTAATTGCTCCCGCAGCAGCCCCCTGGGAAGTTCCTTCCAGCCTGGCTTCCCCATTTCATGCTGCCCCTTTGGGGTTTGGAGACCAGGCTCTGGGTTAATGGACTGAACATCTTCAGATGTAGCTCCCGGTAACTGTCCAGTTGCAACCACAGGGATGGGGGCTCCTCACACCATCTGCTGGGGGAAGGACATGGCTTAGAAGGAGCTGGTTGTGCTAGGGCTTCTTCTAGCCTGCCCGACCTGACACTCCCATGCTCTCGGATGGGGCACAGCAGAGCCTACAGGCTGCCAATTCCAGGGTGCTTGGCCCAACACAGCTCACAGATGCCGAGGCTCTGCTCTCTGGACACAGCAACAGGCACAGGTGTTCAGTGGGCTTTTCCAAAGGCAGTCCTTGCAAAACCCTCTGGTGGTTTCTCCAAAAGTTTGGTTTTGGTTGCTCCAAAAGCACACAGAGTTAGCACGTGACCCAGCAATTCCACTCCCAGGTATATGCCCGAAAGAATTAAAAGCAGATGTTTGAAGAAAAACTTGTACATGAATGTTCATAGCACTATCGTTCACAATAGCCAAAAGGTGGAAACAACCCAAAGGTCCGTCAATGGATGAATGCATGAAACGTGGTATTGTCATCCAATGGGGTATTACTCAACTATAAAACAGAAATGAGCATCAGATGATTATATGGTACACTGAAACTAATATTATACGTCAATTGTAGTTACATAAAAAAAAAGAATGAAGTGATGATGGATTCTACATCGCTGATGAACTTGAAAGCATTATGCTAAGTGAAAGAAGTGCGACACAGAAGTCCATGTTTTGTACAATTCCATGTGTATGAAATATTAAGAATAGGCAAATCCACAGAGACAGAAAGTAGAAGACCAGCTGCCAGGGGCTGGGGGTGGTGGTGAGATGGGAACTAATGGCTTGATGGGCATAGGCTCTCCTTTTGGAGGTATGGAAGTGGTTTGGAACTAGGCAGAGATGTTAGTACAGCACTGTGAATGTACTCAAAGCTACTGACTCCATCCTTTCAAGAGGTTAGTTTTATGTTATGCAAATTTTTCCTCTTTTAAAAACAAAAGGCAGCCTTCTCTGCCTGGGGTCCCTTAAGCCTCAGGACCATAGGTCCTCATCTGGGTTCAGTTTCAGGCAAAAGCAAGAAAATGGTAGGCAGCTTCTTGCCAGGGTTCCCTGGGCTCTGGCACTGGTGCGACTTGATTCACACAAGGGCCCTGTGCCCTTGGTGTTTCAATCTTGAGAGAGGTAACACAATATCTATTGTTTCCACCCCTTGTGGGCCAGTGTCCAGAATATATGAGATTAGGGAGTCCTGTGGCTTTTCATATCTGGGTAACCCCCCCAGGGATTTCTGGGGCTGGCACACAAGGGGTAGAAGTGCTCAATTTGGCAGTGGACAATAGCAAAAGGCAGCTTGTGCTGGGAGGTGAACATTGTCACTTAGAGAACAATCTCTGCTCTAGGCCCACAGCATGTGGCATTGTCCAGAGCATGGTGTTGACTCACAGGCAAGTATTCAGATGAGTGGTGCTGTTGAGCTTCTCTCTAATGCTTCCTGAGGTGCTGGAAGCCTGTGGAAAACCTCAGAAAGAGAAATCAGATTTTTGGAG
>NW_027531278.1:334159-348251 GCF_008692635.1 Crocuta crocuta | reverse complement strand
GGAGCCCCCCTTCCCCCCGCCTCCCCCCTTCCCAGGGAAGGTCCCAGGTATTCAGGCTACTGCAGACTTCAAAAGGTCACCTTCGTTAGAAGCCGAGGAGTCTAGCCGAATCCTCAGATCAGGCCCCAGCTGGGCTCTCCCACGGCTCACTGCTGGCTCAGGCCCTCCCAGCCCAGGTCTGCTCTAAATCTGGAACACTGCTTCGAATCCAATTTGGAAGCACATGGGGACTAATTTATACATTGATTAACATAGCCCTCAATCGTAGCTCCTGATGCCAGAGAGATCTTAGTAAAGTGCACCTCTGAACCGGCCAGCTCCAGCTTAACACTCTCCTAGGCCTCCCCATTGCCTTCCGGATCAAGGGCAAGCTCCCTAGCCTGCATTTCAGAACATCTGTAGATCCCGGGTTCATCACCGCTCTAGTCTCTTGCCCCACCACTTGCCGACACTCTTCCCCGCTCTTCCCTTCCACCACTTCCCCAGACTCAAGCCTGATGGTGTTCCACCCGGAGCTTANTGGCTTTTGCTTTTCAGCATCTTAAACTTGCCCCCAGGCCCTGTCATGCTAACAGCTCAGCCCCATGGAGCCTTCCCGACCACAGCTTCCCCGCCTTCCTCTGTTACCTCATTTTGCAATGTCCTTATGCCCACTCTTAAACTTTTAAACAACAAAAAAGTTATTAACTCATAGCAGGAAGTCCAAAGATGGGACAGGCCTCATGATATCGTCAAGCACTTGGATTTCTTTCTGCCTCTCTTGACTGTCACCCACAGCACTCATCCAAAGGCCGGTTCCACCTGTGTCCCTAATATGGCCGCCAATGGCAGTTCTGGCTTCTGGGATTCCTTGTTTGCATCTACTGGGTGAGAGAACCAGTAAAGGTCTTGATGGGCCCACTTAGTTCACTGGCTCGCCCCTGAATCAGTGACTGTCCCGGGAGGAATGGCTGTGTGCTTTTTGGCTTAAACCTAGGTTGTCGCTTGTCACCCTGAACCACAGAACTGCCTGTGTCACCAGGCTGCACTGGGTCCCTGCCCAGGACTCCCGCGCTGAGTCAGGCAGTCCCTTCTCAGGGCTACTGCAGCCTCTGTGCCTCCTTTGTCACGGCACTGCTGCCACTGTGTGGTCACTGATGTGTTTTTACTGTCAGCTCTGAGAGGACAGGGGTGCAGAGGGCCTTCTCTGCGCTCTGTGACCCCCAGAGGCTGTCCTAGGAGAGCTGCTTTGCATTATTTGTTGAATGAAAGACAGAGAGGCTGAGTGATGGGTGCAGTGGCTGAGTAGCATGAGTGAGGGATACACGAAGCCTGGAGTGCAGTAGAGGGAAGGCCACTGCCCCAGGCAGGTTCCAGTGTGTAAAGCCAGAGTCAAGGCAGGATGCGGCTCCACTTGTGAGCGCTCTCCTCCCATCTGGAGGCCCTGAGCTGCAGCTGTGGGGAACTCTGGCTGATCAGAGCCCTAGCTGGTGTAGCTCCTTTAAGTCGCTGGGCCAACACCAGTTCTGGCCCATCCTCCCTCCCCGACCCTGGCCTTTCCTGGCCACCGACTTCACCCCTCTTTCTACTGCCCGTCCTTGCCTCACCCTCTGGATTTGACACACACTGGTGCATTCTGTCTGGTTATTAATAATATTCAACTAACTGTGCCTGTTCCCAGAGTTTCTCAGTGCCAGGCCCCACACCAGGGGCTGCGCCAGGTGCTGGATCCCCCCCAACTGTGCGGTGGTGCAGGAATCATCACCCGGATCCCCAGAGAGCACCGGGATTGGGGTGCTGCTTGAAGGGTCGCTGGAAGAAAAGAACCTTAGCTGAGGCCAATGTCAGGGTGCAGTGCGAATGCAGTAGCTGCCTCTCTCAAGGGAGCCCTCAGTCAGGTCCCTGTTGAAAGATGGATCATAAGGGAATTGCTCTGAGTGGGTGTTGGGGACAGGAGCCCTGCCTCCTCAGCTCCTCACCTCGTGCTCAGTGGACTGAAGACTCAGCCTGGGTTAGATCTCAGCTCTGCCACTCAGTAGCTTGGTGTCTCAAGCAAGTTGCCTCTCTGGGCCTCAAGCATCTTGTCGGTAGTGAGGAAGGGGAGAGCAGGGACAGTCCTCACCTCAAAGGATTCTTCTGAGCATTGCACGATTTGCTGACAGGTGAACGAGCCCGTGCATGTGAGGTGCTTAGCACCAGCCTGGCAACCAGTAATTGCCCCGTGCTCTGCCCAGGGACTCCTCTTTACATCTGAGGACCGCAGCAGAACGCAAGCCTGCTTTTTCTGTAGCTCTTCCTACCATCTCCCAACCTGTTCTTTATTGCTCAAATTGCCTCCCTGTCCATGCATTCACCAATCCATTTATTAATGTGACAAACATCTGTTGGGTACCTATTATGAGCCAGGCACCAAGCTGGGCACTGAAGACTGCCCTCACAGAGTAGTTGTGATCATTCAGTGTCAGGAGAGCTGGATTAGGGAATCGACTCTGCCCACATGTCGTGGGACAGATACATTCCCATGTCCCCAGGCTCCTGTGTAGCTAAGGACTGGGACTCAGCGCCAGGCCCCCATGCTTTCTGCAAGGGCGCCTCTTGATGCTGCTGGGAGAGGGCAAATGGTGCCAGACACCTGCCTCCCCTGCTTTGCCAGGCTGGTGCCTTCAGCAATGTGGTCATGGAGTGGACACGAGTGCTGGACAGTCCTAAGTCCGGGAGGCCCTCTTGGGGCCACTCTGGGTAAACCCTTTGGGGCTCAATTCAGGCAGCTGAAGAAGCTCTCCATCCACTGTGAACCAAAAATCCCTTGGAATGACAGTCACAATGTCTGAAGGGGAGAGAGCATTTGATTTACAAAAATCCCACATATATATGTCCTGCAGCCTCAGGTGACTTTCTGGGCTCTCTGTGATTTGCTACTGTTTCAGTGCATTCCAGGTGCTGTAACAAAGTGCCATAGGCCGGAGGGCTTATAAACAACAGAAACTTATTTCTTAAACTTCTGGAGGCTGGAAGTCTGAGATCGGGATCTCAGTGTGGTCAAGTTCTGGGGAGGACCTCCTTCCAGCCTGGAGACTATATCTTTACAGAGGAAGGCAGAGAGGGGAGTCAGCTTGCCTGTGATTCTTACAAGGGAACTAATCCCACTCAGGAGGTTGCACCCTCATGTCCTCATCTAATCCTAATCATCTCCCAAAAGCCTCTGCCTTCTCATGCCGTCTGCATTGGTCGGGGTGCTTCAACGTACCAATTTTGGTAGACACAAACATGCAGTCTTTAACAACCACCTGCCTCTGCTATGGGCATGGATGGGTATGGGGAGTTAGGTGGCATGCCCCTCCAGAGGGAGAGCCACACCCTCTCTTCTTCCTATAGATCTGGGGGGCCAAAGGGGCCCCGTGTGACAAGCTGGGCAGCTGGATGGGTGCATGAGCTGGGTTGATATGCTCACAGATGCTCATCCCAGCATGCCGGGCCTGTCAGCCTTGGGAGTATCAGAACACTCATGGAGGTACTTGATGATCCTTAGCTGAAAAGGGCAGTGGGTTCTCTGATTGTCATAACGTCAGCACCCTGTCAGGAGTGCAAGCTGTTGGCTTCACCTGGAATGGTCTTCCTTCCCCAAACTCCTGGAAGGGTCTTTCATGCTTTCATCACAGGCTTTACTTCCTCCAGGAGTGATACCTCCCCCCATGCCCCTGCCAGGCCAGGCTGGGCCTCCTCCCTTGTGCTCACTGCCCCCTGAGCTTATCTTAACCAAGATACTTACCATCTTGTACTATCACATCTTTTCTCCCCATGACCTTGTGACCACTTCCTGTTGTCACTTACACCCCAGCTCTTGGCCAAGTAGCTGACATACAGTGAATGCTCCAGAGGATGAATGAGTAAACAATCTTCTATCAAGAATATCTTCAAGGGCAGGAGAAATGAGCCATATAAATCCCACCAAATGCCTCTGATCCTTTAGGCTCAACCCTGGCATCTCAAGTTCAACAGGCGGAGCTTGTTGCCAGGCACTAGGAACATGTAGGCAGGCTGGGCTGCTGCTGGCTGCAGTATGCAAGGCCTTGAGTCATCACAAGGCAGAGTGCATGCACAGGGCCTGCCAGGCCAGAATGGGGCTGGCTGGAGGAATAAGTACCAGCTCTGGGAGGGGGAGTGAACAAGGCCAGGAGGGCTGGGGGGGAGCCGTAACTGTGGGCACTTGTTAGTATTGAATGGCAACCTGTGAACACCAGGCCTTTCCAGCTGGGATCCCTACAGCCCAT
Source organism: Crocuta crocuta (assembly GCF_008692635.1). NCBI lineage: Eukaryota > Metazoa > Chordata > Mammalia > Carnivora > Hyaenidae > Crocuta > Crocuta crocuta. The sequence continues at coordinate 344,001 of NW_027531278.1, read as the reverse complement.
CATCTCTTCGTGGAGGGTCAATTTTACTCTCAAAGGGGGAAGGGAGAAATAGTTACTTTAACTATTTACTTTATTTAACAATATTATTGTATCAATAATACATCCATATTTGAACAAATATGGATGCAGTATGCCCTTGAAAGCAAACTTCCTAGGGACTTTTGATGCCTATAACATAAGGTATCAAAAGGGCAACTTTGGTGTGTGTCCCTAGACCACCTGTGGGGGCTGCATCTCATTCCCTTCAGTTAGGGAGACCCCGTGGAAAAACTCAAGAAACCCAGCATGTTCCCTCCATACCTTGACCTCCCTGTTGATAAGATTTGCTGGGACCTTGAGCCAGTGATTCTAATATTTGGGGATGATGAAGGCTGCCTTGGAGACTGGCATGAGGGCTAGAGACTAAAGTGGGAAAACATTCTGCTCAGATCCCTGCCTGGGGCCATGAACCTGCTGACTGCTGAGATAGAGATAGATTGGATGTGCTTGCTGCTCTCATTGGTGTGTGGGGGCATGGCCATTCCTGAGCCTATGCTAGGTCTGCTCTGTCACACACTGGGCTGAACAACTTGGCCCCATGATTTCTGCCACCTTCTTGCCAGCTACAGGAGAAGACAGGGGTCTCTGGGGCTTTGGGAAAGAGAGGAGACAGGGGATTGAGGGCCCAGGAAGGCTCTAGCTTGCACACTGAATGCTGATTCGCTGCTCCTAACCTTGGAGGAGAAGTCCCCTCCTCCTCCTCTCCATGGCCACCTCTGCTTCTGGGTCAGCCTTCCCTGATCTGGCCTCCCCTTGACCCCAACAAGTAGAGTGACGCAGACTGACAGCTCATTCTGCTCGCTTGGCCATGTCCACTCCTGGGTCTCTGTATGGGAAGGTCATCAGTTCCTGGGCCCCACAGGGGTCTGAGCAGTGCCTGCTTTCCTGGTCCCCAAGTATTAGCATGACCTGCTCAAGGTCCCAGTGCTCTTCTCATTGGTGACGCTGAGCTATGGAAGGAGCTAACAAAATACCACAAACTGTACATAGCAGGAATGGGCTGCCTTGTAGTTCTGGAGACTAGAAATCTGAAATCAAGGGGTCAGTAAAGTTGGTTACCTCTGAGGGCTGTGCAGAAGAATCTTTTCAGGGCTTTCCCCCTTATATCTGGTGTTTTCCTGGCAATCTTTCTTGTCCCTTGGTTTAGGGAAGCATCCCCCAGTCTCTGTCTTCATTTTCACATTGCTGTTTTCTCCCTGTGTGCTTGTCCATGTCTGAATATCCCCTTCTTATAAGGACCCAGTCATACTGGATCAGGGGCCGGCCCCACTCCAGGATGACCTCAGCCTAGCTTACCTAATTCCATTTATAATGACCCCATTTCCAAGTAAGGTCAGGTTTGAGGAATTAGGGGTTAGGACTTCAACATACAAATTTGGGGGGGAGGGACAGAATTCAACCCATAACAGAAGAGAAATGGAAATTCAAGTTCATCTGATGCCAAAGGCCACCTTTTATCTCAACATGCTGGTGCTTCTCAAATTTTGCCACGGAGTCTCCCTAACAACTGAAGAAAATGAGATGCAGTATCTCACTTGGCATCTGCTGGAGGAAATGGGGAGAGGGATTTGAGTGATCACCCTTGGTACTGACCTGCCAGGATATCTTTGCTCAGGGCCACCTACTAATGATTCACATGATTCACATGCCTTGGTCTCCTGATGCCTGTAAGCTTCCCATCATACCCCTCTCCTCCCTACCACACCATCCCGGCCAAGTCCAGGGTTGATTTAAGCTCCTCAATTTGTTCTAGACTCCCAATATTGGTATTCCAGCTTGTCTTTCAGAGGGGAGGCTTGGGAGTTTCCATGCAAGAAGGATTTCCCTTGGTCTACTACCCAGAGCCCCAGAGTGTCTGCAGTGGCTCCGAGTGGTGCCCAAGGCTTTATTGTCCTGCCCATTTCCACCATCCTCTAGAGTGGGAGAGATGTTATTAAGTCCCAGGCTTCTGGGTTTGTTAGAGGCTTCCAGACTGCATCTTGAAGAGCAATTGCTTGGGGGACCATGTAGAGCCCTTTCCTGGAAATGCACCTCCTCATTTGCTGCAGGCTGTCTGTCAGAGCCTGAGGTTTCTAGGATTTCCATTTCTGCTTGCTGGCCATACATTTATTTTAGACTCATCTCAGGAAAGCACGCTCCAATTTAATGCCTTTCAGCCACACTTTCACACTGCTCAAGCCTGTTTCTATTTCACAGTGTGAACACTGAAGTGCCTTGATTAGAATAATCAATTCTGTATCAAGAAACCACCTCCCTGGGAATGCAGAATCCAGCCAGGTACCCAGATGCTGAGAAAATAGTCCTGTCCTAACAGCCACATTACCCTGAACCTCAGGAGCTTCTGTGCATGGTGGGCCCGCACCTCCCCAGGTCCTGCCACTGTGGGAAAGGAAATCAGTTCTGATCATGTCCTTTTCAAAGGATTTACCAAGGGAGGCTGCCCCTCCTGCATGGCAGCTTCAGGTTTAAGTTTGTCAGCGTTCTTAGTGATACTGTTGGCAGTTGATGCATTTTAAGGACAATCAAGAGTTTGTGATACTAACATGCTAATAGCTAGCATTCATGGAGCAGTGGCCGTTTGTCAGGCGCTGGGCCAACTACTTCTTACAGCCACCCTCCAAGGCAGGTCTTGATAAGTAGCCTAGGGCTCAGAAAAGTTAAGTAGTTAGGAAGTGTCAGTGGCTAGATTCAAACCCAGGTGGTCTGGCTTCAGAGCCCCAGAAAAGACTCACTCTGATGAACTGAACATTGGCTTAGAAAAAATTTGAGGAGGCTCAGTAGGTTAAGCATCTGACTTTGGCTTAGGTCATGATCTCACAGTTTTTGGGTTCGAGCCCCGTGTTGGACTCTCGGCTGACAGCCTGGAGCCTGCTTCAGATTTTGTGTCTCCCTCTCTCTCTGACCCTCCCCTGCTTGCGCTCTCTCTCTCTCTCTCTCTCTCTCTCTCTCTCAAAAGCAAATAAACATTAGGGGCTCCTGGGTGGTTCAGTCGGTTAAGTGTCTGACCTCAGCTCAGGTCATGATCTCACAGTGTTTGGGTTCGAGCCCTGTGTTGGGCTCTGTGCTGAGAGCTCAGAGTCTGGAGCTTGCTTCAGATTCTGTCTCCCTCTCTCTCTCTCTCTGTCCCTCCCCTGCTCTGCCTCATCAATCTCTCTCTCTGAAAAATAAAAATAAACATTAAAAATTTTAAAATAAATAAATAAGCATTAAAAATTTAAAGAAAATAAAGAATTTGAGGATTTTATTCAGCTTCTTCATCTGTAGGTAGGGAAACTGATGTCCAGAGACATAAAGGAACCTGCCCAAGTTCACAGGGCAAGGGGGAGATGCAGGCAGATGTGATTTCATAAGTCACCACAGTGGGGGGATGAAGCAAGCCCCTCAGAGATCAGAAGGAGAGGCCACTGCTGTGACTTGTCTACACTTGAAGCAGTCCCAAATCTTCTGAATCACCCCTTGAGTGTCCTGCTTTCTTCAAAAGTGAGAAAACCCTGGACAAATCAATCTTGTGCTTCCTCAGAATGAAGGTCTTGCAATCTTTACTGCTCTGCATTTATTCATGCCTTCAAATATTTATCATGTACCTAACATGTGCCAGGCACTGTTCTACGTGCCAGGGAAACATCAGTGAACAAGACGCACACAAGCCTCCACCCTCATGGAATTTATGTGCTAGAAGGGAGACAACAATAAGGTGGGGAAAAAATAGGAGCCCCAAATGGAGAATGTGCTGTGGTGTAGCAGAGAATCAGTAGCTTGGGTAGTTGGGAATGGCCTTGATCTAGCCATGGGAGGCTCTAGAGGAGTACTGCAGGCAGAGAGACCAGCAGATGCCAGATCCCGTGTGGAGAGGAGTTTGGTGTGTTGAGGGAGAGAAAGGAAGCCAGCATGGCTGCAGCGTGCTGAACATGAGGCAGGGTGGTAGATGGAGTGAGAGAACTGAGCAGGGCTGGGCCTGTGGGGCTTTGTAAGCTGAAAAAGGGTCACACTTATTGGTGTGGAGAAGGGGCTGGGAGTGGGAAGGCGAAGCAGGGAGACTAATGTGGATGTNCTCCCCCCCCCCGCCACAATGTGTCTACTCGGACCCTGTAAATGTGACCTTATTTGGGAAAAGAATCTTTGCGGATGTAACTAAGCCAAGGCCTTAAAATGAAGACCATCTTGGATTACCCAGTGGGCCTAAATCCAATGACAGGTGACTTTACAAGTAAAGGGAAGCTGAGAAGGCATGTGAAGGTGGAGATGGGGGGAGCAGAGATCGGAGTGATGCAACCACCAGCCAAAGGATACCTGGAGCCACCAGAAGCAGGAAGAAGCAAAGATTCTCCCCTAAAGGCTTCAGAGGGAGTGTGGCCCTGCAGACACCTTGATTTTGAATTTCCAACCTCTAAACCATGAGAGAGGAAATTTTTGTTTTTTAAGTCACTGAGTTCATGGTACTTTCTTACAACAGCCCTAGGAAACTACTACAGGTGCTACTACAAGAGTCTGGCTTGAGGTGGTGGTGGTTTGGACCAGGGTGGTAGTCAAGGAGCTGGAGAGGTTTTGAAGGTCCAACTGATAGAATTTGATGATGAATGGATGGTAGGCGCTGAGGGAAAGGGAGGAGATTGCTAGCTGCAGATCTCCAGTGAGCACCCCACACTACCTGGCCATCCTCAAGGACCGCCTGGATTCGCTCCTTGAGTAATGGGAAGAACAACAGTGTCATCATGTATTAAGGTGAGGAAGACTGGGGCAGAAGGTTCTGGAGCAGCCAATTGGCAATGTGTTTGGTCAGGTAGCTTTGAAGGACCTATTTGACATGCAGGCAAGGTTGACCTGGCAGCCAGATATTTGGGTATGAAATTCAGAATGGGATATTGACAAGGATGCCTAGATTTAGGGAATTGTCAGTGTAGACATGATATGGGTTTTTTTCCCCAAAATGTTTTATTGTGGTAAAACATAAGCAATAAAAAATTGACCATCTTAACCACCTTTTTAAAAACAGTATCTTTTTATTTTTTAACAAAAATTTAATGTTTATTTATTTTTGAGAGAGAGAGAGTGAGCAGGGAGGGGCAGAAAGAGTAGAGGACAAAGGATCCAAAGCAGGCTCTGCACTGAGAGCAGAGAGCCTGATGTGGGGCTTGAACTCACAAACTGTGAGATCATGATCTGAGCCAAAGTCGGATGCTCAATCGACTGAACCACCCAGGTGCCTTGGCCATCTTAACCGGTTTTAAGTGTGTAGTCCAGTGGTATTAAAAACATTTATAGTGTTTTGCAACTGTCACTAACATCCATCTCCAGAACTCTTTTTCATCTTGTAAAACTGAAACTCTATCTCCATTAAACAGTAACTCCCCATTCTGCCCTCCCTTCAGCCCTTAGCAACACCATTCTATCTTATGGATCTATGGTTTTAACTACTCTAAGTACCTCACGTAAGTGGAATCATGCAATATTTATGTTTCTATGACTGACCCGTTTCACTTAATGTAAAGTCCTCAAGGTTCACCTGTATCGTAGCATGTGTAATAATTTCCTTCCTTTTTAAGGCTGGATAGTATTACTTTGTATGGATACACCACATTTTACTTGTCTATTCATTCGTAGATGGACACTTGGGTTACTTTTACATTTTAGCTAATGTGTATAATATAGCTTTGAACATATGTATGCAAATAGCTCTTTCAAACCTTGCTTTCATTTCTTTTGGGTACATATACAGAAGTAGAATTGCTGGATCATATGGTAATTCTGTTTTTAATTTTTAAGCTTATTTTTTATTTTGAGAGACAGGGAGGCAGACAGACAGACAGACAGACAGACAGACAGACAACAGAAAAATCCCAAGCAGGCTGCACACTGTCAGTGCAGAGCCCGACACGGGTTTCAAGCCCATGAACTGTGAGATCATGACCTGAACCCAAATCAAGAATCAGATGCTTAACCGAATGAGCCATCCAGGTGCCCCTCTATTTTTAATTTTTTGAGAAGCTTCCAAACTGTTTTCCACAGAAGCTGTACCATTTTATGTTCTCATCAACAGCGCAAAAGGTTCAGATTTCTTCACGTCCTGGCCAACACTTGTTATTTTCTGTTTTTTGTTGTTTTTTTTTTTTTAAATAGTAGCCACCCTAATGGGTATGAGGTGGTATTTCACTGTAGTTTTGATTTGTATTTCCACAGTGATCAGTTCTGTTGAGCACTTTTTCATGTGTTTATTGGCCATTTGAATACCTTTGGGGAAATGTCTAAGTGCTTTGCTGATTTTTGAATAGGGTTGCTTGGTTTTTTGGTTGCTGAATTTTGAGAATGTAGAGGTGATATGTTTTGATAGTTATGAGACTGGATGATGCTCTCTAGCAGGGGAATGAAGATAGATAGGAAAGAAAAGTCTGAGGCCTGAGTCCTGGTGAATTCCACTGTTTATAGATTGAGTTAGTGAGGAGCCAGCAAAGGATCAACTGCTGTCGACAGATCAAGGAAGATGAGGACTAGCTGTAGGTCATTGATGACTTTCATGGGAACTTTTGCAGTGGCAGGATGAGGGTGGAAACCGCACTGGAGGGAACTGGGGAGGCAGTGTGAATGGAAAATGGCGTTAGTCTGTGTAGATAACTCTTTCAAGAATTTTTGCTGTGAAGGGAAGTGGAGAAATGAGGCAGATGTCTAGAGGGAGATAAGGAGTTGGGGTGGGGGGGGATATCTCAAGAATGATCTAGAGAAGGTAGAAATCAATGCAAGGTTGTTAAAAGGGGATGAGTGTATGAACAAGACCTTTGTGAAGATGAGGTAACTGGAATGTAGGATGCATGTGGAAGGGCACAAGGACATATCTTCTGTGGTGACATCAGGGAAGGCAGGATGAGTAGGTACAGATGTGAGTCCTTGGTAGGTATGGTATTGTTTCTGCTTTCGGACTGGAGGGAGGAAAAATGTGTGATAGTTGTTTAGGGAAGAGAGGTGGAGAATGTATTAAGATACTGGGCATTGTTGGGTGCCCACATGGTATGTATTGCTACTATTATATTTAAGCAGACTTAGATAATACCATGTCTAGGCATCACTGCTTGACAAATGGTATCATGAGTGAGGGCGCTGACTTTGAATGTTTGCTTCTTGGATTGGCCCTTCCTAGCTGGGGAACCTTGACTGAGTCACTTACGTTGATCAGGATCACACAGCCAAAAAGTGATGGAGCTGTGGTTTAAACCCAGAACCTCCAGTCTTCCTCCTCTGTGGCATGGCCTCTATTCATCAGAGAAAATGAAAAATATTGAGAAAAAGCCAAAATGCTTTCAGTGTTAGGATATTGTTTGGGAAAATGTGATTTGGGGGTCCAAACAGTTTGCCACTTGCTCATTTCTGGTTATTCCGGTCTGGGTTTGAGAGACTATGGAACGCTCCATGGGCTGCCCCTGTCAGGTTCCCAGGCTCTGCCTCTCTCCTCTCCCCACCCCTTGGGCAGCTTGTCCTTGGAACCTATGAGCCCCTCTCTTGGGGCCTGGAGCCTAACCCAGCCTAGCTCAACTCTGTGCATCAAGAGTTTTGAAGAGAGGCAAGCTTTGTCAGGCTCTAAGGGATTCTTCCCTTGTGTTCCCAGAACTAAGAAGAGCCAGGCCTGGGACTCTCCGATGGTCAGAGAACTCCAAACAACTCTGAAGGTCTTGAAGAGACTGGCAGAGGGGCAAGGACTTCTAGTTCCACGCCACTAGGCACCCATTAAAAAATGCTTGGCATGGTGCCAGACGTTCACAGAGAAAACACAGCAAGCACTATGGTTGTTGTTAAAAGGAACTTTAGAGGCAAAGGTATTCTGGGCCAAAGAAAAAAAATCTCAGAATTTTTCAGTGAAATCTTACATTTTATTTATTTATTTGTTTGTTTGTTTGTTTATTCATTTATGAGAGAGAGAGAGAGAAGCAGAAGGAGAGAGAATCCTAAGCAGGCTCCGCACTCAGTGTGGAGCCCAAAACGGGGCTTGATCTCACAATGCAGGGATCATGACCTGAGATGAAATTAAGAGCAAGACATTGAACTGACTGAGCCACCCAGGCATGCCTGAAATCTTCCATTAAAACAATTTTAGCCAGGGCGCCTGGGTGGCTTAGTCGGTTAAGCGTCCGACTTTCGGTTAGGTCATGATCTCGCGGTTCATGGGTTCAAGCCCCGCGTTGGGTTCTGTGCTGACTGCCAGCTCAGAGCCTGGAGCCTGTTTCAGTCTGTGACTCCCTCTCTCTCTGACCCTCCCCTGCTCAAGCTGTCTCTCTCTCTCTCTCCTAGAAATAAATAAAACATTAAAAAAAAAAAACAATTTTGGCCATAAAATCAAATCAGAAACACAACATCAAGTGTCCCAGGACCCTGTCCTCATCATCATTTCTTTCTAGCACGTGAGTCTTTTTGGTGGATTGGAGAATATGGGCACCATATCTTTAAGGCATTCATGGAACCAAAAGAATCACAGGGGGATCCAGTTGACTTCATGGTTGAATTGAAGATTTGCTTCCTTGATGAGCATTTTAGGAAACTGCTTGGAGTCTTTTTGATGTTCCAGTGCTGCTCGCCTTTTGAGTTTGTAGGAGGCCATTTTGCTGATGATAATTCTGTTTGACTGATTTATGAGCATGTTCCCTATACTGCGCTGTGATCGTGAGGGTGCATGTGGATCACTATCAGATTTGCCCGCTAGGGTTAAAACAGGAGTCAAAGAATCATCAACACTGGTCATACAGATAGGCTTTGTTTCTGTCCAACAATGTCCTTGAGCAAAGGCATTTAACAGAATGGATCAAGTTGGCCATCTGGAACTTGCCAACCCTGCCCACCCTTGACCCCACACCATGCTTTGTGTTCTGCCTGGGCAGGCTCCAACAGGAATGCTGACAATCTGGGACTATCCCAATGGTAGGTAGATATCACAGAAGGGCTGTTATGAACTGAATGTTTGTGTTTCCCTAAATTCATATGTTGAAGCCATAACCCCCAGTGTGACTATATACGGAGACAGAGCCTCTGAGAGGGGATAAAGGTTAAATGAGGTCTTAAGGGTGGGACGCTAATCTTACAGGGCTGGTGTTCTTATAAGGAGAGGAAGAGACACCAGAGCTCTCTCCATCATATGCAGACCCAGCAAGGTGATGGCTGTCTGCAAGCCATGCAGGGGGCCCTTACCAGGAAGTGAATTTGTTGGCACCAGTCCCCATTCCCCATTGAGGTACCAAGGACATCCTTGCACAGAGGCTGCACTCCCTTGGGGGTTGCTCATCCACCACGGGTTGGGCAGTGGATTGTGGAAAGGGAGAATGACTTCCCTGGTCCCAGCTTAGGTGCCACATTTTCATTCTGCAGCTGTTGTACTGCTAAATGATGGGGTCATGTTCACCATTCCAGCTGTAAGTCTCCTGCCTTTAGAACAACACCCAAAGATGAACATCCTCAGTAGGAAAGGGCAGGTAGTGGCTCTACATGCATGTACGTGGGTGGAAGAGGGCATCCGGATGGTATCTTTGGCTATCCCACAGCTGCGGTGCCTAGTGGGTAAAAGTAGGGGGACAGGAGTGTCCTCTGACTTCACCTTTATCAGCTACATGGACTTAGGCAAGTCACTCCACATCTCTGAGTACTAGCTTCTTCCTATGTAATAGGATATCATAGTACCACCTCTTGAGTGTTAGTAAGAGAAGCAAAGACCACATGCCCTTAAGGCTCTGAGCTCAGTGTCTGGGATATGCCAAGTGCTTACGTGGGATTGTAAATTTACCCCTACGAAATGATTCATATGTACAAAAAAAAAAAGGTCACTCCAGGAG
>NW_027531278.1:330587-334061 GCF_008692635.1 Crocuta crocuta | reverse complement strand
AACTTCAGCAGGTGGTATAACAGCTCTATTTTTGCTCATGAGCCTCCACTCCAAGGGAAGAAGCAAGCTTTACCCTTGCTAATTGATGGTACTGGTCTTGTCAGGCCTGGAGGTAAATACACCCCTTCCCTGTGCTGCTTTCCAAGATGGCATCTCAGGCACGTCCAGGTATCACCCCCTCCGTCCTCACTACCTCTAGGTCTTTGCACCTTTACTACCGTGGGCTCCTCCTAGGCTCTAGGATGGCATGAGTTGGGATTAGCTTTCATGTTCCCTGAACCACCTTCCAATGTGCTCCTAGTGTGCATAAAGCCTTCCTGGGATGCTAGTCCCAAGAAGAGAGAAGGGACCCATGTGCCTACCTCTCTCTTTGTTTTCCTTTCCCCACCATCCCTTTGGCCTAAGGTGAGTGGGTGGGAAGAGCACTTTCCACCTTTTTTTCATCACAGCCTGACTTTCTGCTACCCCTAGCACAGAATAATATGGGCTCATCTTGATATGATGATAACGGGAGCTCTATTAGTCAGGGTTATACCAGAGAAACAGAACCAGTAGGCACACACACAGACACAGACACACACTTTCTATATCCTACTGGGTTTAGGGGCACCTGGGTGGCTCAGCCGGTTGAGCATCTGACTTCTGCAGGGAAACCTTAGTCTTTGTTCTTAAGGCCTTTCAGCTGTTTGGGTGAAGCCCACCCAGCTTATGGAGGATAATCTCCTTTACTTAAAGTCAACTGATTACAGATATTAACTACAGCTACGAATTCCCTTCACAGCAACACCCAAATTAGTGTTTGATTAAATAACTGGGGACTACAGCCTAGCCAAGGTGACATGGGAAACTGACCATCACAGGAACTAAAGGAATTTAGAAGAAACATTTTTTTTCTATAGATAAAGCCTGGCTTTCAAGACTATTGTCTAGTCGTGGACACAAAAATCCCATTTTAGATATCAAAAACTGACTTTATCTTTCTTGTTATATTCCTTGTTATGTTCTTCCGGTGATCAGAATATTGTGGGTAGAATATCGCCCACAGGAAATGTGAATGAGAAAAACACATTAATAAATTTTTAGCGCAACGTTTTGCCCAAGGAAGGACATTTTGTCTTTACAGCCACAAGTCATCTTACCGGAGAATAAAAAGAAGCAACTAATGAAACCAGCAAGCTCCCATTTGAAAAGAGCGTGAACGAGGGTGGGTGGTGGGGCTTGTCTCCGGGCATGGTGGGCACAGACTATTGGAAAGACACCATGAAGGCCAGAGCTGAGGAGCTGGGAGGCACGGGAGGTGACAAGGACATAGCCAGGGGGTGTTTGTAGCCATGCCCAGTCCTTGGTGAGCCCGGAAGGGATGGGCTTGTTGCCATAGGAGGCAGGTTTAATATTAGCAGCTGCTAGAGGTGGGGAGAACAACTCAGTTCCTAATTTACTTCTCACCCAAGAGACTATATCACACCACAAAGGGTCCAGCTAATGTCACCAGCTGGTAATGGCCATCCGAAAAAGAGGGACGAGCAGCAGTCCCCAGCTCCCTTAGGGACTCAGCCCAGCCGTGGGTCATGCTCCCATGCTCCTGGAAGACTTGACAAAGAAGCAAGAGGGAAGGAGGTTGATCTGTGCACAGTAAACTTGGTTTTGATTCCGGGAAGTGTAAAGAAGGTTCTCCCAACCCTGGGCCCACCACTGTCTTCTCCTCTCTTGATCCTCACATCCCAGCCAGTGCTAGGCCGTGCTCAGGGGTGGGGAGCCAGGAGCTTGGCTTGCATTTGCAACCCCTCCTGGGAGACAGTGAGGATACTGGAGAGGTGGACAGCTGGGGTACTGAGCGCTGTTCTCCAGGTTTCACCAGCACTGATGCTGCATCTTTCTATGTAATCCAATAGGAAAGGACAGTTTCTTTCTTTCTTTCTTTTTTTTTTACAAATAGTTTATTGTCAAATTAGTTTCCACATAACACTCAGTGCTCATCCCCACAAGTGTCCTCCTCCATGCCCATCCCCCCCTCCCCCCACATCCATCAGTCCTCAGTTTTTGTCAGCATTCAAGAGTCTCTCATGGTTTGCCTCTCTCCCTTTCCCCCACCATTTCCGCCCTTCTTCTCCCCCTTGTTCCTCCGTCAAGTTCCTCCTAATCCTCCTATACGTGCAAACATATGATATTTGTCCTTCTCTGCCTGACTTATTTCGCTCAGCATAACACCCTCAAGGTCCATCCATGTTGCTACACATGGCCAGATTTCATTGTTTCTCATTGCCATGTAGTATTCCATGGTATAGATAAACCACATCTTCTTGATCCATTCATCTGTTGATGGACACTTAGGCTCTTTCCATGTTTTAGCTATTGTGGAGAGTGCTGCTATGAACATTGGGGTACATGTGCTCCTATGCATCAGCATTTCTGTATCCCTTGGGTAAATTCCTAGCAGTGCTATTGCTGGGTCATAGGGGAGTTCTATTGTTAGTTTCCTGAGGAACCTCCACACTGTTTTCCAGAGGGGCTGTACCAGTTTACATTCCCACCAACAGTGTAGGAGGGTGCCCGTTTCTCCACATCCTCGCCAGCATCTAGAGTTCTCTGATTTGCTCATTTTAGCCACTCTGACTGGCGTGAGGTGGTATCTCAGTGTGGTTTTGATTTGTATTTCCCTGATGAGGAGGGATGCTGAGCATCGTTTCATGTGTCTGTTGGCCATCTGGATGTCCTCTTTGGAGAAGTGTCTGTTCATGTCTTCTGCCCATTTCTTCACTGGGTTGTTTGTTTTTCGGGCGTGTAGTTTGGTGAGTTCCTTATAGATTCTGGATATTAACCCTTTATCTGATATGTCATTTGCAACTATCTTTTCCCATTCCGTTGGTTGCCTATTAATTTTCTGGGTTGTTTCCTTGGCCGTGCAGAAGCTTTTAATCTTGATGAGGTCCCAACAGTTTATTTTTGCTCTTGATTCCCTTGCTTTTGGGGATGTGTCAAGTAAGAAGTTGCTGCGGTGGAGGAAAGGACAGTTTCTTTTATTTTATTTTGGTGAATAACATTTTTGGTGGTTCAAAAAACAGCTTTGTGGAGATCTAATTCATATACATTTTACCCACTTAGACTGTACAATTCAATGGTCTATTCACAGATACACGTAACCACCACCATAGTGAGTTTCAGGGCATTTTCCTCACCGGCATGAGAAACCCTGTATCCCTTAGCTATCATCCTCCGTGCATACCAGCCCCTGGCAACCACTAATATACCTTCTGTCTCTATGGATTTGCCTCTTCTGGACTTCCAAATGAATAAAATCCTATAAAATATGACCTTTGGGGGGCACCTGGGTGGCTCAGTTGATTAAGTGTCTGACTTCGGCTCAGGTCATGATATCACAGTTTGTAAGTTTGAGCCCCATGTCGGGCTCTGTGCTGACAGCTCAGAGCCTAGAGCCTGCTTTGGAATCTGTGTCTCCTCTCTCTGCCCTTCCCC
>NW_027531278.1:329112-330440 GCF_008692635.1 Crocuta crocuta | reverse complement strand
AAATATGACTTTGGTATTCAGCTTCTTTCATGTCGCAATGTATTCAAGGTCTGTCCAAATTGTGGCACGGATCAAGATCTATTTCCTTTTTTATGGCTTACTAATATTCCATTGTATGGAGAGACTGCATCTTGTTTACGTGTTCAACTGTCAATAGACATCTGGGTTATTTCCATTTTTTGGCCGTTGTGAAAAACGTTGCTATGAACATCTGTGTCCAAGTTTTTATGTGGACGTTTGTTTTCAGTTCTCTTGGCTATTGCCCAGGAGTGTCATGTGGTAACTCTGTTTAATCTTTGAGAAATGTATTGATTCTTCTACTCTGCACAACAGCCCTATGGGGTATAGATATATTACTATATTCATGTGGCAGATGAAGAAACTGAGGCACCGAGAGGCTAAGTGGTTTTCTGAGCTGCCCAAGGCCCTATAACTAACAAGTGGTCGAGCCGTGATTTGAGCCCAGGGGCTCTGGCACCAGAGTTCCAGTGTGGACGCCTGCCCTTTGCTGCCCCTTGGCTCACAGACCATGTCCAAGTCTCATGAGGCTCTCGGGCAGCCAGGCCTTTGACTTTGGCCGGTGTCCACTCTTGCCAAGTCCTCCCACTGCTGCTTGCAGGCCAGGACGGTCAGTGTGCCAAGCCTGTTCCCTTTGCTCCCAGAGGGGTTTTGCAGCCATGGCCACCGAGAAGGAGGCCAGGTCTAGGCAGCTTGAAAGGCCCATACATTTCCTCATTTCTTGCTGACTGCTATTAAGTGCAAGGAGATTGATTTTTCAGATCTGAAGGCAAAGCGATGCAGAGAACAGGATGAGGATGCTGCATTTCCATGAAGGCTCTGTGCCCCATACCCCCTGCATCTTTAAAAATGACCAGAAGAATTCAGTTTACAGAGAACCAGCGAATGCTTCAGTGGCCGTGAGGAGGCTCCAAATCTTCTAATGGAGAAGCCTCCACCTATGGCACCCAGAGGTAGGGGGTTGGAAAGAAAAGGAGGAAAATCCACTTTAGAAGAAAAGAAATGGAGCTGGCCTGTGCCCATGGAGATGGCCCGGGGGCTGGAGACAAAGCTGGGAAGATGGGGCCAGAGTAAGAGCCTTCTGTAACCTGAGATTTGGAAAGCCTTGCACCTGAATCAGCAGCCCCAGTCCCGTCTCAGGCTGAACCCCTTTCAAGTGTGGGCTAGGTGACCTGGGGATAAATTAAACCTGCTGGAGGCAGAGCTCCCCCATATCAGAAACCACAGAAACAAAAAGCAGAATTCTCCCCTCGGTCCACCCAGGGACAATGTCGGGTAACATCTTTGGGTACCTTCTTCCTGTTGGGTGC
>NW_027531278.1:328309-329053 GCF_008692635.1 Crocuta crocuta | reverse complement strand
TGTGTGTGTGTGTGTGTGTGTGTGTGTGTGTGTGTGTGTTTTCTCTTTACAGTCCTCCTATCCCCAATTTCAAGCAGGGATCCTGGCCTGGCTCCTTCAGGGGAGTGTAGAGGACAGGCAGTATTGCTGTGAAGTCCACTTTCCTTCCTATCATTTGAAAAGCACCTGGATGTCTCAGTCAGTGGATCATGTGACTCTTGGTCTCGGGGTCATGAGATTGAGCCCCGCACTGGGTGTAGAGCTTACTTAAAAAAAGAAAAGCAAATTAAGGAGCCAGTTCAAGGTGAGGGGCGAGCAGAGCAGGGAGAGGTTCAGGGGAGAGACTGGTACTGCCCTGGGCACCAGGTCTGGGGCGGGGGGGGGCGGTCTACCACACACTTTTTAAAAACAAAACAGAATTTTAATGGTAGTTTCTTTTAAACACATTTATTTGGTACTGAAAATCGAGACATCTGGTATGGAGCAGAAAAATATTTACCTTATTGCAATCGTGTTTTACCTAAACAACACAATGTACAATCACCAGTGTGTACTTCCACATCTCCTTGCCCCAACAAGCTTTTGCTTCATACTCTTACTACTAGGGTTGCATCTTGTCATCAACCTCAGAATCTGAAGACACACATGTATATGTGATGTGCCAGAGGAATGGCCAAATATGTTAATATTCATAATCCTTTTATGCAGGTATAAGTCTGCGTCTTGTTGCCACCTTGTTTTCAACTCCCAGAAAGCCTCTTCGCA
>NW_027531278.1:327834-328270 GCF_008692635.1 Crocuta crocuta | reverse complement strand
TATCCAATTGGATCTCCATCTCAGATGAAAGAAAAGCCATTAAAAGTGAATCTCAGATGCTCTGGAGTTGCTGTCTCACGGAGAAACACCAAGTCCCATTTCTGTTGACTTTTTGATTAGATCTTTTCTTCTTTGTCTGGCTGCTGGAACAGCTCTTCAAGTAGGTGGTAGCAGGACTGATGGTCAGGTTACTGAGGCCCTTAACTGGCATTCATGAGGGCAGATAAGAGGATGCTTTCTTTACTGGGAGACTTGAAGAATGATTCATGAAATTCAAATTCAAATTTCAATCAACTCCGATAAAATAAATGCTGAGTGAAGGTTAAGTGCTAAGAAGAGCTCTCTGTCTCACTGGTTTTTCAATATCCAAAGCAATGTGTCTGCTCTCATGGCCTCTTTTGTTGGATCTCTTCCTTACTGTCCTGTGCTTACGGCA
>NW_027531278.1:325500-327657 GCF_008692635.1 Crocuta crocuta | reverse complement strand
TACCAGCACTGAGGTCAAGTTACTGGAGCCCTCTATCGGCATTTCTGAGGAGGAATGATGAGAACCTGCTGTATCTTCTCAAGAATTTTCTTTTGAAGGCATCTAGGAAAACTCAGGATCTAAGGCTAGCTTGAACTTCTGTGGTGACTCCCTCGAGGTCTAATCACAGCTCGAAGCTCATTTTGGACCATTGTGTATGAACAGGAAAGTGATGCTCAAGGCTCTCAAGTTGGTATAAGTTGGCCTGGAAAGGAGTTCCAGGCTGGTTTGGGCAGTGGAACCCAGACTTCCAATAAATAGGAAGCCCACATGCTTTTTCACAGCTACATAGCTGAATGGCTTTACCTAGTCCCTACTTTTGACACTTAGGTTATTTCTGATTTTGGCTAGGTCAAACAATGCTGC
Organism: Crocuta crocuta; assembly: GCF_008692635.1. NCBI lineage: Eukaryota > Metazoa > Chordata > Mammalia > Carnivora > Hyaenidae > Crocuta > Crocuta crocuta. The sequence goes on along the minus strand of NW_027531278.1, from coordinate 327,252 downwards.
AATCAGCAATTCTGTACACACATCTTTGATTGTTCGTGCAAGTTCTCTGTAACAAATTCTCAGCACGTTGAAGGCCTAGCCAGTTATCTTTAACCCTGTAGCTTTAAATACAGATTCCTGGGCTTTCCTCTAGCCCCTCTAAATGATATTCTCAGAGCGTAGGGCTCACGCGCGGATGTATTTATTCGAAAGCTCCAGGTGGTTCTGATTCACAGCCCAAGATCAAACTCTCTGGTGAGGCAGAGAGAGAGAGCCTGTGTGTCCACTGGCAATTTGGGTGTCCTTTGCTTTATTTTTAGTTTTTATGTAGAACCCACAAAACAGTCAATGCTTATTAAGGTAAATAATTTAACTACAAAACATAAAAATGGAGAATTTTGCAAAGATCCATTTCAAACATATGAGAATATAGAGACAATTGAGGTGAGTAAAACATGAGAGCTATGGTTTGAGCGAGCAGTTGCTGTAAAATGTTGTCGGAATAGGGGGAGATAAGACCGATCTGTCTAGTTGTTTCATGTAGTGAGTGGCTATGAGCTTCCTGTGGTTTCGTGTTAAGCTATACTGGCTTCTGGAAAAGAGGCTGTAGGAAAATCAGGCACTTTTCCCCTTCCTCCTTCCAAATATAAACTTGGTCTCTTTGGCCTTTTTCTTCCACTTCAAATCACTATATTTGTACTTAAAAAGTATCTCTGTACTTGAAAAGATTATTTTCCCCCAAATTTTCAAGTAATCAGAAAAGTTTGAAGAAATGTACATTGAATCTTCATTGACCACCTCCTACATTCTATAATTAACATGTTACTCTATTTGCTTTATCATATCTATCTCTACCCATCCCTTTACCCATCCACCATTCATCTTTATTTTATGTGTTCCCAAGTGAGGTCCAGACATGAGTACATGCCACCCCTATGCACTCCAGCAAATCATCAACTAGAGTTTAATATTCATTTAAGATTTTTCTTTTTTAAAAATTTTTAATGTTTATTTTTGAGAGGGGGGAGGGGCAGAGAGACATGGAGACAGAGTCTGAAGCAGGCTCCAGACTCTGTCTGATCTGTCATCACCGAGCCCGATGCGGGGCTTGAACTCACGGACCGCGAGATCATGACCTGAGCTGAAGTTGGCAGCTTAACTGACTGAGACACTCACGTGCCCCTGTTTAAGATTTTTCTATTTTAGGTAATATTTACTTACAGTGATATTTCTAGATCTCAAAGGAATCATTCTCTGAGTTTTGGCAATGCATACACCTATGTAACCCACGCCCCTATCAAGATAGAGAATTTACCATTATCCCAGAAAGCCCCTTGTGCCCCTTTCCAGCCAAGGCCCTTACCTGCCCTAAGGATCCCCTAGTTCTGATTTTTTTTTGTTCCCCATGGATCACCTTTGCCCATTGTAGCACTCTATATAGATGGAATCATATAGTGTATATGCTTTCGCATCTGGCTTCTTTGTCTCAGCATAATGCACCTGAAATTCACCTGAAATTTATCCACATTGTAGCTTGTTATCAGTTCAATCCTTTTCATTGCTGAGGATTCTCACTTGGTGCAGATGAGGAGTACTGTGTTGCACCAACAGACCGAACAGACCGATTTGTTTATCCACTCTCCTATTGGTAGATGCCCAGGCTGCTGACAGGTTGTAGTTATTGTGAATAAAATTCTATGAAATTCTGGTATTTGTCCTTGTAGACAATCTACTACTTTTATTTGTAAGTATTAGGTACATCAGCCTTTTCCT
>NW_027531278.1:325051-325327 GCF_008692635.1 Crocuta crocuta | reverse complement strand
TTTCACGGTGTGTTTTCCTGTATGCAAGTTTTGATGTCTTTTCCTTTATGGATTCTGGGTTCCATGTCATGACTGGAGAAGTTTGATCTACCCTATATTATAGAAATAGCCATCCTTGTTTTCTTATAGTACTTTTATGGGTTATTTTTGCTATTATAATCTTTGAATCATCTGAATTTTTTTCTGATGTATACATTTTTTAAAAATAGTTTATTGTCAAGTTGGTTTCTATATAACACCCAGTGCTCATCCCAACAAGTGCCCTCCCCCATGCCC
>NW_027531278.1:323685-324901 GCF_008692635.1 Crocuta crocuta | reverse complement strand
TCCCTCCCCAACTATTTTTCCTCTTCTTCTCCCTCATGATCCTCCGTTAAGTTCCTCCTAATCCACCTATATGTGAATCATCTGAATTTATTTTGAGGTCAGCAATGAGGTAAAGGATTCAGATTTATTGTTCAAATGGCTAGTCAATTTCTCCAATACCATGAGTCTACTTCAGTGATGTGAAATGCCACCTTCCTTGCTGTCTCAGTTCCCACATATGCTTCTATTTCCTTTCTGCTGGCTCATCTGTCTTGTCTTGTGTCAAGGGCCACATTGGGAAAGAAAGAAAGAGTTAATTATATACAGTTGAGCCATGAAAAACACAGGGGTTGGGGGGGCAACCCCCTATGCAGTTGAAAATTCCCTGTATAGCTTTTGATTCCCTCAAAACTTAACTACTAATAGCTTACTGTTGACTAGAAGCCTTGCTGATAACATCAATAGTCAGTTAACACATATTTTTTATGTTATATGTATTATATACTGTTTTCTTACCATAAAGTAAGCTATAGAAAAGAAAACGTTATTAAGAAAATCATAAGCAAGAGAAAATAGATTTACAGTATTGTTACTATATTTATTGAAAAAATCTGCATATAAGTGGACCCACGTAGCTCAAACTAATGTTGTTCAAGGGTCAAATACGTCGATAATGTTTAATTTTATGTTTCACCTTGATTGGGCCATGGGGTGCCCATATTAAATCTTGTTTCTGGGTATGTCTGTGAGGGTGTTTCTGGATGAGATCAAAATTTGAAACAGTGGACTCAGTAAGCAGATGGCCCTCCCCAATGTGGGTGGGCCTCTTCCAATCCAGTGAGGAGCTGAATAGAACAAAAGACAGAGGGAGGTGGAATTAGCACCTCTTTTCCCTTGCCCCACTCTTTAAGCTGGGACATCTCATCTCGACTTCTCCTGACTTTCCACTGGGATTTACACAAGTGGCTTCCTGGTTCTTAGGCCTCAGGTTCAGAGTGAACTCCAGCTGTGGGTGTGCTGAGTCTCCAGCTTGCAGATGGCAGACTGGGACTTCTCGGGCTCCGGAGTCGTGTGACCTGATTCCTCATAATAAACCCTCCCCCCATATATATGTATGTATGTATGTATATACATATATATACACACACAGTCTAGAAATACATAGATATACATATCTATACATATATGTATAGATATAGATATAGTCTCCATCCTCTCCTGTTTCTTTCTTTGGACA
>NW_027531278.1:322186-323449 GCF_008692635.1 Crocuta crocuta | reverse complement strand
CTCTCTCTCTCTCTCTCTCTCCCTCTCTCTCTCTTTCTCTCTCTCTCTCTCTGTCACACACACACACACACACACGCACCCCACACACATATGACTCCCCACTGGTTCTGTTCTCTGCTCTAACCCTGATGGATATTCTTCCTAACGTACCCAGTTGACTCCATTGAGGCAGGCAATCATGTCTGCCCACCTCCCTGTGCATGGTACCAGCATGCCTGTTGAATCACTGAATGGCTACAGAGTAGAGAAGCCAACAGTCCATGCTTCTTCAGAACCCCATGTCCACTGGCAGATCCCCTGACTTCCTGGGCTAAATGGCAAGTGGGTGATAATACCTTATCTAGGGACCTTGGCCCTGGGGCCTCCAGTGGCCTGAGCCTGCTCTAGTGACGGAGGGAGGCCCTGGGATGTCACAAAGCTACCTGGGGACTTGCAGCAATTCTCCTGGGGTTGGCCTCAGAGTTGGGAGGGGAGTGATATGAGAGGGTGTGGAGGTAGTGGCTGTGGTGCTTTCTGCACTGCTGTGGGAAGGCCTTTAGGTCGCCGCCTGTAAGCTCCTCAGGAACCATGGGCAGCAGATGCCTTTGGTCTCGCACTCCCCCTCAAGGAACGACTTGCTCAGGCCAGGGGCGTATGAGGGACTTGGACCAAGGCTGCTTCCTGAAGCAGGATGAGGGAGAACTGTCTTCTTGGGAGTCATCCAGAGGCCTCGAATCTCTTTCACTCTTTCTTCAAGGGGCCTAGAGGGTTTCAGCTCAATGTGCCACCCAGTCCAGTAGCATTCCCTTGGGGATTGAAACTTAGGGCTTGGCCCAGATGCACCACACTCTTCTTGACTGGGCTGTCAAGATGCTAAGATGCTGGGATGCTGGGACGCAGGCTCAGAAGCCTATTTGTCTGCCCAGGAGAAGGGAGGCAGAGGGGGAAGGAGCAGCGTCTCCTTAATAGAGGGGCAGGTCAGAACATACCTCAGAGCAGGACAGGGCCAGCCTGTAGGCCAGAGGGGATGAGGAATACAGGGGCCTGTGGCTCCCAGGAGCCAAGGGGCAGTGTTTTTCTGGAAGGAAGGAGACTGTAGTGCTGCTGAAGGCGCAAATGCACAGAGGACGGAAAAGCTTGCATTGGAATTAAGGCCAGGAAGAAGGCATACGCTGAGTGGTGTACTTGGGGGAAAGAGTGGGGACTGGAGCTAGGTGGCTCTGGGTTGAAGCCTGAGTGGCACTGTGGCAGGGAGCTAGAGTGGCAGCTGGGTGGACAGTGATA
>NW_027531278.1:319751-321187 GCF_008692635.1 Crocuta crocuta | reverse complement strand
ACTGTGATATTTGGGGTCTTTTCAACATGGGTAGGTTGGAAGTCTGGGGGAAAAATCCAGCAGAGGAGAGGCTGAACGCACTGAAGAGAGGAGAGCTAAGTAAGTGCTGGTGGGAGCTGGCATCTCCAAGGAGAGGCCTGAGACAGGCATGCTGGGAGAATGGGGAGGGGCCCGAGATGGGAAGGAAAGTGCTGTTGGGGGCAGGGAGACCATGCTGGGGTCAGGTGGCAGGAATCACTCAGGGAACTGTCACTACTGTTGCCCACGCTGGCTCAGCCTTGAGGTCATGTCTGGCTAGAGTGGGAAGGGAGCCCTCCAAGACTGGAAATGGAACCAACCCAGTGGGCCAAGCTCAGCTTTTGTTTGGGGGCTTGGAGGGCCAGCAGACTGAGGACAGCTGTGGCCCCCAGAAGCTCTGGGAGGCTGAGGAGGCCTGACTGGGAGGGCTGGACTGGGGGATCTATGGGGATTCAGCTCCCCAACTGGCTGACTGTGAGCAGCACTCACTGGGCAGGTGGGTCGAACACAGAATCAGGAAGGGCACCTGATCCAACTCCCGATGCTCCTGGGCCCACAGGAGAGCTGGGCCCGACTGCCCTGGTGTGGGCCTGACGTGAAGCTGGGGGCTGGCTGCCTGGAGCCTCATCCTGGGGCATTTGGGGTAACACATGGAGCCCCAGTGAGGACAGTTCCTGGGGATGTACTGCCTGCGAGGGGCAGAGGGATCAGCGACAAAGAGTGTGACAGGGAGTGTCAGGACAGCTCCATTACCCAGACCTACAAGGAAAGCTGAGCAAGAAGCAGGAGGGGCCTCTGTGAGCCAGTGGACCAAGAGCAGGGCTTTTGCTTAATTTAGCTGTTTCCAGCACCCGTCTGACCGGCAGGCTGGGGAGCTCAGCTTCCACCCCCGCCGGTCTTCACTCTCAGTCACAGCCATCAAGAAGGGTGGGTGGGGGCGTCCTCCTGGAGTACTTCAGGCTCTATTGGCCAGGACAAGCCTGCCTCAGTGTTATCGCCTTCCTCAGCCCCCGGAGTGTGCCGTGGTGCTGGAACATTCTGTACCTCCAGGATGAGGATATAAGGTCTCCCAGCCAGCTAGGAAGGTAGATGTGGTGCATTCAGTTTCTACTGCAAAGGATCACACCCCGTGCTTCAGCTCTGCTCTTAGAGCGCACGTCAGGGGCGTCTCAGCGAGCTTCCTTGCTGCCTTTGCGGGGGCGTGGTTTCCTGTGCGCCCCCTGCCACCTCCTGGGATAGGCACTGGTCCCAGCCATCCTAGTAAGGTCCTCTTCTGAATCACGCACGACCGACTGTAAGCCAAATTCCTATTAAGCTCTGTGGAAGCCACTTTTTTGCTGTGAGGGGATGGCCCGGGCGTGGAGTGACAGGAGTCCCTGTTGCTTCTGTGCAGTTTTAAAACAGAAACAACCAGCAGC
>NW_027531278.1:318634-319717 GCF_008692635.1 Crocuta crocuta | reverse complement strand
GACCGCGGGGCAAACTGCGGCGGTAACTTCCCTTCCACTGCGGTCCCTGCTGCGAAGCCAAGCTCTGCGCCTGGTCGCCCCCGCCCCCGGACGCGCTGAGCTGCTACCGCTCCACACTCAGGAGAAACCTTTAGCCTTTAGCCTAGGCTTTGGGGGAGGTGGTGGAGGAGANTGCCCCTTAAATGGGAAAAATACAGATCTTTAACTGGCTCTGTTACCCTCTCAGGAGTGAGATTGGTGGTGCAGAGTGCCTACACTGGCGATGCGAGTCTCCCCCTGCTCCCTGACCCCAGTGCACTCGGTTGAGTGGCCTTGGTTTCCCTCTCTGTAAAATGAAGGGCTGGAGGAGAAAAATGACGTGCTTCCGTGCTGTGATGCAGATTGATGGCAGAGCATGCTGCACAAACTTCTTACCCGTCGCCCCTCCGGGCAGGGTCTGCGCGGTCCACAACGCACGAGTGGCCTCTGGAAGAACCAAAGACCCCAGCAGGCTTTGTAACTACTCAATTCTGCCTTGAAAAATGAAAACATAGAGGCACTTTTCTCCTGGCTGTTTATTACAGAACAAAGAAAAAACGCACTGGCTTAAAACAGACGCCAGATTTCAAATGTAAAGGCGAAATAGAGGAGGTGGCAATTAAAATGTGATTACACAGAGTCTGGACACTGAGAAAAAGTTTACAGGACAGGTGTGGATTTTCCATAACACACACTTAAATATACATGACAATAATCGCAGATAAAAACCATCAAAGACAAACCGCAAATCAACTATTAATGTTTACAGACTCCCCACCCCCACCCCCCACCACAGACCTTACATGAAAACAAATACTGAAGGGCTTTAAACCAGGTTCATCTCACCTCCACCCTGCAAGGTGCCACTGGAGAAGTGTGAACCTGGAGGTTTCTCTGTCTGAATGATAAAGGGAGGACACTCTAGACCCTCAAGGTGGACAGCGCGGCCAGTGTTCACATCACAGGTTCTCTTTTCACCCCTCCCAAATCTGCAGAACTCTTAGCCTCCTGGCAAATTCCTCTGCGGGGCACTTGTAAAGCTTCTGCTGTAATATGCGCATCAGG
>NW_027531278.1:315769-318546 GCF_008692635.1 Crocuta crocuta | reverse complement strand
TAAGAATCACACAAAACAATAGAATTTTTAGTGAAAATGGCAATAAATGGCCAAGGGGTTTCTACTTGGCATTTGTCAGTTTGTACAATGCCTCTTGGTCACATCCACACCTATCATTACATCAAAACCATAAGCGACAACCACCTGGCTTCTAAGGTAGCGCTGGGACTTAACAACCAGCTTAACAAGGTAGAGGCTGGGGCGAAGAACACAGCCTGCATATTTGCAACAATGTATAATAAACACAAACAATGCATAATAAACACAACTCTACTGAAACAAAAGCCGTCACTTTATTTACAAAGTCACAAAATGAAGTATAAATACTTCTGTCATTAACGTTTAGGAAAACCATTTACAAAATTTTCAAATATGTACAGGTAGCTTGAAAAATCACCAGCTTTCCATTTTGTCACAGGTAGAGAGAGGGATGAGCACAGGCTGATGCCACTCAAATCGTGATGAGGAAACAACTGTGTGGCTGTGGGGCCGGTTGCAAATTTGCTATGGATCCACGCCACTATCCTTGATATGGATCCACGCCACTGCCTGAAGTGGTGTCAGCATGGGCTTTCTGTGGGCACTTAAAGCCCCCCAGCGCTCTGGGCGGCAGCATCGTGGGCAGCGGCGTGCTCTTCCAAAATGTCATCAATGAGCCTCAGGTCGCATACCCAGCCTTCCACTGGGCTTGCACTGGGGCCTTTCAACAGAGCTTCAATGAAATCCGCCTCACTGCCGTCAGGGGGTGACATCAGACCATTTAGTGAGGGCGAGGGCTGGGGCTGGGGCAGAAAGTCATAGGGTGCCAGCTCAGGGGGGGTGCCCATTCTGGTGAACGGACCTGGGGACTGGCTGGCAGCAACGGCAAAGGCGGTGGCAGCGGCCGCGGCCACATAGCTTGGTGGCTCGATGCCCTGTATGGGACTCATGGGACCAAAGCTGGCCATTCCCTGCTGGAGGGACTTGGCGGCATTGAGTGTGGGCACGGGACTCCGCACCGGGCTCTGCCTGAGGCTCTGGTTGCCCAGCAGGCTGAAGCTAGGGTCAACCAGAGCCGCACTCACCTTATGGCCAGGCCTGCCTCCTGGGGCCACCTGATTTGGGGGCGCAAGTGCCTGATGCAGTGGAAATGTCAGGGCTACTGTGGGGACTCTTGCGGGCGCCTTGGCGAAGATGGAGTTGCTATCAAAATGCTGGATGCTATTATCTACACGGCTCAGGGATGGTTCCCTCGAGACCACTGCGGTCACAGCTGCCGCCGCCGCCCATGCAGCATTGTTGAACACTGCGGGCATTCTTGGCACACAGGGCTGTCGGAGCTGGTGGGGACTTGGGAGCTGGCTGCCCAGGGGCCTGGGACAGAACCCAGGCAGGGGCACTCCTGAGGGGATGGTCTTGGGAATCTGCAGACGACGACAGACAGAGCCGAGGCTGCTAAGGGGGTTCTGGCCCGAGCGCGAGGGTATGGGAAACGGGGGACTGGAGTTGAAAATTCCTTGCTGCTTGCCCAGAGTCTGTGAGATCACGCCCAGGCCCTCATGGCTCTGGTGCCTGGCAGATGGGATCATTCCTGGACTCAGAGTGTTCTGAAGGAGCTCAGCTCTGGGTGGCATCATAGGCTGGCTGGATGGGGGGCTTGCCTCGGTCTGGCTACACTTGGAGGTGACTTGTTCTTGGACGGCTACAGGAAGGGAGAAGTGGAGGTCAGTTCCACAGTCACCTTCAACTTGGGCTGCAGCTGCTGGCAGGGAGCTACTGATCAGGGAGCAAGAGCACTGATCTCTTGCTCTCTGCCCTGGGCTCCTCAACTCTTCTCAACTCCCCGTCTTCCTCCACCCTCAGCCTGCCCTGCAGTTCTTCTGGGGAGACTCCCCGGGCCTGTGCCCCCAGCCCTCTTCACGGACACACCAAGAGAAGATCCCATTGGGCTGAAAACGTCAGCTTATTGGTCTGTCTTTTCAGGTAGATTGTAAGCCCCACGACGCCAGGATCTCGGTCTGTTTTTATACTCAGCGCTCTGTATGCAGGCCTGGCACTGCACACGCTTTGACAGTTGTCCACCCCTTGCTACTGGCCTTCCTGGAACTTCTCTGTCCTGTCACTGCAGCTGAAGTATCCCTGGCAGGCCACTCCAGCTTGGGCAGGGGGGACATTCAGCGCTGGTGTCAGGCCCAAAGGAAGAGGGGTTTTTGCAGAGACTGGAGGTGGTGCTGGGCTGAAACCAAGATTCTGACTACCTGTTAGGGGGCAAACGGCCTCCCCCCAGCAGCAGGTGAGAACATTCTTGGCCCAGCCCCATGTCACTCCACTGACTGCTAAGAACTGCTTCACACACATCTCCCCAGCTAGCGTGGAAGTTCCGCAAAGTGGGGACCATGCCTGGCTTTTTTGTTAACTGCTGTATGTGCGGCCAGTAAATCCTGAGTACATTCGCAGCTGCCGTGGTAGGGTAGGGACCCCTGCTGTCTGTGGAGGCTCTGGGAACCCCTGCCAGAGAGCCTTTGAGGAAGAGCGTCTTCAACCCCTGTCGCACTGGCCACACCTGAGGGATGGCTCAGGAATGATTAGAATGGAAGGNCAGTGCTGGAAGGGGCCTGACTCAGTTTAATTAATACCTTAGAATAAGCAGTGGTTTTAGAGTCGTTAAAACCTGGCTTTCAGTTGGGATCCTACTGAAGCTTTCAATGTGGGATCCACGCTGGGCGCTACTTAAACTGAGTTGCAGACTTCCCCTCTCTCCCTCAGTGCTTTCAGAAACACTGACAGTAACACCTTAC
>NW_027531278.1:313920-315740 GCF_008692635.1 Crocuta crocuta | reverse complement strand
TTGCCCCGACCCTCCCCCCACTCCACCCCCTGGCCTGCCTCTTTGGGAACAATGACCTTAACTGCTTACCTTGAAATTGACTCATCTGTTGGGCAATATATGCACTCCGCTGTTCAGGGGTCATTGCCATAAGACCTGATCTCTGCTTCTCTTGCTAAACAGAAGATGAAAAAGATGTGTTAGATAGTGGCTACCAAGAAATTTGGCCTTGGGATTGCTGCATGGGGGCCCGGGACTTGGCTTTGGTGTAGCAGAAAGCATGAGTGAACACATCAACACACACTTGCATGCATGCCCCACCCTCCCGAGCAAACTTCCACAGGTATAAACAAAAGTAGGATTCTGCACCTGGGTTAAAAAATCAACTGTGACAGCATAGGATGGGGGTGGGAGAGACAGAGCTTAACAGCAACAGCACACAGAGAGAAGATTCAGGCATTTTGGATGTCCTTCTGCTCAGGATGGGCCAGCAGTGAGATGTGGTCACCAAAAGAGCAAACGTAACATTAGGCTGCATTAATAGAAGCAGAGTATGTAGAAGGAGGGAGGTGACAGTCCTACACTCCTCTGCCTTGGCCAGACCATGTCTACAGTGCTGACAAGAGTCTGGGCATGCCAGCCTCAAGGAGATCTAGATGAACTGGCTGCATTCTGAGGACACTAAGCGATAGGGGTAGGGTTCAGTCCCGGAATCACGCAGACAAGGAATGGCTACGTGAGCCAGGGATGCCGTGGTTGGGGCAGAGCAGACTCTGGGCTATGTGGTGGTGGGTACCCCGTTTCTTCAGGACTGTCACGGATAAAGGGCTCAGGCTCCTTCTGGGTGGTTCTGGCACGAACGGCAGGATGATCACACGGTCAGATAAATGCACTGTCTGCCACCCAGAGTAGCCACTCACTGCCAACTTCCTTTCATTCTCCTGCCTGGCTGTAGCGTGGGCGGTTGGGACAAGCTTCCTGTCGCTCTCTCAGGGGGTGGCTGGTGGGCTGGGGGAGGAGACCCTCAGCCATTTGGTGCCAGGTGGCACCCAGGTCTCGCCCACTGCCCTTTCTCTCCCCTTCTCAGGAAGCCTGCTCCACAGTGTGCTGACACCCAAGGCAGCTCCCACCCCTTAGTCCACACTTTAGCGATACCCCCCCGCTCCAGATGCCAGAGGACTTGGCCTATAACATGGGCTGCCCGGCATGGCCTGCTTTTCTGCACCCAGTNTTCCTGCAGAAGGCAGAGGACGGACACAAGGCACCGGGCAGACCACACCAGAGGCGATTTCACCATCCCGCAGTTAGCCTACTTCCTGTCTGGGCTCTTGTTCTCCTCCACTGGGGCAGCTGGGTGTGGGCATTGGGGGGCCGCTCCTGGGGCAGCCCAGGGAGCTGCCCTCTTCCTGCTAGAGCATGAGGTGCCTGGGGCCAGCCCACATGTGTTCAGTGTACTGAGCTGCCCACACCCACCATTCTTTCGCGTCATCTTTGAGGTCGGCATCGCTACGTCATTCCAGTTAGGGATCTGGCCACAGAGCAGCTCGGGGGTCACGTGGCTGCCCGAGGCAGGAAGTGGGGCATTGAAGCTAGGCTCTGCCCGCCACACTGGGGGCAGGCAGGCTTTCGGAAGGCAGCGCTTTCACCCTGGGCCGGCACTTTCACTTCTGCTCTTCCCTTCCATCCTTATACCAGCTGGCCAAGATCCGGGCAGAAGATCTACAGCCCCTCACTTACTAATGTGACATACGAGGCCCAGAGAGGTTAAATGCTACGCCCAGCATGATATGGCTAGGAAGTGCCGTGGCTCTCAATGCCAGAGCCGATGCTCTGGCCTCGTC
>NW_027531278.1:304294-313825 GCF_008692635.1 Crocuta crocuta | reverse complement strand
AGGACAGTCATGGGAAATAAACGAGAAGGCTGGGGCTGGGGCAAGGGTCAATGGATGGAGGAACTGGGTGGTGTTGGCCAGATGAAAGAGAGCGCTTCTTGAACAGTCCGGCATTATAGGGACCACGGGATGCTGCCCAGTGTTCATCCAAGGAAGCACAAAATCCGGACCTTCCCGGGTTTAAGGGAAAATCTGGTCAGCGACATGGCTACGGAAAGTCCCAAGTTCACAGAGCATGGCGACACCAGGCCTGTGGGGCTGGGCCTCTGGCATCCTGCGACACCGCCATCAAGCAGGAGTCTCTTCGGTGGGCTGGGGCCTCCAGAGGCAAGGCAGCCCTCTGCTCCGGGCCTGGTCCTGTTGGCCCTGGCAGAGGAGGCCTCCCCGGGAGGCTGCTTCCTTTGTTTTGCAGACGGAGGCCCCCATCCTTTGTTCTGAATCAATGTGCTCCAAAGATAAGCCCCAAGAAAACAGTTGTTGCCTTTTGACACTGACAATTGGAATCGTTGGAAAATGGAGAAAACAGGAAATGACAAATGTTTTCAGTGACCAGGAGGAAGTGATGGCTGAAAGTTGCTGCTTAGTGACAGACACTTGTGAATGATGGCCCAGGCAACCTGTGGCTTTTCATAAGCATGGTTATGGAGGAGGTCATCAAATGACTCATTTTTCTAGTGCTGCAGTTGTCATGGCGCTCCGTCCTACTGTGCCAGGTGACACTGACAGAACAGTGTCAGGTGAGTGCCGTGCGAGCCTAGCTGTGCTTCCCCCACAGTGGTCATGCTGGCTGGGCCCAGCGGGAAGTCTCCAAGAGAACTTGGGCCTCAGGTCTTCCCTGCCATCCCTCCCCCCAGGCCCCCGTGGCCAAGGTACCACATTCAAAGACAAGTCCAGGCAGGATGGCAACCGTGGAATTACTGGGGCTGCCTTTCTAGAAGCTTCATGCTGATACCCAGGAAGTTATAGAGTCCTCACCCATCTCTGGGGGCTAGTGGAATGGCTAGTGCTGCACCCGTGTGTGCTAGGCAGGAGAGAGAGAGGCAAAGGGCTGCCCGGCGTCCCACCACCGTCCCCACCAGCAGGCCAGGCCAGACACTGTGCCAGCTTCACCCTTCAGCCACCGCATGTGAATGTGTCCCATAAGGCCCAGTGCAATCACCTGGACGCTTCCTCACCACTGCGGGGACAGTGGTTGACAGATTCAACCCCTCAATCAGACAGAGGGACTCTAAACTGGATGGGGGGTGGGGGAGAGGAAGAAGGGCAAATGGCCAGCAGGACTCAAGCACAGAAGCCTACAAAGGGTTTCTGGGTTTTAGCCAGATTCAGACTGAAGTTACTCCCCACCAGGAACCCACAGGAGGAAAGCATTCTGACTCAGAAGGGGATTCCAAAGGAATAGCTCCTGCGGGATGGCAGGGAATGGCCCAAAGCCTTGTTTTGTAGAGCACATTGAGGGTGAGAAGGAGTGGGGGAGAGGGAGAAGGAGAGCAGGAAGGGAGGGGAGGAGAGGGAGAGGGGAAGATCTTTTTCCGCGTTTAGGTAATTAGGCCTAGTTTCCAAGCAGACCGCCCCCTGAGTGTCTCCACGGGGAGCCAGCCTGGCAGGCAGCAGAAGGCACTCAACTGCCTTAAAGGTTCAAAGGTTAATGAATTCTACTGTGTAGGTTTGTTGGTTTATTACTCCACTAGGAAAAGCACCTTCTTTTGTAGTTTCTGGAAGCCAGATTTGGAAACAACTCACCCACCTTTCTGACTTTTCCTTTGAAATGACAGGAAGACAGCATTCTGCCTGGAGACTATAAACTCAAGATTGGAATTCTTGGGACCCTTGCACCCATGGGGGTGGGGTCCCCTGACACCCATGGGCTCTGGCTCCCCATGGTCTATGGACGAAGGCAGTCAGATACTTCTATCAGGAGCCCTGTTTGAGAGGGTGTTGATCCTTTTCAGCTGCAATCCTCCACAGTGTCCTTTGGAAACCATAGGGGCTTCCCACAGTGGATGACAAGTGAGGTTCATAGTTTCCTGGTCCCCCCTAACTCTCAGAACTTGTGGCTCAGTTTCTCCAGAAGGCCTCCAGAGTGATGGGAATGGTGACTGTGCCATCAGGTCACTTCTCCTCTCTGTGGACTGCTGAGGCCAAGTTCTGGGGAACGGGAGTTGCCGAACACCCATTCTTTTCAGTTGCCTTTGGTCGATGCCCTTCCTGGCCCAGAGTGCACCCAGCGAAATGTGGGCCTCAGTGGCTCTGGAGCTCCCAGAGTTCACGTGCTCAAGGGCCAGATGGGAAGACAAGGTTTACTTAGCAGCTCGGTTAGTCCCTCTGCCAATCAGTGGACAAACATTTCTTGTGGGGTAGCGCTGGGCTTCTCATTCTTCCGGAGCTTATAATGGAGGGGGAAACTGACTAGATACAAGTAAATCAATAAAAGAAGATCACTTCAGATGGTGACACATCTTCTAAAGAAGATCATGACAGAATGAAGGGATCGAGAATGGGCGGGCATGGCAGAAGCCTTGGGTCAGGGCATGGAACCTTGAGGGTAAGTCAGAACCTGCCACACCATTCTCTAAGATAGGTTAAGCCTGGGGCAGCAGTGGTCTGCTAGGATCTTTCTGTGCCCCTCCAGGGCCTTGGTGTGGAAGCAAGAGACCTCCACCAGTGGAGACACTGTTGCTCTTGGGTCTGAATCCATCTGAGGCTGTCACTGGGGGCTTCACAAAATCAATGTGGTCAAAAGCCAACCGCAGAGAGCTGTAGTGCAGTTTTTTTCACTTTCTGGCTTTCTGTCTTTGCACTTGATCTCCAACTGCATGAACTCTATTCTGACTCCTCCTCTGTCTTGGTGGTTTCAGGGCTGCCTGGTCCCGGAAGGGCTTGGCCTCAATTCTGGGAACGTTCCTGGGGCAGAGGAAACAAATGTCTTTGCAGCTTGCCTTTCTTCTTCCCCTGTGGTGCCTGCATCCTCCGTCTCACACTGAGTCTGGCCTTCCTGAGTCGTGGGCTGAGCTGGCAAGGCACTGTCCCTCAAAGCCCCCCAGGAGGGTCCAACTTCCAGAGCTTCTTAGGAAAGATTTGGGGGCCAAGCATCTGCCAGGTCCTCCCGTGCTGGGTGGAAGGTGTTGCCTTGGGAAGAGACAAGACAATGTAGGGGATAGGAATTTGAGGCAAGCTAGCTGGGAGCCCTCTCAGTGTTTGACTTCTGAGGAAAGAGAAAGGCAGGGAAGACTAGGGTGGAACAGTAACATCCTGAGTGGACCGTATCCCCATCCATTTTTGCCAATTCTGTCTTTCTGGCAGCTTCATGCTGGACATGAATTCTCAGGTTTCAGCGGAAGACCAAAGGGCTGAAGAGCATGGGGATTCTGAGAGCACACACAGAAAAGGGGAAAAGATACAGGAATCAATGGACCTTGAGCAAAAGGCACCGCTTGTTCTTCCCGGCTGGGGTTGGCGGGATAAGGACAGCAAGGCCGTACTTTCCAAGGCAGAATTTCCATTAAAGGACAGAATCCCAGAGCCCTTTCAGCTTGAGGACCATCTTCTGATCACTATCACTTAGCAGATGCTTATTTTGCCATTTTTTTCCTGCAGATAGGGCAGACGTCCCGTGCACACTGATATTTCATGAGCTGGAACAACATTTCCATGACCCAAATGATATTCTCTACAAAGGCCCGCTCTGGCTGGTGTCCACCATCTTGCTCCTACCACTGCTAATGTGACTCTTCAGGGCAAGTCAAGCCGTTCCTCCTAGACTCCAGGGGATGATCCAAACTCGCAGCCATTGTGGACAGGCTTGGCTTAGCTTCCTTCTGTCTGCTCTTCTCCGGCAGTGGGGTGCCTCCAGTGGGGTGACCTAACTTCCCACTTCTAGGGCGCATGAGTCTTGAGTGGGGTCAGAGAACATAGTGGGGTGCAGAGTCCACATCGGATTGCTGGCAAAAGAGGCAGTTCCTGAGCACCCGCTAGGTACAGAGCAGGCAGGTAAGAGGGAGTATCCAGAGGTGCAGAAGCAGAGCCCCTGTCCCCCTTGGGCTCACAGTCTGGCAAGGAAGGACCCAGGGTGCTGGAAGGCGTACCACAGGGAGGGATTGCAATTGCAACCGGGCAGCCCCCACTCATTGCCCTGGAGGTGAGGCTCACGCGCCTGGAGCACTCTGCTTGCTTGGGTGGTCTCTTTGCCAAAGATGGGCTGGGACACAGTAGAGAAAGCACTAGAAATCCCTCATAGGTGTACAAGAGCTTTATGGGCTGTCACCTCCTGTGTTCCTCCCAACAACCCTGTGAGGCAGGCGGGCAGGCTGAGCAGGGGACGGCGCCCCAGTTGACAGATGAGAAAGCGAGGCTCAGGGGAAGTGACTTACCTACAGCGTCGCAGCTAGGCAGTAGTGGAGCAGGCACCTGCCTCCAGGCCTTCGGATCCCAGCCGCCCCAGGGCGCTGCCTCTGAGGTGCTGTACGAGGAGGTGACTCGGGCCAGCTCATGAGCAAAGGAGCTGCCGGGCAGGAAGGACTCACTCCCCAGGGCCTGGCAGGATGGGGGCTGTCGCCCGAGGCTGACCTGGGGGGGCCTGGCTTCCCCAAGCTTGCAGGCTTTGTCTACATGAGTCTACAACAACCGATTGAACAATCCATCAGCTGTTTGGCTACAAAATGGTCCTGACTGATCTTGTCACTGCCATGACCGCCTGCCTAGCTGGGTCCTATGAGTGTGGTGCTTATACACACCAACTGGTCTGGGGCAACAAAATGAAACAGCTTTGCGCTCTTGATTGTCATGGGTCACAAACTCCTTTGAGAATCCATTAAAAGCTATGGTCTTTCTCCACAGAAAAAGCACTCCTAGTGGTGTTTCCCCTTTCCCAGCCCACCAACATTTTACATATAATTTCAGGGGTTTTCTGGACACTTAATACCCATCCATGGATCTCAGTTAAGGATCCTCTGCCTTGGTCAGTCATTGTCTTGTTGGAAATGGGAGGAAAGCTAGGTCACATAGCTGGTTCATCGGCAATGACCTTGACCAATCCCAATCCCTCCCATCTCCTTACCGCCCCCCACCCACCTAACAGAGCACACAGTTCTAAACTGGTTTGTAGGTTTGTGTGTGTAGAAATGCTGAGGAATCTGCAAAACCAAACGGTGAGTGCAAAACCAAACAGTCAAGTGTAANCGGGGGGAACCTTTCCTTTCTGTCATGTTTTAGATGATAGGGATTTAACCAGAATTGAACATATGACCCAATTCTTTCAGCTAACGGCAATTTAAAAACCTCAAACTTGATAACCATGTCAGAGAACATTTCAAGACTCAAATGAGCTGCTGAAAAAGCCCTGACATCCTGATGAACACACCAAATGCTTGGCAACAGTGTTGTCTGAAAGGACCAGGGGGAAGCCTAACTCCACGAGCACTTCTTTCTACATGACACAGCCTCTTCACTCTCATGCTGTAACACCTGGGCTGCAAAGGGTAGAAAGGGAAATCTTTATCCCCCCCCAAGCTAAGCTAAACAGTTGGAATCAATTCGATTCATTGCAATAAGCACTTACTAAGCACCTACTGTGCATGGATCTGTGCAATGGACGACAGGCCAGTAGATATTTGGCTGCATCGTTTGAAATAACACTAAAAATTGCCACCACTGAATTTATCGAGCATTTGCTATGCACCAGGCACTGACCCAAGTGCTTTCAATATTCAGTCTCACTAGGTCCTTTAAACAGCTGTCTGTGAGGCAGGAGCTACTATTGTCCTTATTTTGCAGGTGAAGAGGTTGAGGCCCAGAAAGATTAACTAAGTTGCCCAAAGTCACACAGCTAGTTAGCAGCAGAGCAGGATGCAAACTCAGGTTTGCCTGGTTCTCAAGCCCACACATAGTTTGCTGTGGTGTGTGCGTGTTCAGTCATTAACTTACCAAATGCAAAAATGTGTTTTTGAAATGTACAAACTATTCAAATGCAGCATTTAGAAAAGTTCAGACAAAGTTTTACAAGGGTGCTCCATACAAATTCTTAAAGACAAATTATAAAGACTTCAGGATGGGATTGGGAAGACATTCTAACTATCTGGAGAGTTTCAGAGAGTACACCTGTCCCCCAGACANTTTCCTTAGCAAGTAAAGTCTGTGCACTTGGGAAAGAAAAGCTCTTCATCATTCTGATGGTGTACTAACTGCGCAGGGCCCAGTGCCCCTCCTCTTGGGCCAGTTCACTAGTACAGAGCTCAGCTCCCTGGCCATCTGCAGCTCCAGTTCTTTAAGCTTCAGTTTGTCCTTGAAGCAAGGTCATCCGGGACACGAGCAGAAAGGTTGCTTTCTACAACTGACAATTCTTAGCGCATGCACACCTAGCTCTTTGATAATTTTATACACCGTTTTATGGCCATACTGGTGTTTTCACAACGCCCAAATGCAAATATCACTAGACTTCTGATTACTTGCCCACTCCATGACGACACAACTGAAAAGCAACGAATAGGGCTTCTTTGTAGGGAACTCAAGCATTTTAAGCTTTTGCTTAGGAATCCCTGGTAGCTTCATGTGACTTGTAGGATATTAGTGATGGGTCAAGAAACAGGACCCCCCATCAGCGTTAACATACGCTTGCAGTGCCTCAGTAGTTCATCAGGCAGAAAAAACTGCAGATGGCACATAGAAGTTACCAGCGGCAGAAGATGCCCCAACAGTGTGGACAGTTCTATTTCAGCAGCAATTGGGAGTGGGCCTGGAGCCACTCATTCAAGTGGAGCAGAATGGGAGCAGGCACTTGGCAGACCAATGCAATCCCCAGTTGAAAAACAAAATAACTAAAATACATGAGATTCAATCTTGACTCTGACTAACTGGCTTTATAACCAATGCTCATGTGTCTCTTCTATTTTATTTGGTTTAGAAAGAAACCCTGCTTATCACATACCCTGTAAGTGTGAGGCCCAACTTTCAAAGAAATGGTTGTTAGGGACATTTCAATTCCTTAAGGTTTTCAAATGTAAGGTAAATCCATCTCTTTCTTTGGAATCACTGAAAATCTGAGAAAAGCTAGTCAATGAACAATCGGTGGGCACGGTCACTAGCTCTTAGACTGGCAGGTTCCACGTAACTCCAGATACCAGAGAATTAGACCATAGGGTGGATAGTGTCTGAGAGCAGTGCCCAATTTCACAGAACTCACATCCATTCAGTTCCCTGGATCTTGAGCTTTCCGTGGTTGTGAGAGAGCCTGCTGGATTGAGGTTGGCCAAAGGTCCCTCCCCCTAAAAAACCCTCCAATGGTTTGCAGCTTCTTAGAGATGCAAGCACACCCTGCTAAAGTCTGCTCTTATGGCTGTCCATAACCTTGGCCTCCTGTCATCTTGGCAGCCAGGTTTCATGTTCCATAGTGTCATGTACTCTACTCTCCAGTCATGGCAAAATCTCCTTTGAGCTCATCAGATCTCTCCAGACAGGCTGCCATGTGTGTCCAGCCCTCTGAGCTTGTGCCCCTTGATTCACCCAGCCTGGAATGCCCTTTCCCCAAGTTTTGACTCTGGGAATCCTGCATGTCCTTCAAGATCCAGCACTCTACCCTGGGAATTCTGCCTCTCCTTAACCAAGTTCCTGTGACTGAACACCTGGGGCTGACTTAACATCCTTGCTGGGCCAGGTCTTAATTATCTCCAAATCCCTCTGGTGCCCAGGCAGTGCCTGTGCCTTTGCCAAGGGCTTGGTAACTACTCAAAATCCAACTGACCTTACTCTGTTATGCTTAACTGACTGAGCCACCCAGGCACTCTGTCGACCTTACTCTGCTATGAACTTGGCATGATGTCCTGGGCCCTTGGGAGATGGTGATCTGGTGAGAACCGTGCTGGCCTCTTTTTCGGATGAACATTAATGATAAACAGAGCCTTGACCCTCATTGAAGCACGTCTACTCATCCCTTTTCAACACTGTTGTGTTAATAAAACCCATCAATAGAACAGAGAGGAATCATAACCACACCATAAAAATAACATCAGCTAACATATTTACTGGGCACACACTGTGTACTGGGCACTGAACTGTGCATACATGCGTTTGAGACTGTGGCTAGTTTACAAGACAAGGAAGTAGAGAGATACGTTTACCCAGGGCACACATTGGCAAGGTATGGTACAGACCCAGATCTGATTTACAGCCTGGCTAAAACCCAAGCAACTCCTGGGTTTGGAAGTACAGAGGCTCCTTCTGCACATGAAGAGGAACAGTAAGGTGTCCTTTCATTTACACTGGAGTAACTCCACCTTGTTGGCTATTCTGTGACATCATTGTAGCTCAAACGGGCTCTGGGGCATGAAGCAAAGGTTATGACTAGCCCCCGTAGACATTCAGCTGTTTTGCAAGAAGTCGATGGCTGCTCTAACTATATAAATCATTGGCTAGATTAGATATTGGTCTGGTCTTCTCCACCATGGAGATTCAGAAGGACGTGTATGTGTATTCACAAGGTTTTAGCTGTGTACTATAATTCCACCAACTTCTGGGAGCTTGCAGATTTCTTAACCCCATCATCCAGGAGTTCAGGCAATGAATCTTGAACTCCTTTCTTTCTTTTCTATGTCCTTTACTAACCATGTAACAGAGATGAGCAAAGAAAGCCCAAGAGAAGGACCTGGAGACATGGCACAAATGCCAGAGACTCTCAGCCCAGGGTCCTTCAAGAGCTGGGCCGACTTCAGAAGCCAGCTCTAGTTGTTCGAGTCACTGGTGAGATGAATGAGCGTACTAAATGTTATCCCGATAGCCCAAAGAGGTCAAGGTAGAGCTGTGAAAGAAGCTGAATCTTTGGGCATATTGGTGAATGTCCCTATGTGTCAAACAGAAGTGACAGGGGACAATTTTGTAAATTTGAAGTAATGCATTGGGAAAACAGGAAAAATGTAAGTTAGACTTCTTGGCTTTCTGCTTCCCATTTTCCTACTTGGCCAAGTGCAAATGGGAGTTCAATATATCACAACCACGTGTCTGTTAATAATAATACAAGACAGCTATACAACTCAAGTCTGGGATTTTATAAGGAATAAAATGCCAGAAGCTGTATAAGCAGCATTGTCCAAGAGAACTTTATGAGAGGATGTTGAATCATTTTCCCAGAAAGGAAAGAAGGCTCTCTACCTTCGCTGTCCAATATAGTGGCCACTGGCCTCACGTGGCAAGTGAGCACTTGAAATGTGGCTACTGCAAATGGAAAACTGAACTCTTAATTTTATTTACTTTTAATTGATTTAAATTTATTTAAATAGCCACACGGGGCGCCTGGGTGGCTTAGTCGGTTAAGCGTCCGACTTTCGCTTAGGTCATGATCTCGCGGTTCGTGGGTTCGAGCCCCGCGTCGGGCTCTGTGCTGACTGCCAGCTCAGAGCCTGGAGCCTGTTTCGGTCTGTGACTCCCTCCCCTGACCTCTGGGTCTCTGACCCTCCCCTGCTCACGCTGTCTCTCTCTCTCTTTCCTAGAAATAAATAAAACATTAAAAAAAAGAATATATTTAAAAAATAAAATAAAATAAAA
>NW_027531278.1:301423-303038 GCF_008692635.1 Crocuta crocuta | reverse complement strand
TATTCCAAAAGCCTACAATACTGGAAAGCACAGCTTTTTGGCATAGTGGCTAAGAGTGCATGTAGGCTCTGGAGACAGAGATCTGGGCTGGTGTTATGGACTTGCCACTTCTTAGCTATGTCATTGTGAGGAAGTTGCACTCTTCTGTNTATTCCTGAAGCCTACAATACTGGAAAGCACAGCTTTTTGGCATAGTGGCTAAGAGTGCATGTAGGCTCTGGAGACAGAGATCTGGGCTGGTGTTATGGACTTGCCACTTCTTAGCTATGTCATTGTGAGGAAGTTGCTAACTCTTCTGTGCCTCAACTTCCTCATCTGAAAAGAAAGGTCATAGTACATCATAGAGTGGTAGGAGTTATGAAGATCCCTTGAATTAACATATGCAGTGCCTGCCTGCTGCATGCACTCTCTGAAGACTCATGAGCAGTAGTCTGCATTAACAATAACACCTCTGCCATATATTGAGAACTGTTATGATGCTCCATGTGGTGTCCTAAGAACTGTACAGGGATTAGCCTGGAATTAGACATGCTACTCTAAGTGTGGCTTGGCCAACACAGTTCAACAGGGCCATCACCTCTCCCATCTCTTGGTAATCCTTTCTGGGGGTCTTTCAATTAATTTTCAGGACAATCCTATGAGGAAGGTACTATGATGAGCCCTATAAATATGGAGGAAACTGAGGTACAAAGAGGGTGAGTAACTTACCCAAGGTCCTTTGTTAGTAAGTGCCAGAGCCTAGACTAGAACCCAGATATTTCTGACTTCAAAGCCCACCCTGAGTTTTGCTTGATCAAATTGCCCAGCTGAAATCTTTGCTATTATAACAAGCAGACCAGCAACAAGAACATTCTGGAAGGCTGTGAGGGTTCCACATCTGTGAAATGGCTGCTGGCCCATGTGTTTTTTTGCAACAACTGTATCCCAAAATTAGGAGAAGTCCAAGTTGGAGCATTCCTGTTATAATACATGTAGTACGGGGGTGGGAGGGAGCTAGGGCTCACTAAAGAGATTCTGCCAAGAACTCTAGGGTAGCACCAATCCCACCCACTGTGTGGAGCTTTCTGATACATTTGCATTTTGTTGGAGTGTCCTTGGAGCAGGGTATTCTGTATGCAAGAGCTGGAATAGTTTGAGCTTTGCTGGATTTTCTTTCCTTTATAAATGTATATATTTAATTTTAATTTTTCAAAGTTTAAATGTCTTGTGCTGACTAAAATTGATGGGATCCAAAATCAAGTTCATTTAGTCAATCAAGTTCTCAGACTTGAAATTTAATCACAGGATTAAGTTCAACTGGTAAATTGCTACTTTGCTGAGAGAAGAAAAAACTCCAAGAACACACAAAAAAGGCAAAATCAATAATGTATACATCAATTAAGAAATGAAGGAATAAGTATCTTTTCTTCAGCATGAATTCCAATGAGTAGGCAGGTGGCCTATAAACTTCCTGGGCTAGAGACTGGCATACTCCTCAGTATCCCCCATAGCAAGAGACTCAGAGCAGGTCTGCAGTAGTCTTCTGATATTTAGGCTAGCTATTTTCTGTGGGGCACTTTTTGTAGTGTGGCCAGTGCTGCACCCCTTGTCAGATAGGAAAACTGGCTGGGGAGGC
>NW_027531278.1:290072-301417 GCF_008692635.1 Crocuta crocuta | reverse complement strand
GCGAACCATCCCAGGAGCAAGATGAGGTATAGAGCCCTGCTGTGGGGGACATCAAAGGGCTGGGTAAAAGGGAGGCCATCAACGCTCTCTGGAATCTTTAGGCTCAGCAGCCAGGAGAGGCCTGTGGCACTAGTTGCTCTGACAGCTTCTGGAAGATTCCTACTGTCTCATGACAATGATGGTGATGGTAAACACCTATGATGTACTGAACTTGTACAGCATGTCAGGCACTGAGTAAAATGCTGTAGAGCTTTTATCCCATTTAATCCCCATGGCAACCCTGAAAGATGGGTACCATTACCACCTTCATTTTATAGGGAGGAAAATAAGGTTCAGAGAAACAAAGTAACTTGTTCCAAGTCATACAGTAAGTAAGTGGCAGACCTGGAAGCCCAACCTGGGTCTGATTTACTCCAAACTCCAGGCTCTTAATTACAAATACTGAAAACGCAGTGTCCAAAGCCTAGTCCTTATGCTTATGCGTGCCCACATTCTTTCCCCACCAGTGTCTCCCTGCTGGGTGTAGTGAGCACTGCTAACAGGCCCCAGGGCGCCAAAGGAGCCATCCAACTAACCATCACATTCGGGCAACCGAGGAAGGGAGCGGCAGGATTTCCTTTGGAGACTTCCGGATTTAGACAGCAGATTTAATGCAAGCATCTAACTTTACTCCCTCCCAAAGCCCCACGAAAAGTGTGGTAAGGGTTTTGTTTTGTTTTCTAAAGGCACAGTCTCACTAGGATTAGGAGAACAGGAGGGAAGACAGCAGCCCCATACTTTCCCAAGCCAGTGAATGGCTAGACCAAAGTTAACAAGACTACACAGCCCAAGGAAGCTGAATCACAAGATGTCAGAGGGAAAGGTGGAAAAGCAGCTTGGTCTGGATGGCCGAATCTTCATCAGGATTAGGAATAGGAGCCCCATGTTTTCTCTGGAAGGGAGGTGAAGTGGACAGAGGTGGCCAATGTAATGGGGTAGACCTGGATCCCCTCCCTCACTCTATGTCTGTGGGTTTCTGCCTCTCCTTGACCATGGCAGAGATCTGGCTTGACCTTTTGCTTCTGAATTCCTGCTCTGCCTTCCTGATCCTGCTGCCTGGATCAGCTGAGGACACTGAACTTCAGCCCACAGAGGTGTCCTGTGTTCACCTATGCCTAGATGCTGGAGAAACTGGCAGCAGGCTGTGGTAAGCTCAAAAGGAGGAACAGGGCAGCCCGATCCCTCCTGCCATATTTTCTGTGTGTGTCCAGTACCATGCCCATAACTCTGCCAGGCGTCCTGATGATGGTGGGCTCTATCCATGCCCTGGTCCATCGTGCCTTTGGCCACCAACTTCCTTAAAAGGGGAGCTGGGGGCACACAGTGACCAGGACTACCCAGCTTCTCTTCTTTCGGAGGTCTTCAGCTAATAGCAGCACTATGGTTCTTTGCTGTTTACGTACCTACCTTGTCCTCAACACTCAGTTCTCCAAAATGAAGTGACTGCTTGCTTAAGAGTTCGTTAATAAGCAAGGAACTCTATAGAAAAGCAAGAGAATGATTACATCAGAATCAAGGGAGTGGTCGCCTCTGTGGGGAGGAGAGGCTGGGATCACAAGAGGCACATGGGGGTCTACTCGGGGGATGGCAACATTCTATTTCTCAACCTAACCAGTGGCAACACAGGTTTTCACTTTGTACTTCTTTAAATTGTATATGTGGGCCTTGCACACTTTTCTGCACCTATGTTATATTTCACAATAAAAGTAAAAGCTATACACAAAGCTTGGTGCCAGTAATGTGACATATAAATTTCTGCATAGAAAAAAATGAAATGTTGTATTCCAACATGTTAACAGTGGTTATTCCTGGCTTATTATAGATTATATATTTGTATATTTTATTATCGCATGGATTTTGTGTTTTCTCTATACTTCCCTGCACTTTAGAAGTTTACTACAAAGAACACATATTACTCTTGTACTCAAGAGATCATAGGGGCGCCTGGGTGGCTCAGTCGGTTAAGNATGGGAGGAGGCAACATTGGAAATCTATGCAGACAATAACTACCTAAAGATTGGTGATGTGAGAGACAGAGATTGAGAGAGAGAGGTTGGTGACTGCCTGATCTACCTAGGAAGACCTCAAACCTCATCAAGGGGTTTCAGGTGCATTCCTAGAATTGGCTCTTGGAAGTCAAGAAAGTCGTTATCTCTGGGAAGTGGGAGGGGTATATAAAAGGTTTTAAGATATTAAAATTTTTTAATGTTTATTCATTTTTGAGAGAGAGAGAGAGGCAGAGAATGAGTGGGGGAGGGGCAGCGAGAGAGGGAGACACAGAATCCGAAGCAGGCTCCAGTCTCTGAGCTGTCAGCACAGAGACTGACATGGGACTTGAACCCGTGAACCATGAGATCATGACCTAAGCTGAAGTCAGATGCTTAACAGACTGAGCTACCCAGGTGCCCCTAAGATATTTTGAATGTTCCATTTCTCAAGCTGGTTGGTGGGTACATGAGTGTTAGTCTTATTATTATACGCTTTATACACTCTTCTGTATGTATCATATGGATTCAAGAAAACCAGGATTAGAAAAGCCCAGGAATCATGTACACAGAAAATATGGTGCTATGTCAAAGGAACAACCCAAGTTCATAAAAAATAATCATTGTTTACAGGTTAAGAAAAAGTCTCTTTAGATTTTGGCCTTATTTTCTTTTCTGTTGCCAATCCCATCTCTCTGGAGATGCTCTAGTCAGACGGGCTTAGGGTGAGGTCAAGACTGGAAGGACCTAGCACAGCACACTCTTCATAAGACTTAAGGTTGGCCTGGTGTCAGCTCCCTAAGCCCTGGCAGGAATGTGAATAGTTCCAGGGCTCAGGGTTCCTTCCACAGATTTTGTCCACAAGGATGTGCAGACGAATTGCAAACGAACCCATGCTTTCCTGCTACACCACTTTCTCAGGCCTACCTGTCTGGTCTCCTTTTTCCCAACCTTTATGGGAGTGAGGCATCATTCTCTACTTTCTTTTTACTGAAAGCCTCATCTTCTGTCTTCTTCTGACCCATTCTGCCTCCCTGAGGCTAACACCACACTCTACAACCCTAGCACTTTTGTAACTTGAGGGGAAATGAGAGATCACCTACTTAAGTCAACATTCTCTGTAGATGGAGAAGTCCATGGTTTGCTCAAGATTGCCAAGCAATGGACAAGCCTTGTTCTGGGAAAACAGTCCTGGTGTTCATGGTATCCCTCCTGCCAGGTAAGTACAGTGGTTGCCAAGGGCTGTGCAGAGTGTGTCATGAAGAGGATTGTTTAATGGGGACAGAGTTTCAGTCTTGCAAAGTAAAATGAGTTCTGGAGATGGATGGTGGTGATGGCTGCACAACAGTGTGAATGTACTCAATACCACTGAGCTGTACACTAAAAAATTACCATTTCTACGTCATGTATATTTTACCACAATAAAAAAAAATCAGTACAAAAGACTGCTGAGCAAGTTAAGGACAGAGAGATCTATACAGAGCACCTGTTTCTGTTTTTGCAGGGACTCAGCCCCTGGGAGTGGTACCCTGCAACGCCAACTTCTGAGAAATATTGCTTTCTACCAACTCCCTACCTGGTGAATGGGGGACTCTGGGGCTCATGGTAGGGAAGGCCTCTCCCCAAGTCAGAGGAGACTAGAACTCAGCACTCGTGATTCCCAGTCCATGTTGCCTTCTTGAAACCCCTTTATCCCGAAGGAAGCCACTTCCCTGGTCTAAATGTCAGGAAAGAAAAAAAGGGTGGGAAGAGTATGCAGTGTTGATGCATGGCCTAATGAGAACATATCTATATGCAAAGCAGATGGAATCAAGAAGAGAAGAGGGTGTCCCATACAGAGTCGATCTCTTTCAACTTCTCTGTGATTCTCAGCGAGAAGAAAAAAGGGCACCCCACATTTCTGAGTTAAACAGGTGGAGTAGTACTGGGATAGCCCTGCTTTGTACATTGCCGACAGCCAGCACACCCCTACCATAGCTCGCAGGCCTGAGTCCTGGAAATGGCCTGCAGGCTAAGTCCCTGGCTCTGAAGTGGGCTCTCCAAATGCATTTTTGAAGAGAAGAAACTTTTGGAGGCCATGGGGAATACATCCAGATGCAATTTGGCCAACTGGGACCTCAGTAGAGCTCCATCCGAGATGTCCAAGTATGAGGCCAAAAAACCCACAAAACAAACAAACAAACAAACAGCCACTTCACTGCATCCTGGCTCTGCTGGGTCTCTTTTCCTAACTCTCTGAAATGTTTGCTTTCTTTTTCTTGTCCCAGCAGGGAGAGCCAGGAGTCAGTGGCAAGAGCTCTCATTGGGCTAGGCTCTGCCAAAAGCCAGGCCACCCTGGCCCTCAGCTTCTCTGGGAACAAAGAACAACCTCATCCCTCTCTCATCCCCACTGGCCTCCACTTTCCAGCCTTCTGGCCTCTGGCTTCCCCAGTGCTTCTTTACAGGACTCCAGTCTTTGCACAGATGTTCTAGTCATTAGCAATACAAATGGCCACTTAGCTCAGATTACAGCAAGGTAAGTCAACAGCTTCGGCTCTGTGTGTTGTCACACGCTGGCACAGGAGAGGGGCTCTTCCCCCAGAGAATCTGGAGGACACTCGTACCTGCTCACAGCAAAAAGCCCATCTATTTGGCTTGGCAGTAGATAGTGTGAAAACTAATAGAACCAGGTTAATCCAGTGGCACCAATCAATGAGGGGAGCAGTGAAGGGTGAGGGAAAAGTGCCAGAGGGGGAGACAGGATATCTGGGATCTAGGTTTAGTTCCTCCTTGTGCTTGGGGTGGCCACCAGCTGGGTGGCCTCAGGTGGCCTCTCTACACCTACTTTTTCATGCGGAAAGTGCCCACTGCTAGGGGCTGTTGTGAGAACAGGATAGAAGGACAAGGGGAGATTCCTCAATATGGGCTCAAGGAAGTGCATGGATGTGGAAGGGCTGGTTCCACCTTATGTTGCCACTCCCACTACTATGAAGAGCTCTAACCTGGAAATTAGGTGACCGGAGTTTAGCCTGGGCTTTGCTATTAACTTTATGAGCTTGAGAGAGTCTCTTTCCTTTAGTGTCTATTGAGATTATCTTTTTGTTCCTGGTTTTTTTTTTTTTTTCCTTGTTTTGTTACTATGGTTCATTATAATGAATGATTTTCATAGGTTAAACCAGCCTTGCATTCCTGGGATAGATCCCAGTTGGCAATGGTGTCTAATCCTTTTCACAAGTTACTGGATTTGTTTTCCTAGGGTTTTGTTGAGGATTTTTGCATGTTTGTTTCTAAAGGATATTGGTCTACTTTTTCCCTTTAGGGTCTGGCTGTGTCCTCGTCTGTAAAATGATGTTGTTGAACTAGACAATCTCCAAGGGTTCTTTCAATATTCATGTTCTCTGGTTTTATAGTGCTAAGACAACTAAGAAATAGTGATTCTTAGGCACTAGACAGACAAAACTTAGACTCTTCCTTGTGTAATCAAGAGGCTGAATATTCATTTGCTTATTTCCCAAATAACTTTAGTTTCTTCAGTCTGCCCCACTTTCAAGGCCTAGGAATCTTTAGATGCTTAGGATAAAAACTAAAGCCAGCCAGCTAATTCATTTTAGACTTCTTCCAAATGCATATGGTTGTACTTTCCTAGACCTGGGGTCAAAGGGTGAATTGAACAAACAAGGGGATGGGAGAAATCCAAGAATCCAAACACTGAATAAACAAGCAATGAAGAAGTACAGTCCACCTACAGACCAACCAAACCAGCCTTGGCCTTATTCTCCAAAGTGGTCAGTCTCATTCTACCCCATGCATCGATTCCTGTAGCTATCTGTCCACCAAGGACTCGGGGAAGAGCCCTCCTAGTCATAGCTACTGAAGGATGGATGCGGTGGCTGTGCTAATGGTGGCACAGATCTCCTGCCATGGGAGGCATAATTGACTGCTGACCTCCAGAAGTCATCCCTTTGGCTCTGTCACCATATCTGGCCCCAGCCCCTCTCCCAGCCATTGACTGAACATGGCAGGTATACTAATGCAGGCCCACTCCTGTGAGGTACAGGACTCTTCCAAAAAGCAACTTTGGCTCGAGGACTCTCCACTGGTCCTGCCGAACGTTTCTTGGAGCTGCACTGCAGTCTAACATTGTTCTTTTTTAAATAAATGTTTACTTATTTTTGAGGAAGAGAGAGAGACAGAGGATCTGAAGCAGGCTCCATGCTGACAGCAGAGAGCCCCATGTGGGGCTCAAACTCACAGACTTTGAGATCATGACCTGAGCTGCAGTCAGATGCTTAACTGACTGATCACTCAGATGCCCCTACAGTCTCAGATTGTTCTTACCCAATCCCCCTCTGTCTCCTGATCATTGAGGGCCACTTGCACTGTGGGCTGAGGCTCTCCTCACCTTCTCTTGCTCCCTTCGCCTTTAGCCATCATAGGCTTCCCCTACCCTCATACATTTCTTATATATCTAACCCCATACAGGTGTCTGCTTTTCAGCAGAACTGAACAGACACAGAGGAGCACTTGGCTAGTTAGTTCTTCTTGATTTCCAAAAATATAGAGGAAAGCTTTTTTTTCTCACTCCCAGCCCCTCCCCACACTGTCCGTGAAGTACCACGGTGAGCGGTGAGCTACATGAGAAGCACTCTCCTGCCTCCTCCCTTAAGCACTTGGCGCACAGCTCAGAGACTTCATTTCTGTCTGCGTTTTATTGGAGTTTCTGTAATTTCCTGTGCTAGATATCTTTTTCTGTTATCTTCCTTCCTTACCCTGGAAGGGTACTTGCATGAACTTGGCAATGTTAAGTCATGGGGAAACCCTGCGCAAGTCCAGCAGCTGTCAGTAAACACAGTATGACTGCCCTGCAGAGAAAGTTGTGGCATCTACTATACTGCTCTCTCTCCCTCATCAAAGGTTTGCAACCCAGTAAAAGGGTGGATTATAGGACTGTTTTTCAGGAACAAGGGTTAGCTTTGGGAACTAGAAAGGCAGACATATGCATAATCTACCACTAAGGCTGGGTGAATAGACATCCTTTTCGATGTGTGAATATCCAAAGAGAATGGGTCCAGCAGTTACACTAAACTTAGGCACAGTCTTCAAAGTCAACATCTGCAGGATATACTTGTAGTTTGTGGAGTTGAATAAATAATTGGCCTTCTCCAAATAAATTATTTTAAGGGTTTGGTTTAATTGAATTACAAAATTCTGTTTATTTTTATTTTATTAATTTTTTAAATGTTTATTTATTTTTGAGAGAGAGAGAGAGAGAGCGAACATGAGCGGTGGAGGGGCAGAGAGAGAGGGAGACACAGAATCCAAAAATCCAAAGCAGATTCCAGGCTCTGAGCTGTCAGCACAGAGCCTGATGTGGGGCTTGAACTCATGAACTATGAGGTCCTGACCTGAGCCGAAGCCAGATCCTTAACTGACTAAGCCACCCAGGTGCCCCATGAATTTCTATTTAATAGCAGAGGGTCAATTACAGCAATGGTGATAAACTGTCAAGAATGTATGAAGTTCATATTGCATTCTCAGATTTGAAGCCACCTGCCTGCTTCAAGATGCATAATTTATTTATTTACCTACTTATTTATTAAAGTTTATTTATTTATTTGGGGGGGGGCAGAGAGAGAGAGGGAGAGAATCCCAAGCAGGCTCTGCACTGTCAGCACAGAGCCCAATGCAGGAATCGATGTCACGAACTGTGAGATCATGACCTGAGTTGAAACCAAGAGTCAGACGCTTAACCACCTGACCCACTCAGGTGGCCCAAGATGCACAATTTGTGAGCTCAGAGTCTATGCCAGAAGTCAGGGACTCCAGCTATTACTCAGGGCCAGTCATTTCATGGCCTCGTGGGACTCCCACTGCCCCAGTGTGTAAGTGCGGAGTTCACCCAGATCAGCTCTCTGGGCCCTGCTGGCTGGGGTATCCTGTGAGCTGAGGGGCCTCTAATGCTTTCCTCCAACCGCCTGTCTCTAAACTGTATGCGAGTGGGACAAGAGGGAGCTGCGTGTTCAAGGGGCTGCTACCTACGGTGAGGAGCCCCGGGGTGCCTGGTAGGTAGGGAGTTACCCAGGGCCCCTGAGGCACCAAGCTGCCAGAGAGAGGGGGAAGGGGCTACAAAAGAGTTGGCTGCAGTTGCCAGGGACACTAGAGTTTTCCATTAGTGTGTTTATTTCTTCTGAGGGCTTGACTGTTGTGTCCCTTTGGAACACCTGTCATCATACACTGTAGAATGCATAGTATAGATTGTGCGATAGTTCTCCACTGTAATAAAATACCGTAGCTCAAGTCTGTTCAGTCTGCCTTTTATAACATTCGCACAACACATGTTTACTGAGCACCTACCATGGATCGAGGCCTTGGGCTGTGACAGCGTTGGTAGACAAGGCGGATGTGCTTCTTGCCTTTTTACAGCTGGCACATTTGTATTATGGAGAAGCACTTAGATGAGGATTTGTAGCACAGGTTAAGTGCTGCATGGGAGCACCGCAGAGCGCTAGAGAACAGGAGAACCCAACCTAGTCTGGGTAGAGGTTGGTTAGTGCAGGCTTCACAGCAAAGCTGAGCTTTAAGCCGTGGTGTGCAGAATGATGCTGGCCAGGTGAGAGGCCCTGGGCAGGAAATTGAGAATGTTCTCAAATCAATTTTATCTATCGTAGCTGCACCCAGTGCCTCTCCCCTTCGAAGACCTGACTAATACCATAACTAATATCCTAAGGTATGGATATTTGGGGAAGTGCTTACAAAATGAGGCCTAAGGATATGGGTTCTCCTTGGATAAAGGGCTACTTGCAGGAGTTGCACAGTCACCCCAAAGAGCGCTGTGCTATATGGATGGGGCTGGGGGGATGGAGGAGCAATCTTCACATTTCTGTTCCTAACTTATTAAATTCCAGAACCTTCTTAACCTTCTTAAAGCCCCAAGGTGTTCTGTACTCCTGCCCTTTTTCTGCCACAGTGAGCAGCAGCCAGGGGTCCTGGAACATGAGGATGGTGCATCACCTGCAGTTTCTAGATTGGAACCAAATACTTTTAGGGAGGGAGTAAGTAGGCTTTCTGTTGGGGGGAGGATTCTGGAAGGTGTATGCTTGGGAAGGAAGAAGCAGATAGACATGGATTGCTAAAGACGTCAATTATAACAATATAGTTGGTCACTTGGCCAACATCTAGTTTTCCTTCTCTTGGCACTTTCCCCAATTTCCGCTCAGGCAGCCTTGCCTGCCCCATGCTGCCTATATGCTTTGGGGAAACCGGGCTCCACTCGGGGTTCTAGAGGTGGGGCACTTAGCTCAGCTCACACGAAGCAGCACAGTAGGCATGCAATCAGTGCAGGCCACAATGCCCCGAATTCCCAGGGGATTCTGGGAAAGAAACCTCCTTGTTTATCTGGCAGAGCTTCTAGAAGCAACCCTCCCACTTCTCTGGACGAGGGAAAAGGAAGCTTGTAACCCCTGGAGCTACTGGCAGCTATGGGTGCCCACAAGGGGGAGCCAGCTTTAGGACGAAGGACTAGGAGCAGACAGCTGGAAAGAAACAACATCTTCTGTGATTGTTGAGATGTGGATTCAAACCACCCCTGAAGTGCTCAACTGCTGGACT
Source organism: Crocuta crocuta (assembly GCF_008692635.1). Lineage (NCBI taxonomy): Eukaryota > Metazoa > Chordata > Mammalia > Carnivora > Hyaenidae > Crocuta > Crocuta crocuta. The sequence goes on along the minus strand of NW_027531278.1, from coordinate 291,806 downwards.
TCCACCTACAGGATTCAGTCCATTCCTTTTATTAGCTTCACTAGTATCAGCTGGTTTTCCTGTTATTTGAGACCCAGTACACCCTAACTGATCAGGAATTTAGCCTGGGCCCCCAGACCTCCAAGCTCACCAAATCTACATTATACCTCCAGTCTCACGTTGGAGAACATTCCATTTCTAATGATGAAAAGCGCAGAGCTTGTTGGGCCCTGTTCAGCCTCGAGTCATGCTCCTTTATCCCCAGACTAGTTTACAGAGAAGTCAAACACACGCGAACCACCTGCACCACCTCCTCCAGCAAACACATCTAATGCAGATCAACTACGGCAAGCTTGGGCTCCTCATTCAGATCTCAAGTGCAGTAGTCAAGCTCTTAAATGTTCTATTTTGCATTAGTCGAGTGCATACACATTTTAGAGGCAATTGCGTAGCTTAACGACATTAAGGATTTCTAGCTCATATTCAATTCCTATGCAAACTTGAATATGTACTTTGTGGGTTTCTGTGAAGAAAATAATTGAGGATCCAAACTGGAATTCATCTATAGAAAATAGGCACTGCTAGCTCCTAAAAGCAATTATTGGCATTGAGCTCCTGAATTTTTAAATCCAAGAACATACCAGAAAGTAGAGATTTCAGAGGTAATAACTGTAAACAAAAAAATTAAAAGCCCATAAGAGGTGTTGCCAAGTAGGATGCTGATGGCTCTAGAGAGAATCATGAGGGTTCATTCTCTTTCTCTACTTCTAGTCTGGTATTCTATCACAAACTTTATTTACCAGGAGAATGGGAAATAGACACAAGTCAAGTGCAGGTTTACAGAGAAACGCTTTGCCTTCATGAACCTCTTCTGCGACGGGGAGGTATATAGATTAGAGTTTGCCTGGACAATGAGCTCAGGCAGGGCAGACAGGATATGTGGTTACCACCACTGCAGGTGAGATTTAGGGGGCAGGAACACAGCGGGAACCTCTTTGTGTCCTCTGCACAGGGCTTGATGCCTCTGGAGTGTTTTGGTCAGTGGAATAGAGCCTCACCTACCCAGACGACCTTACTCCAATGCCTTGTGCTCAGTTCAGAGGTAAACCGTGAAGACAGGGGTGAAGAACTGGGCGGGGGGCAGGGGTAGGGGAAGAGAAGACTTCGTGAGAACATCACAGTTGTTTTCAATTCTCTCAAAGACCCTGAAGTCAGGAGACCTTTCTGGAGGGCAGTGAGAACGAATCTCCTTGTAATGTAATTAGTCTGCTAAAGAAGACACTTCCAAATGAAAAGTTAATAAATCAAACACAAGAAACAAAAACTATAGCTGTCAAAATGACAAAAACACACAAATAAGAACAAAACTCTCATAATACCATTTCCACAAAGGGTGTAAAAATCTGTGCTCGTGAGCTAGTAAAGAAAAAAAACGATCTTAGTGTTTTTCCTTTTTAATTTTTAAACCAATGGTGGGAGCTTATTCAAATACAACCAGGTGTTCTTTTAAGTTACACTTTAAGCCTGGAGAGAGAAGAACATATGTGGAACAGCCTTCGAAATGTGCTCACTGGACACCATGCTCGTCAAAGAGAAACAGCAGAATTATAACTATGTGTGTGCCAGTGAAGACTACCCACTGCTCTCTCAGGACTCGCTGAAATGTATTAGTGTATGTTAGGAATATTGGTGTCACCCCAGAGTGGCATGAATGAATCTTAACTGGGAAAGAAGCAATGGAAAGAGTGGCTTTCA
>NW_027531278.1:281376-289876 GCF_008692635.1 Crocuta crocuta | reverse complement strand
AAGAAAGCATTTGGTGGGGGGGGTGTGGTTCTTATGTGCTGCTGTCACTGTGCTCTGTGAAATGGCAGCCAGAGGTCCTGTTTTGGCCTTCTAAAATACAGGAAACTACCACCACNTAAAATCCAGGAAACCACCACCACCGCCAGCACCACCGCCAGCACAGAACAGCCAGTGCAAATTACCACCGGAGGTACTAAGCTGTGGTCTGTCAGAGGTTGAAGAAACCCGGTGCCCTCAGATCTCACACTTGGGGAATGCCAGACACTGGTTGCCCAATGCTGCAGGATGTCAGGGGCCCCAGCTGGACCAGAAGAATTCATCACAAGCAGGGGGTGGTGGCTCAACACGAGAGCCTCAGTTCATTGGCCTACTAGGCCTTGAAGTCTGGGACTTTCTACCAACAACCATTCAGAAACACTCAAATATCGTCTCAGGAGCTTAATTCTGCAATGCCAGCAGATGCAGTCATTTATCACTTCATTCCTTCCTGCCAGCTCCCATTCATTCCCACAAAGGGTCCTCTAGCTCACTTCGATAGAGCCAGAGAAGACTTCTTCCTTTTTTCATCAAGTGGCAGCACAGATAAGACACAAGTGACTCTGACTAGAACTCTAGATGCTGGCGAGGATGTGGAGAAACGGGCACNAGCCCCAAGCCCTGAAATGCCGAAATCAACCGTCTTGGGAACCGGGATGTGAGTGGGGACACAGTAACCAGGCGTGTCGACTTTTCAAATGTCAGTTGGCATTGGTCAGAGGCTCTCCTTCCCTACGTTGTGTGCCAGCGTCAGGCCTTATGAGCTGGTTCTCATGTGGTTGAGATACTTAACTTTTTCTAGAACTCTACCCCAGGGCCTAGCACTTGCCCCAGAGGGATAGTCTGCCTAGAAAGCCGGTCACAGACAGCGAGTCCCTAGCATCGTTGTGTTAGCTCTTGTATTAATCAGCAAACTATGCATTATCATAGTGTTTCCAGACCTGTAGCTGCACCAGAGAACCAATGAAGCAAGTCGGGTTTCTTATCCCATTTAGAAGCAGAGATAATGTCCCTTCCTGTCTACATATGATTTTCTGTTCCCCCACCTGCGTGTTGTCCTGTCTCCAAAATGCCCAGAGAAGGACAGCAATTGTATTCAATTTACTAGGAAAGCTATTTCTCAGTGCTGGCTGTGCCTGAGAAATCTATCCCACGTGTTTACCTTGCATGCATCTTGCTAGGACATCCAGCAAACCCAGCTGGTTGCCCAATACTGCTGCTCCCTATGGGAGAAATGGGCAGTGCACCTTGCCGCCACCTTTGTGTTGCCTGCTAATACTATTTGCAAACAAAGTATTGCTTTTGGTCAGGAGAGGATTAGCAAGTGTTTTAAAACTTAAGGTTTTTAGGGTGCCTTGGTGGCTCAGTAGGTTAAACGTCAGACTTCAGCTCAGGTCATGATCTCATGGTTTACGAGTTCGAGCCCTGAGTTGGGCTCTGTGCTGACAGCTAGGAGCCTGGCCTGCTTCGGATTCTGTGTCTCCCTCTCTCTCTGCCCCTCCCCTGGTTGTGCTCTCTCTTTGTCTCTCTCTGTCTCTCAAAAATGAATAAATGTTAAATAAAATGTAAGGTTTTCTTTTTTGTTGTGGAAAAATTGGCCATTTGAGCCATTTTAAGTGCATAGTTCTGTGTCATTACGTGTGTTCCTACTACTGTGCAGCCATCACCACCCTCCATCTCCAGAACGTGTTCATCATCTCAAGCTGGAACTCTGTCCCCATTAAACACTAACTTCCCCTTTTCTCTCCCCAAGGCATGCACCAATCTGCTTTCCATCTCTAAAAATCTGCCTTCTCGTAGTGCCTCCTAGAAGTGGTACCATATAGCATTTGTCCTTTGGTGTCTGGCTTCTTTCACTCAGAATAATGGCTTCAAGGCTCGTTCACTTGGTAGCGTGTGTCAGAATTTTCTTCCTTTTTAAGACTGGATAATAATCCATAATATGGACAGATGGATTTGTTTTTCCATTCACCAGTTGATGGGCATTTGTGTTATTTCCACCTTTTGGCTCCTATAAATAGTGCTGCTAGAAACAATGAAATCTGGCCATGTGTAGCAACATGGATGGACCTTGAGGGTGTTATGCTGAGCGAAATAAGTCAGGCAGAGAAGGACAAATATCATATGTTTGCACGTATAGGAGGATTAGGAGGGACTGGACGGAGGACCAAGGGGGAGAAGAAGGGCACAAATGGTGGGGGAAAGGGAGAGAGGCAAACCATGAGAGACTCTTGAATGCTGACAAAAACTGAGGACGGATGGATGTGGGGGGAGGGGGGGATGGGCATGGAGGAGGACACTTGTGGGGATGAGCACTGAGTGTTATGTGGAAACTAATCTGACAATAAACTATTAAAAAAAAAAATAGTGCTGCTATGCACTCTGGTGAATAGATATCTGTTCAAGACCGCACTTTCAGTTCTTTGGGGTATATACCTAGGAGTGAATTGTTGGGTCAAATGGTGATTCTATGTTTAATTTTTTAGAAACTGCCATCACATTTTCCACAGCGGCTGCACCACTTTACATTTCTACTGATAGTACACATGGTTTCCAATTTCTTCCATACTTGCCAATACTTGTTTTCTGAGTTTTGTTTTGTTTTGTTTTTTTTAAATAATAGCCACCCTAATAGGTGTCAACATTTTGTCTGTTTACATTTTCCACTGCTTGCTTTTGAAAGTGTTGCCTGATAGAGGGAAAGGGTCATGGAATTATTCCCATTTATTCCCACTCAGGGGTGGTTGGGGGCCTCCCCCACTTTTCAAAGCTTTGTCACACGGAAAGAAATGATCATTACTCAACACTGCCAAGTGAGGAGTCTACCTTCATCTACTGGCCTAGGGAGTCGGCTGGTTTGGCAAATTCTCTTCTCATGCCACCTGGCCATGAACCTGCAAAAAAGAGTTTAGGTCCCTACTGCTCAAAAATGGAGGCTGGCCGAACAAGGCAGCATGCTATAGGGGGAGAGGCCAGGTGGAGCCTGTGGCGGTAGCGTCACATCCAAAGTCCCCCAGGGCAAAGCAAGACTTGAAATACTTTCTGCTGAAATAGGGTTACGCATCTGTCAGGCCTTCAGGGCCACATTTAGGCCAACACTATATGGTCATTTCCTAAAGTGCCTACTTCCCTTTTTCCTGTGTACCTAGTTCCAGCTCGCAACAACCTTGCTCATTTCAGTGGGAAGAACTCACATGAGAAGCCCTCATCTAACCAACAACCAAACGCAAGAAAACAGACAAACCATCGTTTGTCAGCATGGGCAAAATTAACGAGACCAAATAAAACCCCAAACTTTTTCAACCCCCCAGGAAAAAGCAGAAACTTTTTCTTTGGGGGGAGGGGAGGGGGTTTGCTTCAACCATAAACAGTGTTCTACCGTCTGCTGCCCCCTTCAAGTTCACCAGAAAAGCCAGGCCAGGGCACACAGATCTTGGGATTTGTCAACCCCCAAGGGACAGAAGAGGCTAAAAGTNGGGGGGCGGGGGAAGGAAGCAGGAGGGAGGGAGAGGAATGCAGTGAATCACAGGCTGTAGACATCAGGGCCACAGCTGAAGGACACAGGCCCCCTGTTACTTTCCATCCTCCATAGACAGTTGCTACGTCTTGCTAATTTTTCACGGGGAGTCCGTTAAAAGGAGCACAGCATACAAATCTATGTCCGCTTCTATTCTTTGCAAACCTTCCTTTGCTTTACAGTGACAAAGAGGCAAGTTTTTCTCCACCTTGTTTTAAACGCCTCATTTTGAGTACCCTGACTTCAACAGAGTTCAAGGTTTTTCCTCAAGTATGTGAAGGCAAAAAGAATGAACAAAGAAAAAGCCCAAACAAACATGACACAGGAGGTTTCTTAAAAACAGTGGCCTTCTCGGCCTTCGTGAGTCAATCGCTAAGCAACTACAAAATTACATCTATTGATTTCTTATTGAGGCTTCGGTGCTGGGGGGCTTTGCACATGGCCATCAGTTTGGGTGTGGACCTCACTGAGTGATGGGTTGTCACTCCAGGGGCAAAACGTACCCCTGCCTCACTGCAACATACCACCTCCTTCTTCAACTTCCGACAGAAAAAAAAAAGGTTGATGTTTAAAAGGTTAGCACTTGACAAGCAGCACATTTTGAATTTCCACTTTTTGAAAAAGGGACGTCGCTTTGAGGTGGAGGGTCAGTAATGATACTCGGAAACCAGAAAAGAAACAGAAAGAAAAACCTGATCCTTGCTAATATTAATACCAAGTTCTGAGACTGCATTTCCCAAATTCAACACCCTTTGGAGTTTCGTTTCCTGACAATTCAGAGTGGTTAAAACAAAACTTGGTCAAGATGGAGGAATCGGCCCCTGCATTTTCAAAAATGTATGTTACACTGTGTCTAATTATATTTCCTCCCAAAGCAGCTAAAAAAAGGTTTCCCCAAACGAAATAGCATTTTGTGGCCCAATTTAGGAAGAAAGAAAAAATAAGCTTGTATGTACAATCACACTCACATACAAAATGAAGATGCTTATTCAGGAAAATGCTGCCCCATCTGGCAGAGAAGATGTGTGCAGAGCCGGCCCTGGGCTCTAGTGCACTGGGAGCCTGACTCGCCTGCCCTGTCCTCCCCAGAGTGCTTAGAGCTTCCCTGGAGGCCTCCGCTCTCGCATTTCAGCAGGACTGAACTTTGAAATCAAAGCTGTGATGCTTCGTGCCAGAATGAGTAAAAGACAAATGCAGAGAAACTTGTCTCATAATAGGGGAGCAGTGCTGTTCTCCCCCAATCCTTACCCTCAACACAGGAGAATAATGAAGGGAGGATAGTGAAGTGACTCACGAGCCCAAGGTCGCAGGCCCTCCCTGGCAATATGTGGTGCATCTGATTCCAGAGGGGTCAAGTATGCCAGCAAGAGAACTGCCACCTGCTTTTAAAGGCTAATGAACAGTTTGAGACTAGAAGCAGGCTGGCTCATGTCACCATCTCTCCTGACCCTCTCTTGTTTTTAAATTATTTTTTTTAATTTTAAAGTTTTTTAAATTCAAATATAATTAACATACAGTGTTGTATTAGTCTCAGGAGGACACTTATTGTGATGAGCACGGAGTTAATGTATAGAATTGTTGAATTCTATTCATTACATGGTACATCTCCTCAATCTTTTTCTACTGGAAAACGGAGCCGATGTAACTTTGACAAGAATAGACAATTCTCTTGGTGTAGCCTGCTTTTATCATTTTTGTTTTCCATGAGAGGTCACGGTGCAAATGCAAAGATTTTAATTTGCAGTGCTAACTGAGACAGCAGTAATTAAAGGTTCTGCTCTACTGAGCAGGTGAGTACAGCCCTGGAAATTGAAACCTAAAGGAATCNTCTCCATGGTTGCTTTGAGCGCTGCCATCATCCATCTGGGGCCCTTAGCAAGGCTCCAAAAACACAAGGCTGACGAGAGACACCCATCCCCCAATGCCAGTGACTAAGCGGAAGTAGCATTCCTGTCCCTCGCTCTCCCTGGTTCTCTGCTCTCCTGCTCTCTTTGCCTCTCATCAGCAGTCCTGAGGTCAGTCCATTTGTTACTCAACATTCACTGCACCCCCCACATGGCTGCTAGCATTTCTTTTTTTAGAAATCTATTTATTTAAATTCAAGTTAGTTAACATACAGTGTAGTATTGGTTTCAGGAGCAGAACCCAGTGATTCATCACGTCCGCGTAACACCCAGGGCTCACCGCAACAAGTGCCCTCTTCAATGGCCATCACCCATTTAGCCCAGCCCTCACCCAGTCCCCTCCAGCTCATAGAAGTTCTGCTGCCCGTGCTTGGAGGGATGAGCAGCCAACGTCCCTCCCTTCTCCCTGGCCAGGAGTGCTCAGAAAGCTATGGCCTGACTCAGCTGCTCTGCTCCTTTCTGGGGTCACCCACCAGTGTTGTCTACCATTTGGCTTCTCTTCAGCCACCTGGCAGATGTCCTCCCTGATCACTCTCCCCTACCCCCCCGCAAAAAGCTGGAGAGGAACCTGGACACTGAGGCAGTCTAACCCATTTCACTGTGTTACTGGTGTTCTCTAAGTTTCAGGAACTTTCTGGAAATAGTGGCAGCCAACATGGACGGAACATTTTTGTGAGCCAGGCCCTATGCCAAGCACTCTTACCTCACTTCATTTAATCCTCCCAGCGACCCCATTAGATAGGTATACTAGTATCTCCATTTTACAGATGGGGAGACTGAGGCCCGGAGAGGGAAAATAGCTTGCCAAACTAGAAAGTAGCAGAGCCGAGATTTGGACCCAAGTGTTCCAAAGCCTGGGCTCTCTTGAACCTGGTCTCAAGCTCGGTCCCAAAGGGACCCGCGGCTGAAGGCAGCCGGAGGGCTTCTCCAGGGCCCCACTTCAGACCAAGCTGCCCCCATCCCCATCCCAGGCCCGGCCCCTTGAGGAGGGAAGATGGCGAGTTCTCTCAATTCGCCCACTGCCTCCGCAGTGGCTGGGCATTCATCGCTGCCTCAGGTAAGCAGATGGGAGGCTTATCGCTAAAGGTAGAAAGTGTAGCAAACCCGGGAAGGGCCTCGTGCTGCCTCCCTCCAGTCAGGCTGGACTCCCCTGCTGCCCTTCTCAAAATCTGTCCAAACACTGTCATGTGCCTCTTTGGTCTGTTTCTCCACAGCCGCCCCCTTCCCCCCTGCCTCAGCCTGCCTCAAGGATCAGATTGCAGGCCCTTTTGTTCTTATTCCAACTGGCTGCCATCCACATCCCTCCTCCCCGGGACGCTGTGCTCCCAGCTCCACAACCCATGTGCACCGAGGGCCCTCGAGCTGGGCTGCCTCCTCTGCCCCCGTCTCCTCAATGGGCCTGGCTTCATCTCTGAGCAAATGGAACTTCCGTTTGCCCGCGGCTGCTGGTAAAATTGAAGTCCTAATTCTGATTTTTGCATGTATCTCCAATAAGTCTGCAGGGAGAAGGAGCCCTAAGTTGTGAAAACAAAATTCATCTTGATTAAAAGCAGAGAGACGTCACCCAGCCTTGGCAGTAGGGTGGGGAATACAGTGAGGAGATCTGGGGTCATTGAAAGCCGACACAGCAGGGCTGGGTGTCCCAACTCCAAAAAGTCCCTCCCTTAGTAATTCCAAGCCCACATCCCTCAGCTGTCATTTCAAACTCCAAAAGCTCTGAAAGCCTATTTTATTTTGGTAAGTTGGGCACCAAAAAACTCATTTGGGGGACAAAAATCGATGTGGACTTAATTAAATATTCATATTTCTCTGCAGAAATAATGAAATGCTGCCCCAGGTTCTACTGGAGGCTTGTGTGATCACAAGGTAATGCATCACAATACCTTTCTAAAGTCCCAAATATTCTGAATTAGGAAATGCATCTGTCCTCAGAGGTGGTGGATCCCAGCACAGCACGTACTGTGTACCAGGCAGGGCTCTCGGCAATTTCAATTTAGTGCCTCCTTTGTCTTCCAATGTCCTAAGAGATGGGAACTCTGCCTTCACTCACACGCAGCTAAGGCTCATTAGGGCTAAGTGACGTTGCTCCCCACACAGAGCTCAGTCAGTATTGATGCCTGTACCCGAACCCCAGTGCCCTTGATTCAACTGCCATGCTCAACTGCCACCCTGGAGCCAGATGGCATTTGCCTTTTACCTTCGGTGCAAACAAATGGTCCACTGAAATTGGAACGTTTACCCAACTGGTCAAGTGAAATTCTCAGAGGTGAGAAATATGAGTCTACAAATAAAAATGAGCTCCTGTAGATGCCTGGACTTGGCTTTTCTGCTTACTCAACAGTTAGTTTCTCACTTTTCATTTAGAAAGTACACTTTTCAGAAACCGAAATCTCGAGTAAAATGAAGGCCCAGTGCTTTTGGGCCACAATCACATCTGGAAGTGCAACGAGGTAGAGTATGTCACCACGTAGTAGGTGAAGAGTATTTTCTGAGGCTCAGTCTGGCCATCAGTGAAATTCGACAAGCTGGCCCTGCTGGAAGGAAGAAGCGTGTGCTTCCTCTTTTCTCTCTCCCGGAAGAGTGAGCAGGGCTGAGTTCTCAAGCCTCAGAGAAAATGGAGAAAGGCCATGAGAAGGCATGGTGAGCTATTGATGTGCCCAACCTAGATGTCCAATCTGTGTTTTGGCTAGAAGAGTGCCATGGACAGACAGGGAGCTGGGCGAGGGGTAGTGAGAAGGAGATCCCCGCCCACCAGGCAAGGATGACCTTTCCTTTTTCTTTTTTTAATTAGAAAGTGTATTCTGTTTTCTTTAATTAAAAAATTTTGTTACATGTTTATTTACGTTTTGAGAGACAGAGCACAAGTGGGGTTGGAGCAGAGAGAGAGGGAGACACAGAATCTGAAGCAGGTTCTGGGGCTCTGAGCTGTCAGCACGAGCCTGATGTGGGACTCGAAATCACGAACTGTGAAATCATGACCTGAGCCAAAGTCAGATGCTCAACCAACTAAGCCACCCAGGTGCCCGTTGTTTTTTTTTTTTTT
>NW_027531278.1:273089-280696 GCF_008692635.1 Crocuta crocuta | reverse complement strand
GAGAGAGAGAGAGAGAGAGAGAGAGAGAGAGAGAAAGCATGAGCACAAGTAGGGGAGGGGCAGAGAGAGAGGTCAGCACAAAGCTTGATGCTGGGCTAGAACTCATGAACCTTGAGATCATGACCTGAGCTGAAACCAGGAGTCTGACGCTTAACCGACTGAGCCTCTCAGGCGCCCCGCCCCACCTTTTCCCTTTTCCACCAGGACTGGAGTTGTCCCAACTGGGCAAGGTCTGGAACAGGGAGAACCGCGAGGCTGTAGGCTGTCAACCTTGTGGTAGGCAGGGGGTCTAAGAGACCATTGCTCACATTCTGTCCTGACAATGGCATTGGTTTTGAGAGCCACATCTCAGCCCCCACCAAATGGATCTGGAGGCTCAAGGCCAGAAGTTGGTCATAGCGATGGCAAACCTTCCTTGGCAGGGACTTTGTGCTGCCAGGCCCTGTTCAAAATGCTTTACAGGTATTAATGCGTTTAATTCTCAACCAACATATCATAACCTATTGCCCATTTTATAGAAGAGGCAACAGTTTGGAGGTTGCAGCAGGAGCAGAAGGCTCTGGAGATAGTGCCCCATGCATGGGGTTACAGTATGGGCTCTGTAGCCAGACTCCTAACTTCTGTGTGACTGTGGGCAATTCTAGTCACTTCTTTGTGCCTCAGTCTTTTTGGCTTTAAAGGGAATGATGACGGCCTCTACCTCTGAGAACTAAAACGAGAAGAAGGCAGGTGAAGTACTGAGTTGCACGCCTGGCCCGTGGGCACCGGCCAGCACTGGCAGCGAAGGTAGCTCTTGGCAGCAACAGCCTCCCGTGCAGGGAGCCCAGGCTCTCCCCTCTGCTGGTGGCGGTCACCTGAGCCCTTCCTAGCCTCAGGGAGCTTGGCTGCTAGTCTTTCTCCTGAGCAGTTTCTCCAGCTCACCTAGATAAGTTTGGTGCGATTTTCACGACTCAGGTCATTAAGAATTCTCCCTCTGAGCCAGCTGATCTGGTTCTGAGGCCACACAGTCAGGCTACAAATGTACCCCACTGAAGGAAAAAAACCCCCAAATGGCTCACAGTGTTAGCTGCTGATGGGTCTCCAGGCCGAGGACTTTGCCTGCTATGGGGAGATTCCATGAACACAGATGGCAGGAGGCCTGCCACAGACTCAAACCCAGGTGCTCCTGAACCGCACGCGAGGGCCTGCAGTTCCCCCTGGCCATGCCCACGGGTGCTCTGCTTGGTGCATGCCTACATCAGAGGACCAGGTCCCTGGTGTGGAGCGCTCTGCTTGCTTGTGCCTCATGGGGCACGGATGGAAAAGTCTCGGTTTCGATCCTCCAGGGACTGGCCCAGTCACACTCATCCAGGGCCCTTAGAAAAGAGGTCAGCCCTGATAGGTGCTTCCCTTAGGCCAGGTCTCCTGCCAAGCTCTCTTCCTTGGCTGCTCTAGAGACGAAGGGGGCAGAGTGGGAGATGGAAGTACCAAGGACGGTCCCGGAGAAGCCTCCTGGAGGGGGAAGGTTCCTGAGCCTTCGGAGCTGTGCGAGTGGGACAGCAGAAGGAAGGTGGGAAGGCACAGGGAATGGTAGGAGTAAAGCCAAAAAGGCAGAGTGGGCCAGGAACTGCAAGCACTTCAAATGATAGAAGCAAAGAGCCAGATAGGGCCCGATAAGCATGGAGTCTAAGGAGATGGGTGGAGCCAGGTTATAGCCCCCCCTGGAAACATGTAAAACATGATTAAGTCTCTGTTATGTCAGGTCTTTTGAAGGTAATGTTTTGAGTGATGGATGGTTTATTGGGGTAAACCAATTTAAGAGTCAACTCTGAGTCCAGACAAAGAATCAAGAGGACTTGAACTTGGGCAGGGCTGAAAGCAATGGAAAGGAGGGACCAGGACAGAAAGTGCTCTGGGTAGGCCGATATCTGACACAGTACCCAGTGACCCCTGCCTCCTGGTATTCCCACTTTGCCATGCTTGTGTCCAATGAACAGAATATAGCAGAAGTGACGGGACATCACTTTCAAGACTACGTTCTAAAGACCATAACCTCCGACTTGCTGGCAGTCCCTCTGCCTCTCTTGCTGGCACATTCTGTCTTGCTTACTCAGATGACGCCAGCTGCCATGTTGTGAGATGGTCTATGAAGAGGCCCACAGGCAAGGAACTAAGAGAGGCCTCTAACCAACAGTTCATGAGGAATGAGGGCTCAGGCTAATCACCTGCAAAGAACTGTTTCCAGCCAACAGCCTCAGGAGTAAGATTGGAAGCAAGAACCTTCCTGGTTGAGCTTGAGAGGATTATGACCTTATGAACGACTCAAGGCCAGAAGACCCGGCTAGGTGATGCCAAGGCTCCAGGCCCATAGAAACTGGGAGGCAATATACCCATGTTGTCTCAAGCAGATGTCTCGGAGTCATTTGTTACACAGCAATAGATAACCCGGGGTCAGAGCAATGGCGAGGGGAAACTGTGATCTGCACGCCCCGGGGAGGCATCAGCTGAGCTCAGCGATTGATCATCTTGCAGGTGAGGGAGGGGGAGAAGTCATAGTGACTCTAAGAAGAGCACGGGCTCTGGACTAAGACTTCCTGGTTCCCAGTTCCTACTCTGCCCCTGGCTATGTGACTCCGGGCAAGTCATTTCAATTCTCCGAGCCTCAGTTTCTTTGTAGAATGGAGATGGTAAAAATAACTACTTTATACATATCTGTCCTTTTCATTTAGGACCTGCCTCAGTGTCCAGCCAGCGCAGTGGTGAAGGGCACACTGGAGCTGCTCAGCAGAAGTTTGCTGGGGCATTTCTGGAAGACTCAGCATGCAGCCATAGGCCAGCAAGGACAGGATTTAAATGCCTCGGTGCAACTTCCTTGCATCCTACGAAGCCTTCACTAGTCCTGTGTGAGGGAACGTACTACATGGCCCGGTGCAGGGGAAAGCAGTTCTAGGCGATTCTGACTCATCTCTCCTGGTTCCTTCCCGCTAACAGCACCTTCTGGGTGCAGCTTTCCTCCCGGGGAAGTTAAGCGACTTGCACAGGAACTAAAACCATAACCTCGGCCTCATGAACACTGCACTTTGACCACGCAGAACTAGTTGGCTTTAACAGACTTTTCCAGAGTCAAGTCCAGTCTCAGAGAGGACTACGGCCAGATTTGCCTCCAAAGCCAAGTATCAATAGCACAAGACACAGTTCTTATGTCCAAAACCAAGGAACGCAACCGGATGTGAGACAGTCTTACCTGTCTGGGCAGAGAAGGCATGGAGTCCGGGGCCACTGGCCGCTGAAAGCGCGGGGGTGGCTGCTGCATCATCTGCTGCAGGAGGAGAGAGGAGTGGTCAGGCTGCTGCTGCAGCTGCAAGGTGGCAGTGGCGGTGGAGGAGGCAGTGGCAGAAGATGCCGGAGCTGGCGTTGGCTGCTGCAGGTAGTGAAGCAGGGACGGCTGCCTCGTGGTGGCAGGCATGGAGGGCATCTTCTGGGGGCCCGGCTCAGAAACAAAATGTGACAGGGGCTTGGTGTTGCCAAAAGTAAACGGCTCTGGGGCCCCCGGGCTGGGGCTGGCCAGCCCCTGCTGCATGATCATGCTCAGGGTTTTGGGTGAGTTGGTGGCCATGGGCTTGAAGATGGCGTTTCCCTGCTGCTGCGGAGGCGGCTGCTGCTGACTTAGCGGGTTGCTGGAGGGGGTGAGGCTCCGGATCAGGGAGCACTGCGGAGTGAAGGACTGCTGTGGCAAGCCTGGGCTCGAGAGCTTCTCAGGGCGGTAGGGCGGGGATGGCCCCGGGTTGTTGGCGGGCAGAGCAGACATCAAGTGGCCCTGAGGACTCTTGACACTAGAGGACACCAGGTTGGCAAGGATGGAACTCTGCGGGCTGAACTGCGGCTGCTGATTGAGAGCCGGGCTAGGGAGCTTCTCAGGAGTGTAGAGCATGGGGGGCCCCAGCGTGGCACTGCTGCTGGACGCCATGCTGGCCAGTAAGGCATTGGGGGAGCCTTGGAAAGCGCTCCCCGGCAGGTTGCTGGACGCCATGCAGGACACCATGAGGCTCTGAGGGCTGAATGGCGGCGGCGGCGGGTGTGGCGACGGCACCGGGCGGTAAGACGAGGAGAGGCCTGGAGGAGGCAGGCCAGACCAACTGGTGTTGGGCCCCGGCTGCCTCGTAGAGGAGCCCTGCTTGCTGGCTGCCAGCACCTTCAGCTGGTGGGCGTGATGCCACTGAGGCACTGGGAGTGGGGGCAAAGCGACAGGGAGCATCCCCTGGACCTGGCTCTTGGCCTGTGCTGCTGAGGAGCCCGGCGAGGCCACCTGCTTCCCGCTGGTGGGAATCACATAGCTGAGCCCAGCGGGGGAGGGCGGGACTTGCAGTGGCGCGCCTGGGAGCTGGCCGCAGCTAGAAGCAAACTCCTTGCCAGAACTGAGGCTCTCCAAGTGTGGCATCTGAACTGGAGGCTTGGCGCTGGTACCGAGGGTTGCCTGTGGGTGCTCTAACACCAGCGGTTCTTCTGGTTTGCTCCCCAGTATCTTCTCAAGATCCAGCTCATTCGGAGAAGGTTCTTGAATTTTTGTTAGCTCCTCCAGGAGATCTTGAAGTTCCTGGTCCACAGCCGGTATGCTGTTGGCCTTGTCGTAGTAGGGACCACTGGGCCCTTTCAGTCCCATTTCTGCAGCCGGTGGCACGGCAAATGGTGAGCCCATTATGCTGCCATTCATGGGATTAGTTTCGAGGGGTAATGAATGGCCAGGTACTCCCACGGTGGCAGGGCTAGGGTTCATTGTCAACGGAGGCACCTGCAGCTCTGCACAGGGTGTGCTGTGATGGGCACCTGGGCCCATAGAGAGGGTAACATCTTCAAGGCAAGGCCTCTTGATTTTATTAGGGTAACCTCCGTCACCCATGCCTGGAAACTGGAAGCTATCTCCTTCCTGTCTCCTTTTAGTGGTTCCCTGTGGCAGAGAAAGAGAGAGAGAGAGAGAGAGACAGAGAGAGAGAGAGAGAAGAGAAGAGACAGAGAGAAGAGAGAGGGAGGGAGAGAGGAAGGGAGGGAGGAATTTTTATAAAGCCTTGGCACATTAAAGCTAATGAACAGGAAACTTGCAAGATAAAACATCTCTTACTTTCAAGACTTACGCTTGTCAAAACTATAGAACACAGCCTATTTTGGGGACTATAATGCTTGCTTCTTTGTTGCTGTGTTTCATTTAAACTGTCTTGTTACACTTCAAATTAGGCATCATGCTGTCTGTGTACTAAACACCACAGAAAGCCCCACAAAGGATCTTCTGTGTCCACGTGAGGGAGAGCTCACGGAAACTATGCGGAAGTCACTAACCGAACTGAGCCGCCCCAGACAGGCACTGGAGGGCAAACTGGAAGTACTTCNCAGATATCTCCATTTTTTTTTTTTTTTGAAAATGTAAGAGGCAACACTTAGAAATTTTATTTTGCTGACAAACGCATTGCAACTGTGTTTTAATAGTAAGAATTTATAAGCCAATGGAAAAATTAAGAAAATTCAGATTTACAGTAGATAAGAAGTCAATGACTTTCGATGCAGATATCCCCATTTTTAAAAAGGAAAGCACAACATAGACATGGAACTTTTAGGTTGCCTCCCTGTCTTGCTTAAATGCACCGGGCTGTGGTGATAAGATGGACGACAACTGGGTGTTTACAGGAATGAAGAAGATTGGGTGTGCGCTTTGGGGCAACTGTCTGAGATGTACTGTTTAGGGGAAAACACAAGTTGCAGAACAGTCACTAAGGAATTTTTACACACATGCACACACACGAGACAACACACTGCTTTGTGCGTACAAAAATAATGTGGAAGACCATATACGCAACCATTTGTAGTAGTCCTCTTTTGGGGAGACTGGCAAGTCCCTTTCTATTCTCTACAGTTTTCTATTGCTTGTTTGTTTTTAATGAGAATGACTTACAACCATCCCCCCTCAAAATATAAAGCTGTCTAAATAAGAAATTCCTCTCTGCAGATGCATCCTCAGCTTGGGGAGATATGGAACTACAGGAAAAGGCCCTGATCTGCGATCTGCACCTTGGGGGAGCTGCTCACCATTTCTAACAGCATAGCCTTTGGGAACAAAGCACTTAGTGAGGCAGTATTTCCTACTCGTTCAAGGCTTCATACAGTCATCTGTGGCTGTCATGTTGATGACCGCAGCCTGCAAGTAGAGGGAAAGCAAGTCTGGTGGAGTGGAGGCATGTGTGGGAAGAGAGGGGCTTGGAAATTACCTACATGCCAACAGTGGAACACATATACAAGTGACCCTTGAAGAATGCTCCGTGGTCAAAGATCCAGCTATAACTTTTAATGCCCCTCAGAACTTAACTACTAATAGCTTACTGTTGACTGGAAGCCTTACAATAATATACAGATGATTAATACATATTTTGTATGTTATATGTATTATGTACTATATTCTTATGACAAAGTAGGCTAAAGAAAGGAAAAAGTGATTAAGAAAATCATAAGGGCGAGAAAATGCATTTATGGCACTGGACTGTATTTATCGAAAAAACATAGAAGTGGACCCGTGCAGTTCAAATCTGTGTTTTCAGGCTCAGCTGTATTTCTCTTGACACACTTTTTCATGTAAAAAAAAAAAAACAACAACCCTGTTTAGCTTTAGAGCTCTTCCTGGGACATTTGTCGCTGATCCTTTGATGTCCCTTCATATTTGGCTCACTGGCAGTGGGAGAGGGGAGGGTCAACGCATGTGGTAGCACCACACTGGCCACAACTGTCATGATAGAGTGAACATCAAAAGAAGGCCGCATGTGTCAGGTTTTGGTGCTCCTCAGCCTCATTGAGAAACATCCAGATTCCCAGGGCTTCCCACCACAGATGAACTGCTTCAGTCTCACCCAGAGCAGGGCCCAGGTATCTGAATTTTCTCAAAGCTCCTGGGCCGATTCTAAATGCCCAGCCAAGTTGGGAACCACTGGCCCAGAGCAGTGCGGCAAAAGGCCCTAGTTCCGAGGCAGACACGACCCGGTCTTGGCCTTGCTGCTTAACCTCTCTGAACCCTGGTTTCTTCATTTGTAAAATAAGCCTTATTTTAGTTCTCATCTCACGACGCTGCTCTGCCTATTAAGTAAAATGAAGCAGATTCCGTAGCACCTAGTAAATCCTCACTGCCTGGTGGCCGGCGTTACCCAGGGCAGCCATGGAAGGGCCCTGGAAGTCTAACCCTGTCCTAGTAAGAGGCAGGGGCCCTGACCCCCAGGGAAGGGGAAGGACTTGCCCAGAGCCGCTCAGCTGGAGGGCAACAGGGTGCAGGCTGACGCAGGGCCCCTCCATGACCACTGGGCAGCTTCAAACCCCACTGCCTTAATCTGCCCTGGTGGCAGGACACTGTGTCACTTCCACAGAAGGGGCTCCACCACCTGAAGCGATAGTCCTTGCCTCCTTCTTGGCCTTTTCTCTGCACCCTGGACAGGGGCACTCTGAGGGGCCACTCGGCCATCATGTCCATCAGGGGCTGAGGGCCACACGGCAGGCAAAAATGGCCTGGGCAGGGGAGAGTGGGCACAAAACTAGGCCTATCTGCTCATCTGCACCCCCCCATCCTTTCAGGGACACTGGACTCTGTATCTGCAAGTGCT
>NW_027531278.1:272499-272714 GCF_008692635.1 Crocuta crocuta | reverse complement strand
GGGGCAGGCCACAAACAAGTCACTGAGTCCCAAACGAAAATTCAGTTTCGTCTACATTCTCCCAAGGAGTTCAAAGAATTCCCATCCACTGAAAATAGAAATGGATAACTGAGTGCTGGTTTCACAGCAGATCTCCTGCAGGGGTCTGAGTCGGCAACGGTTGGGCCCAGCGTGCTGTCAGGGGTGTCCTGGACCGCACTACAGGTGTAACGGCA
>NW_027531278.1:272139-272484 GCF_008692635.1 Crocuta crocuta | reverse complement strand
CCCAGACCGTTTCTTTAATTGTTAGTCTGGAACCAAGGTAGCAGGACGTGAGGAAGACCAGGCATGGCCACGGGATGCAACAGCTAATGTTAGGAACCACTGACAAGGGAAACCGGTCTCTAACTCTCCTAAATGAGAGGGTACGTGCATGCAACTTTCTAGGCCCCCAAGCCAATGCTCCCCACTCAGTTCCAACTCGGGAACTCAGTTGTCTCCTCAACAACGAAGTGGACCCCAGGATGCCTCTCCGGGGTGTTGAGGGCTAGCTCACTACTGGTGAATCCAATTTGCTGGAGTGGGTGCCGCCCTTCCTGTGCCTCACTGAATGCTTTGGGAGGATGCTTA
>NW_027531278.1:270884-271977 GCF_008692635.1 Crocuta crocuta | reverse complement strand
GAAGGCTGACAACAGCCAGCCTGAGGCACCCTGGCTGAATGGCCAGAACCCCAGCCAAGCGTGCACAAGGCCAAGGCAAGGTGGCTGTGTTCACACAGAGGTGCTCAGCCTCTTGACGTCAGCATCTGCCTTCCTCAGGCATCGTTGAGGCTTGGAAATCTGCTATCCAGTGAATTCTGTGCCTAGATACCCGCTTGCCTGCACGCTTCCTCTTATGCACCCTCAGGATTTGTTACTCATCTCAATTTCAAGCGGTCAGCTGGGCTTTCCTCCATCCCCAGCACCACATGGGCTCCTTTGCTGGGTCCCTTGGGCTGGTGGGTGCTGGGCTGAAGTCTGACTGACTGGGCCGACTGGTGCTGACTGAATCCCAAGGGCACCCTTAAAGCAAGTGCAACAGAAGCTGCTACTCTGGAATGACTTCCCTCTCAATGTCATGTTATTGGTTGCAAGTCCCTCCCTAAGCTTCGAGAACCTTCTAAACAAACCTTCCAGCTTTGCACATGTGCCATTTTCCGGTCTCTGGACTCTGTAACAGCAAACTATTGGTCCCAACTACCATCAACCCCTCTTTCCTCAGGNGGGTTTCTAGAGAGCACATCTCAACCTTCACTTTTTACAGAAAACAGAATGCGATATGATTTTCTTGTGGTGGACACAGCTAATTAGTGGATGATGACAACACCAGACCCCAGGTATCCCCACTCCCAGCCTGAGCCCTCACAGGGCCTTTGGTGGCAGGAGGCGGGGCNTTCTCTGGTGTCTTTTAGAAAAGAATGACCATCTCTATTCCTGAATGCCTGCAGAGTCCCATTTTATAGGCAAGCAGACAGAGCCATCGATGGGTCCCCACAACCTTATGAAAATTCACTGAACTGCATTTAAAAGCATGTGATGGTTTCCCCACCCCCTGAATAATGAGAAAAGAAAGGCAATCCTTCTGATAGGGGCCAAGTTCAGCTCTGAGGGCAATATTATTTCTGGTTCTGTCTGAACAATGACATGGCAATTCTTCCCTTTCTACATTTTTAGTCCAGAAGGACAAAAGGGCAAGGTTTTCTTGGGAAAGGTCTAGATTCTAAGAGTATAGTCC
>NW_027531278.1:255871-270710 GCF_008692635.1 Crocuta crocuta | reverse complement strand
AAAAAGAATAAAGAATATTATATATGTATATAATAAGAATAATATATAAAGAAATATTATATATGTGTGTATACATTAGAAATATGTATGCATGTAAAATACATAAATATATTATTCTTCCCAAAGAAATCTGGCAGGCTGTTATGAACACTTAATTTTGGAAACTCTAGCTAGAGGTTTAACATGGACACTAAGAGAAGGCCTGCAGAAATATGCATGGTTCCTGCTGGGTAAGTTCATAGGAGGCCAAAGGTGTCTAGGAGAGATCAGTTCAGGGAGCCTCATTTTCCTCCAGAGATCCCCGAGCACATAAGGCATGGGAAAAATTGTCAAAAAGGTGGAAATCGCCTGTGGCCTGTTAGTCTCCTCCCTTTCCCCCCATTGGTGCCTCCTCCAGGTCAGCTTAGGCCAATCTGCTTGCTGGTTCTCTCAATCTCTCTCTCAAGTACATCTGTACTCCATCATCTTTCTTCAGTACTGTTCCACATTCCATGAGTTTCTGAGTGCTTGGTGTTGGCCCACTAGATTGGATTTCCAGCCCTCAGAGACAAGGATGGTCCCTAGTATGCTTGCTCAGAAGGAAGGAATAAAGACATCGTGGGGCATGGTATATGCAGCCTCAGAATAGATAAGACAACGATGCGTCGGGATTGGGGTTGCAGGAACAGAGAGAGGATGGAAGGGAGGGACGAAGGGAAAGAACATGCCTGGATATATACAGGGATATATATCAGATGAGTGTCCATATGTACAGTATAAAGGCCTATATTTGGGCATATACTCCATTTGCATGGAGTTTGTTCTTCAGAAAAACCTCCTCACACATTGAAACTGACATTTTTGTAGATCAAAAGGGACTCTCAGCATTTCCAGAAGTGCAAGACATGACGCTTTGGACAACCCTAGGGTAGCTGGGAACGGCAGAGAACTCTGAATGCTGATTGACTTTAAGAGGAATCAGTTGGTGTCAAGCAAGAACCTCTGCTAATAAGTGGTTTGGAGCGAGAGTCTGAACCTACAAATAGGGGATTTATTGGTGCCCCTGGCTTGCCCTGGTCCAGCAGAAAGTGCAGCCTTACCACCTGATGCAGGCAGCGGCAAGCAGGGGTGCAGGACAGAGCCCTGAAGGAGACACCAAAAGACCTGCATTGAAGTCCTAGCTCCTCCACTTGTTGTGTGACTGTGGGCCAGTCACTACCCCTCTTTGAGCCTCAATATCTTCTTTTGTAAAATGGGCACTCGGCCTGTACTGTGCGCCTCACAGCATCACTGAAGCATGCACATCGGGAGCAGGAATTGTTCCTGATCTTTTTCTCCAGCCCTGGGTCCCCATGCTGCCCCACTGCCCTCCAGCCTTGGCCTCAGCTTGCCCTCTGAGAAATAAGGACATGCCCACTAGGACTGGAAAGAGGATCGGAGGGAACAGAGGGACGTGAGCAGCCTAGTCTTGACAGCCAGCAGTGCTGCCTCCTGTGGCATGCCACTCCCCACCAGTGTGGACTCTGTCACACTGCCTGTGGCACTCTGCTACCTCAAACTGGAGACTTGTGGCTTTGGCAAGCATCAACCAGAGCCATGTAAGCAGCAGCCCCAGCAAATGTAGAAATGAGCAGACCTAGGAGGGTAATTTTCTAGAACTGCATTTTCCCTTTCTGTAGTGTAGACACACTAGTTGGAAGAAGAGTTAGCAAATCTTAAGAATGGCCCCAAACCTATAGACACACATAGATTTAATGAGCTCATAATTCATATTGTCCCCCTCCCCCCACTGAGAATTGAAATATTCTGTCACTGAATGTGGGTTTCTGGAGCACTATCCTTGTACTCCTAGCTTGCCAGACCTTTTAGGCCCTTGGAGATAGGCTGGAGTCTCTCACTCGTGTTAGGACTGGTGATGCCTGGAGCCAGGAAGCGACGTGCCCATGGGCAAGCTTCTCTGACTCTCAGGTTGGCCTTTCTTCACAGGAAGAAACCCTGACCTGGTTTCCTCTGAACACATTCCCATGTAGCCTCACTAGTGGGATGAGGATGATCACTCTAAGGAGGAGAGAAAGATGGAGTCAGTCTCAAACGGTTGGATGAATTTGGTGAGGCTGGCCTACAGAGGAAGCGGATGCTGTGCGGGGCTGGAATAGAGGCCACGGGTCAAAGGCAAAGACCCTGCCTGAGTCCAGACAATCCTGTCTGTGTCGGACCCAGGTTAACAAGCTTCATCTGTGTTTCACTGGAATAACACTGATGAGCCCAGAATCACGCAAAGAAGGGGAAAACAGGGGGGCAGAGCCAATGCTAGAGGCCACACACCCGATGTTGGAGGCTGCCAGCGCCTCTTGGCAGACCTGCATTTCTGTATTTCAAGAGGGCAGAGGGGCCTTCAGAGGTCATTTAAGCTGAACTTCTTCACTTCTCTCTGGGCTGTGCTTCTAAAGATCCTGCAGTATGGCCTCTCCTAGGTCCCTGTCCCACTCTGGGCTTCACTTTCCCCAGCTGTCAAGTGAATGACTCCCAGCTTTGGTAAACTAAAGCTGTGAATTTCTTCCTGTACTGCTCCTGTAGGGAAATGATGAATTCTCTTCTCTTTCACCCAAGAGGGCCTCTCTCCCTAGGGCAACAGTAGGCAAAGGACAGCCCAATGGCCCACAAACACCCTTGCCATGCCCAGGAAGTGCACATCGTTGCCAATTGCAGATACTCTTTAAAAACGCACAACATTCCCTGACCCAGTGGGGGTCAAATTATGGTCCTCCACAAATATCTCTATGTCCTTTTAATAGGAATTACTTGAACATGTGTGTGTGTGTGTGTGTGTGTGTGTGTGTGCGCGCGCACGCGCATGTCTGTGTGTGGACTAGCACTGTAGTCCTGAAAATAGTAGGTCTGCTCTAGTTGAATCAAGAAAGGTGGCCTACAGTTTTGATCAAATGAGCTGTGCTTACACATTCTGTTAGAATCCTACCAACTCACCTACCAGCTCCCCAACCACCTCGAGGGCCACGTGAAACTCAGTGATGCTGTTTTAAAGCTCATTCCTGGAGGGGCACCTGGGTGGCTTAGTCGGTTAAGCGTCCGACTTTCACTTAGGTCATGATCTCGCGGTTCGTGGGTTCGAGCCCCGCGTCGGGCTCTGTGCTGACTGCCAGCTCAGAGCCTGGAGCCTGTTTCAGAGTCTGTGTCTCCCTCTCTCTCTGACCCTCCCCTGTTCATGCTGTCTCTCTCTATCCTAGAAATAAAAAAATAAAAATATTTAAAAAAAAAATAAAGCTCATTCCTGGAGATCAATCCAGAAGGACAACTCGGCAATGTTCTATGTCAGTCATCTAGGCCTATGTCCCCCACCTGCCTGCCCTTAACTGCTTCACCAGTCACTGGAGGAGTGGGCCAACTGCAAGTTTGGATATCTCCAGTTGGAGTTCAGCACATAGAAAATGAACAAGGCTGAAGGGAGGGTGACTGAGCTCACAGAGAACATGATGCCAAAGGCACCACGGTGCTTCCAGTTTTCCAGAGGTTGTGAGCTCTTATATTTTGAATGCAAAGCTCCCAGGCAGGAGTGAGGCCTCCCTGCCAGGTAGTGCCTCTATAACTGGGTCCCAGTACCCCTCAGCCCTGCAGATCATGGTCACAGAGCTGTCATTTCCTGAGCTCTATGTCACCTCTTGGTCTACCTCATAGCCAAAGGAAATCTCTGTTGAATCCATGGAGGCAGCTCCTAAGAAAACACTCTTTTTCTAGAATGCTCCAGAGAGGTGGAAGGATTCAGAGATGAGGAAAGAAAGCCCCCACCAGAAGGCTAGGCAGTTTTCATAGAAGCCAAACTACCCTTCATCTAGAGGCTGACACCAGTGGAAAACACCCTCAAGTAGTAATCCCAAGACACCCTGTGAGCCAGAAGGATCTTGACACCTCTTATGCTGGCAGACTGTTGAGTCTAGTTGTCCTGTTGTTAATACTACTCTGTTGCCTTGGGCTGTGGCTGACCCTGTCCCCAGCTCTCCACATCTCTAACAAGAGCACATACACAGGTGGCCTAGGGTTCAGAGCCACCCAGGAAGGTGGGACACAGCCATATTTGTAGCTCTAGACCCATTTGGTAGGCCCTGCATCCATACTATGAAGTCCTCGGTGAGGCCCCCAATTTAGCTGATGACCACGCATTGTATGGGAAGCTCTTATCTCCTCTCCCTTTGCTGTCTGGCTCCTGGCTCCCCAGGCCTTCCTTTCACAAGTGTCTCCATATTGGCCAGGACTCCAGATATGGGTTCCATCAAGTGGTGGTTGGCTTCTTCCTGATACTTATGGGATTAGGAGTAGGGTCAGTGGAGAAGCCCCTGGTCTGGCTCCTGATGGCCTGTTGGTGCACTTCAGGGACACGACTTATGGCAGAGCTAAGCTGGGGATAACAACTAGTCATTGATAATCTAAAAGCTGGAAACAAGTCCTGGGTCATTTGGAGCTGAGGCAGTTTGTGCTGTATGGAAATCACACACCACATTGGATATTCATGGCTCTCCATCCAGATAACCCTAGAGGCCTCTGCTTGTGTGCAGGTGAGCACAGCAGTAATATCTCTCGTCATAGCAAGGCCCCATTGGATTGCCATGGCTGAGTCAGGGCCATGGGGACAGTCCTGATTTTGTGGGAGGTGCTCCTCCTCATTGCCAGGACACCAACTTGAGTGGTTGCTTATTACTCAGGGCCTTCTCCTCTGTTCACAGGCATAGATTTCTACATTGTGGGCATTAGAGCTCATACATTTTGGGGGGCTCTCTTTATGAAAGATAATATAACATTACAAGAAAAAAATTAGGGGCGCTTGGTGGCTCAGTCAGTAAAGAGTGCGACTCTTGGTCTCAGGGTTGTGAGTTTGACCCCACATTGGATGTAGAGATTACTTAGGAAAAAAATNCTTAGAAGGTTTGAAGGGTGAGTCTTGAAGCTTAGGCACAATGTGACTTCACTTCTGCCTGTGTCCCAACAATGGGCTAAGTAAAATGGCAACAGGCTTTCGAACACAGTAGGGATTCCCTTCCATGAGAAACCCAGCAGCTGTGTAGGTGGGAGAAGAATCCAGAGCCACCTGGTTAGTCTCGTACATTCTGAAGGTCACATGCTTGGTGAATAAGCACATTTTAGCAGCTGAGTGCCAACTTCTGACTCTAAAACTACTAACTGTCTACAGATGTACCAACCCCAGCCAATAGATTTTAGAATCAGGCTGTTTGAGCTCTGATATCACAGACACAGAGGCTAGGAGGGGATAGGGGACAAGAAGCGTGAGGTCAGTCCAGAGACCCTCCCCATGGTTAGGTCCTCTTTTATCCCCAGCTTTATCGAGTAAGGCATGATTGATAAATAAAAATGATATACAATTTAGGTTATACTATATGTTGTGAAATAATTTAGGCCTTCTTTTTTTAAAATGGAGGTTAAATCCACAGAGCATGAAATGAGTCTCTTTTAAGTGTACAATTCAGCGGCATTTCACTCGTTCACAATGCTGTGCAACCAAAATGGGGGTAGTAGGGCCCGCTTCACACATTTTTATAAGATCCCATGAGTTTAGAAATGTAAAGTGAGCATCGTGCGTGGCACGGTGCACATGTCAAATAAATATTCTTTCTGTTTCCACTCTTGAAAATGCAAACACATTCTTGGTGGTCCTAAAATAGCCTTTAACATGGTTTACTCAGCAGCATTTGTCATTCAAGGCAGATCTGCATTTACTCATTGGCCGTGCTTCTGAACAGCTGTATGCAAGGCTAATTTTTCTAAACCGAATCATAATAAAATGCAAGAAGACTTTGCCATTGGGAAAAAAAGAATCTGCCATTGAAAGGAAATCCTTAGTCAATCCTTTCATGAAGTAAAAGATCTCTCATCCAAACTTACAGGTTTTTTAAGGTGTGCACTTGGAGATATAGGTAATGAATCCTAATTTAATTTTGCTCACAAACACATGCTGATGTTCCAAAAAGCACAGAGCAACAGGAGTGGGTTACATATTGAAAATAATGACAATTCAAAATAGTCATTTCTTGGGGCGCCTGGGTGGCTTAGTCAGTTNTAGAAATAAATAAAACATTTAAAAAAAAATTTAAAAAAAAAAACAAAAAACAAAATAGTCATTTCTTTCACTGTCTATGGAAAGTATGTGTGATTGTATCATGGGATATGTCATATAATCTAAAACCTTTCCCGTCTCAGTGTGTATGTGTCTGTATGTGTGTGAATGCACGCATGTGTGTGCAAGGGTGGGAGTGCTGTGATATAGATGACAGTGCTGGTGGTGGTTAGTGGTAGAGGAAGTGGTGACGATGGAGGCAGCAGTGACTTGGCGGTATTGGAGGCAGTAGTAGGGGTGGTAGTGACGGAGGTGGCGGTAGTGACGGTGGAGGTGGTGAAGAGGTGGTGTTGGTGTTCGTGCTGGTGTTCATGTTGGTGACGTGGTGGAGGTAGTAGAGATATAAGAGGGGGAAGTGACGGTGGTGGTGGTGGCCGTGGTGGTGGCCATGATGGAGGCGATGGTGGCGGAGATGGCAGTGGCGGTAGAGGAGGAGCAGGTGGTGGTGACGGTGCTGCTGATTTGGGGGTGTCCTTAAGGATACCTCCTTCTTGCCCCACCGCTCTGTCAGAAGCTCCGTTGGGCTGGGCCAGAGGAAGAAGACTCTCTGAACTAGGAAAACCCTCAAAACTGTCCCTTTGGAGTCATTTATAATTATTTTTTTCTCATCCATAAAACTGAAGCTGAATTACTGGTGAAAGCACAGGAGATTTTTGTTTGTTAAAATGCTGCCAATAAAGTAATTTTATGTCAGATTTAACTACAGGAAAGGGCAAGGCATTTCTCAGTTCCTTAGCTGTCATGTGGCTAAAATAAATAGGATGGACAGCAGTTAGCCACTGTACACTAAGCTCTTTGAAGCCATATATTCAGAAAGCAGATGTTGGGTGTTGGTGTTTGGGGGCTGGCTTCCTGGAGATATTTTATATTGGCCAAGTTCATTGTTCTAAACCCCAAAGGCTTGACTTAAAGGACAAAAAGAGGCAAGAAAACGTTCAGCTTTCCTGACAGTGTCCCATAGGCAGTCCTATCACTAGACAGCTTTAGCACCAGAGGCTCATTCTAGAAAAAGAGGCAGCTAGAGGGAGTGGCACTGGGCTTCTGTCCACTAATTGTGCAAAGCAAGGCTGTCTAGGGGGTCCCGGGGAAGCACACACCAGGGAGAGAAGCAGTGGGGCAGCCTCAGAAGGAGCTGGAATTCTAGTGGCACAGACAGTAAACGAGCACAGAGTGTGAGCAGTGCTTGTCATAGGACTGAAGAAATGGCTACGTGACAAAGGCTAGGTGGCTCCTCTGAAAAGGAGACAGTCAAGTGGACATCTAAATGCAGGCCTCTAGGCAGGAGGGCAGAAGCAAGAAGCCCCTGGGGGGAAGCTCCTGGCATGTTCCCGGGGCAGGCAGGTGGCCAGCAGGCTTGGTGCAGAGTGAGCCGGGGAAGCAGCTGTGAGCTGGCCCAGGGCGCCGTAGAAGGCGGTGGGAAGGCGGGAGGCTGCAAGTTGTCAGCAGTGGGAATGATCAGCTCAGCTTGTTTGTGGAAGGCCTCTCTGGACACTGACGGGACAGCGAGAATTGCAAGTTGCGGGCAGAATAGAGGACAGTCACAGAGGCAAGGGCTCTGGAGGAGAGAAAGGCTCCAGAGCCGGGAACCAAGCTGGCTGTGGCACGGGAGAGGAAGCAGAACACCTGTGATTCCTCCCGCAAGCGGTACAGCGGAGCGCCCACCTGTTAGGAGAAACTATGGCTTTAAAAAGACGAACCATAGCCCAGTGACCTAGGTCAGAGGGTGGCCAACTTTTTCTGTAAAGGCCCAAACAGTAAACATCTCAGACTTTGCAGGCCCTGTGGTGTCTTGTTGCCATTCCGTAGTAGACAATATGTTAACAGCCGGACATGGCTGTGTGCTAATAAAACTTTACAAAAACAGGCTCCCAGCTGAATTTAGCCCATGGGCTGGAGTTTGCCGACCCTTGACCTAGAGCCTGAGCTGAGCATCTTCCCCAAGGGAAATAAGTTATTTCTAAATTGCCCTCCTTACACTACAGGGGCCCAAGGAGGTTTACTGTTCACAAAAGCATCAGATGACATTTCCAGAGCTGAAAAGCTTCATGGTTTCTACTCTTGCCCAAGTTAGGTGACCATTTCTGAACCAGGCCCGAGCTGGGCAATGTAGGCAGCAATCCCGGATGCCATGTTTCACCTTCACCGATGACAGTGAAAGGAGAGAACACCACCTCCTCCAGGATGCCCATCTGCCTTCCTCTTCGAGCTTTGCTATACCCTTGAACCATTCACATCTTGTCTATCATATTAAAGCACATTCTCTTCCTTCAGGCCTTCAAAGGTCTCTATGATAAGACAGCTTCACCTTCTACCCCTTTCACTCCCAGCCCAGTGCTTTGGCCCACCTCCAGACTGCTGTGTTAGGCCTGCAGCTCTCGGAGAGCAAGGACTGGTTCCTCTTCATCTCTGTACCCCCAGAGCACCCAGCCTTGTGACGGGGCTCAGCTGGCATCTGCAGGTTTGAATGAACCATTGGAGCAAAAGGTTCCCTGCAAATTATCTTGCTGTTTTTGTTTCCGAGCACAAGGCCAAGAGACAACTGCTTTTCAGAAACTGTGATTAAATTCACTAACTGGCCCAGTGACCTTGGACATGTTCCTTCTCCTTTGTGTGCCCTTGGCCTCTTATGTTCAACACAGAGGGTGGCTTGACTGATTTCTAAGGGACTTTATGGTAAGAGGAGCAGCAGCCACTGCTTACTGAGCATTTACTACATGCCCAGGCCTGAGCCTTGGGTGGGACAGGAGACCTTGGCGTCACAGGGGTGCCTGTGCCAGTTGGGGAGCAAGTGAATTGCAAAAGCAGCTTGGGATGGGGAATCAAGAGGGTGACCGAACCCCACAGCACTGGAGGAGACACACAAAGGCACATTTGTGTGGAGGGGCAGGGTGGCAGGAGGGTGAGAGGCAGTGGCAGCGGTAGCCACACCTGGCCTTTGGCCCTGGGCCCCCAGTGGTCAAGTCCAGTGCCTGTGGCTCATGGTTGCCTTTCTAACTTAGGTATTGTGGGGGCTGGAGATCTGGTGAGAAGGGAGGCAGGAGATGAGGAGGAGAAAGAAAAGGCAGGAAGGAAGGAGAGGGTAAGGAAAGGCAAAGGGGAGAAGGGAGCGTGTTAACAAATTATTCTGTCGACTGCAGAAATCAAAACCTGAACCCCAAACCTCAGAAGCACATGCTTCCCTCGCTCCCCCATGAGGTCTGGAATTCGGCACCCCAGGGGCAGCTCGTGACCCAAATATCTGTCTGCGAGCGGAGTTATATTGAGTTCCTAGCTGGGAATTTTCAGCAAAAGCAGGAGGTCTTCGCTGACACAGGACAGCCCAGGGTTTGGGAGCCCCAGGTCCTCATCTCCAGGGCATGCCCCCAGTTTACATGTACCCTGTGGGGGGTGATGCCTGATCTTCAGCTCAGCTAGGCCCTTCTACCACTCCGATCTGGAGTTCAACAGAGTCCACTCTCCTTCCCGGGAAGCTCAACCTCCAGAAACCTGTCACCTTGGGCCTAATGTCAAGGCAGCCAGGGGCGGGGGCCAGGCAGGAGTGCAGACAAGGCAGCACCGAGCTCCCAGCTGCCAGCTGCCAAATGGAACTCGCCTCCCAGCATCCTCTCTTTCAAACAGACTGTGATTTTCAGGTCACCAGTTTGCTGAACTGGGCTACCCAGGCAGGACCCAGATGCGGAGCCCAGCAGTATCCTGCAGGCGAGAAGCACTGAGCCCTGGTGGAAGAGATGGGTGTGAATGCAAGGCCTCTGCCTGGTGGCCGCCCTGGCTGAATGTCTGAAGCAGGAAAGGGCCCTTCCTGCAGGAGGAGGAGGAGGGGAAAAGGGAGCGAGCAGCTGCGTGCTCCGTGGGGAGGATCCCCAAAATAGAAAGGCGCATACTCACTGCAGGCCTTGACCCAGAATGCTCAGAGCTACAGCGCAAATCCAGCCCTTCTCAGTCAGAGAGGCTGCTGATGAGACTGAGGTGTCCTCAGGGCTCCCGTGTGTTTCTACCTGAGCTCCAAGGACACACTCCCCACTGCCTTCTGAGTCGATGCCAATCTCTGATCATTAGAAAAAAGTGCAAACAGCAGTAATACCTGGTGTTTAGACTGCGTTTATATCCACATCTTGGTCATCACCATCCCAGAAGCCCTCATGTGGGCAGAGGGTAGATTATTAACCCTATGGTACTGTTGTGGACTAAAGCCCAGACACTCACGCAAGATATCACTAAGTGTCAGGGACAGTGACCTACCTGATGAGCTGGTCCCTGGACCACCTGGTTCCTGGAAGTGGGGGCCATATGCATAGCTCCATCTCCTGGGGCCAGACCTGTACCTGAAGCATGGCCACAGCCTGCATGAAGCAGGGAACACTGGGCTTCCCCTCCAAGATTCCAAAAAGGCTGTTTAGACAACTTAGACCAGGTCCTGGCTGGCTGTCCCTATCTCCCTGTAGGGTTTTTAATTAGTCCGGCTCACTGCATACAGGCTGGGCTGGAGACAATGCTGGTCAGAAGGTTCTAGGGAACCACCAGAGTGAAATAAAGATGCATCCACTCTATTTCTGTTTATGGGCTATCTCTGCCACTGGAAGGAAATCTCAAGGCAACCCAGGACTCTGGTCCACTGCTCTGGCCTGAGTCTCCAGAGTCGTGGCCAGCCTACAGGAGATTCTCTCTGGGTTCCTAATCTGAGAATGGGAAGCAGCAAAGGAGGAGGACCTTTGGAGTCAGGGCACCTGGATTTGAGATCTGAATTTCCAACCTACTGACTGTAATGTCGTAAAGTTGCCATCTTCTCTGAGCCTCAGCCTCTTCATCAGTGAAGTGGATATACTAATCCCTGAGTCACAGGAGCAGATGAGCCAATGTACCCAAAGTAGGTCACAAAATAGACCCACTCCATTTTTCTCTCCTCTCCTCCCAGTTTCAGGATAGGATAAGTAGAACTACAGAGTAGGACCGATTTGTACCCAGTGCGGAAATCCTGGAACAGTCCACTCCTCGACTGGGAACTGCTGGAGCCTGAGGTGTAGCACTGGGCTGGGCACACAGGACAGACCCTGGAAATGTGGAGGGAGACCAGAGACAGCCCCCCCAAGCTCAAGAGGAAAAGGACATGCTCAAGGTCTCCCAAACCACTAGTTTGAAGTCTCCTTACAGAGTCCTGTACTCTTTTTGGAAGGAAAAGCATGTGCCTCCAAGGATGATGGATACAAATCCTGAACCTGATCACATGCCACAGCAGGAGGTGACTAGCCTCCTCCTACTGGGTATTTCTAAGGTCACAGTCTAAAGAAGAGAGGCAGATAAAATGGGGCCAGTGTTTTTGTAGCCATACAAATCTATACATTCCTTGTTACACTTGGGGCTCCTCTCTCCCCCTTGCTCAGCCCCATTGGCATTTAGAGGTGGCATTTAGAGAAGAAGGGGTGATGGGTGGGTTTTGGTCAGTCTGTGGCTGGAAAGGAGGCTGCACTTGGGGTCACCCACATGAGGACTCTCGATATTGCTCCCCGCCTTCTTGATGGGCAGCTCTCTGTAAGTCACTGGGTTTCTCAAGGCCTTAGTGTCCTCATCCATTTAAGAGGGAGAATGGTTAGAAAATTCAAAAGTAATGCTAGGCACGACAACTCACTGTCACCTATAGCGAGCCATTTAGTATCATTAAAAGACAAAACACAGAAGATGAGCAAAGAGCACAGTGTCTCTTTCCTTCTCCAACTGTGTGCCCTTAACACCCCTCTCTTGTCTGGAGCTGAAAGGACTAGGTGGCTGCTCAGAGCTGGGCCATCTTTGTACCTGTGGTGGGTGTAGACTGAAACAGAGGTGACATGAGACATGTACACCAAGTTCTACTTCCATGCAGACTCCAAAGCACTCCCATCTGCAGTGCTAATGTTTTAGAGATTCTCACACTAGTAATCAGTCAACCCACCAATCTGGGGGAGGAATGGAGATCTTAACTTCAAAGGGAAGGACCAAACGTTCTGCCTCCTGTTAAAACTCCATATACACTGATGGCAGAGACTGGATGCCTTATTAACCTTGGGTGGATGCCCAAATGTTCAAAAGGTAAAACTCTGCTTTTCTCCAGATCACAAGAGTCATTAAGCAATCATGCTGCTGAATGAATGAGCAAATACTGAAAAGGTAATTGTGACGCTGAGATCTCTAATGATGACTACTGCTGCCTGATAGGTGCTCAGCGCTTCGTGATTTTCAACG
The DNA here is from genome assembly GCF_008692635.1 of Crocuta crocuta. Lineage (NCBI taxonomy): Eukaryota > Metazoa > Chordata > Mammalia > Carnivora > Hyaenidae > Crocuta > Crocuta crocuta. The sequence continues at coordinate 258,376 of NW_027531278.1, read as the reverse complement.
TGTTCTATGACTTCGGTCAAGTTGCTTAACCTCTTTGAGCCTCAGTTTCCTGGAGATAGCCTCTTCAACCCAGCGTTAACCTAAGGATTACAGGAGATAATATTCCACAAGTACCTGGCACCTAGTCAGTGCTCAATTAAATGTGGCTATCCTTACTCCTGGCTCATTTGACTTTTGGCCTCGGGGAGGGCAAAAGATGGACAAAGTCCCAGAGCTATTTAGGAGCAAAAGCAAGACTAGACTCCAGGTGTCCCAAGCCCTGGTCTTAGGCCAAGAATAATCATCACATTGGATGTACATTTTCCTGCAAGGGGGTTCTAGATTATTCACATTCCTGGAAAGCCTGGGACTAATTTAAGAGAATTCTCCTTTGAAGCTGACAAAATTTTATTAAAAGATCTTTACTTGAAACATTTTTGTTGTTGTTAGTTTTGTGATAAAGCACAAAAGAACCAGGTAAACTGAGTGTCTCAATCAGGTCTCCATGGGGAAAAGATGCTTGCAGGATGAGGGAGAGTGGCGCACACAGTTTCCTGGGGCTGGGGCTGGGGTGTCATCCCTGGATGTTAGCAAGCAATGGAAACAGTAGAGATACAGCTCAGGCCACACCCGGGAGCGCAAGCTCAGCCCCCACAAAGGACTTCTCCCTGCTGCTCACATTCTGAGCCCTGCAGTAACTTGCCTAGACAGCAGGTTTCATGGCGAACCTACAGGTCATTCTGCATTTCATCTCTCTGTCTCTGTCCCTCAGGCCACAAACACCCAGGCTGCTGAGAACTTCAGCATGTGCAGCAGAGCTCTCTGTTAGAGCCCGTATCTTCCTGAGACTGCAGGGATTTAACAATCATGAAAATTCAGCTATGCTCAAGCCAAGGACTGCCCTGGCTGCTGGCTGATAGTAGCAGCAGCACCTGGCTGGACCAGACTCTATGCCTACCGATCAGACCCAGCCAAGGGAGTGGGTTTTTTCAACGTCATCCCCTTCAGAGGCCACATGCATCTTCCAAGAAGAAACATGTGCTTTTGGCTGCAAAGAGGACTCATCTGAGAGAGTTGCTTTTGGAGCCTGAGGCATGTTTTTTGAATCCCCTCAACTGGGGCAAATCCTTGGTCTTTTAGGACAGCTTGGAATTTTGGAAACAGTCAGGTCGCTCAGTCAGAGCCAAGGACAGAGAACAAGGTGTGCCACAGAAGAAGGAGAAGGACTGATTTTGATCAAGTCCAAGGTGTGACTCTAAAGCAATAAATGTGAATTTTTGGCAAGGCTTACAAAGGGCTCTAAAAGGCCATCTGCAAAGAGATGCCAAGCTCAGACATGGCATGAGCAATGGCAACTTTCCCCAAGTGAGGGCATGGTTAGCTGTTCCAAGGGCCTAGTCTAAGGAAACCCCTTTTGGCATTGAGTCTATACTGATGAAAACCAAAGCAGTTATTTACTAGTCATATTTTTTAAAAGGTTTTGGTGGGGCTCATGAGGAGAAGGAGAAGAGGACCCTTGTAGATATAACCCGCACACAGATCCTAGGAACAAAAACAAGTGTACCAAGGAGAAATTGAAAGTCACACCCAAATGAATCTGGACTCTGGATGTATTACCATGAGATTTTCCTTCACGGATTCAGTTGTTGACCATAAAAGAGAAGCAAGAAATATAAGGGGTAATTAAGATAGATGTTAGAGATTGCCTGCTATGAGATGACTGACTGAAGGGCTGGCAACTTGGGGGACAAGCGGCTAGCCAAGTGATTGCTCCATGACTGCCATCCCATCTGACTGCCATCTCTGTGAGCTGGAACTCCGGCAATCAAAGTCTGTTAATGTCTACATACTCAACTGAGGATATCACATTCTCAGTATACTGTTGGTGATAGACAATGAAGAAAAACAGAGAAGCAAGATTTTGACAATCTCCCCCAACACCTGTGCACATCTCAGAATCCTAGACTAGATAGAAAGCTAACTTACTGAAAATGGATTGCCCTTGGAATTGGAGAGGCCAGGCCTTCTAGTTATGTGAAATGACGTTACCTCAGAGCCCCGAGCTCCCAGTTCTCTGAACAGGAAGGAAGCAGACCCATGGCTCTATAAGAGCCATTTCCTCTCTGCTCTATTAATTTCAGAGATTAAGTAAGCCACTCCTCTGTGGACCCAATATGCTGAGATAACAGCCATTGTGTTTGCTGCAACTTCTACTAAAGGAGCTAATCTTGGTAGACGGGTGATGTTGCAGGCTTTTGATGCCAAATTCAACTAACCAGTGGCTCTCATGGTACCCTCTATCATCCTGGCTCCTAGACCTACCACTGGAAGCCCTAACCCTAAGTTTCAGATACATGGATGATGTCTAGATCCCAAGGGGGGAAAGTAGGAATTTGTCAAATGGGTTTTTTAAAGGACACCAGACCTAGAGAGTTGAATGGGAATCTCTTTCTGTTCCCTACTCACCGGCTTCCTGTTCTTGGTGGTACTAGGAAGCTAATGAAATATATCTAGTGCCTATTAGTC
>NW_027531278.1:248788-255604 GCF_008692635.1 Crocuta crocuta | reverse complement strand
CCCCACATTCTCCGGTTTCTATTAAGAGAAAAAGAAGGCTTTTCTTCCTTCTCACTCTTCCTTTCTTTCTAGCTGAAGGGGTGCAGTGTAGAGATCACTAGACTGGGAATCCAGATGGAGACTTGGACTGTATTTCTCGCTCTTCCAGAAATTCATAAAGGGTAAGGTCAGCTCATCTCCTACATCTTTTCTAGGTCAGATTCTAGTCCCTTACATTTTGGGTTGGTTCCCTGCCAACAAATTTGCACAGAGAATTTCAATAACACATCTTATATTCAAGTTTAAGATTAGAAGCATTCAATACCCCCCTCCCCCCAATAGCCCATTGTCTGACCGATTCCTGGAGCTTTCTGGGCTCCTGACGATTTCCCACCATGGCGAAATGGGGAACCATGCTCTTGATTACAAGCCGACTTTTCCAGTCATCCATTGTTTGACCTGCAATTTTATTCTTGACTCTCCAAGGCGCTTCCCAAACGACCTAGACACAGGGCTTAGGGAGACAAAAAGTACACTGTCTTTCAGATATGAAGATGAGACAATTGACCCCGTGAATCACAGACTTTCACTCTGAAGACAGATTTGGGTGGAGTCAGCCACATTCCCTTTCATGTCTCTCCCCACCCCACCACCCTCATTGAGCCCCTCCCATCCCCAGGGATGAGGGGCACTTCTTTGAGCAGTTGGCTGGAATGAGATGGCAGTCTCTGGCTATGGGGCAGAACAAAATTTACTGGAGAGCTGAAGGATGGGTGGAGAAGCAGCCTGTGTAACTAAAATAACACTAGGCTTAAGGGCAGGGAATGTGAGTCCTAGGTCTGGCTATTTTTTGTGTGTGATAAATAGTGAAATCGAGGGAAAAACTCTTCTGTTTTCTATCACAATTTTCGTATACTAAAACCATGGTAGTTGGATCAGGTGACAGCTTATGGACACTTCTGCTCTAGTAGAGTAAGCATATGGCCCAATGAAGGGGCAGCTCCCAACTCTGAACCCATTAGCACCCAGCCAAGTAAGCTAACAGTTTATAACCTGATAGTCAGTGGAACAAAGCAGTGGGTGTTGGAAAGGGCTCACGAACCTCTGCTGTACTGGTTTATGAAAAGACTAGCCAAGCAGGCTGTTATCATGTCTACCCCAAGGTATGCCCTCCATGACATATAAGCACACCTGTGATGAGTCAAGTAAAGCTTTTTTTTTTTTGCATTTTATTTTATTTCATTTCTTTTTGTTTTTCATGATGTACACATGTAATAATTGTTCTGCTAAGGCATTCATTCATTTCTTTTTCTCAGAAATCCTCTTGGCAGTACAGAATCAGGCACTAAAATGTCAATGTCTAGACTTCTGCCTCTGGAGAAATGGAAACGTACTCTTCCCGTTTTCCCACTGAGTATACTAAAATCTCTGGATATTTATATAAAACAAACGTAAAAGATCCTGGAAAGTGGAAAGAAGAAGGGACCTTGGGACCTGAGGAATGATGTGGTGGTGAGTTTTCTGGGTTTCCTTTTGGCTCATAGATCTCAGACACGGACCTGAAGAAGCTGGCAACCCCAAAATGCCAATGGACACAGACAAAAAGTTCCCAACAAAACTTTACTCTCTTTAGCTAAAAGACTAGGACAAGGGAAGCCCACCAAGGCAGAAAACTTGTATCCAAGAACTGCTATAATTCAGCAAAATACCACACACAAAAAAAGTGTGGTCCCACCAAGTCACAACATCGAAGGCCAAGGGGGGCCGGGACTCCACCCCCATCTGGCAATATGGTTTATTTCTCCCTGTCCCCACCCGGAGTGGTATCAAAGGAGGTCTAATAGAGAGTCAGGATCTTTGACCCTGCACAGTGGTAATGAGTCCACATCCCATTACTGCCAGTGTCATTGGAGATTACATGGGGAATGGTAATGAGGCACTTCTACTGATCCCAGCCAAGGTGGTATCAGTGAAAGCCTAGTAGGAAACTAGAACTACCACTACTGCCCACAGTAATGAGGCACCCTAACCTTCTTGGTGTCAATGAAAGCTAAGTGGGGAGCCTGGACTTCAATACTCACATGGAAAAAATGAGATGGTGCCCCCTTCCCTGCCAAAGCATTGTCAGAGAGGTCAGCTAAAACATAAGACCTAAATTAAGCGCTGAAATAAGAGAACTGTCAACCCAGAATCTTATACCTAGGGAAAATATACTTCGGATATGGAAGGGGAAACCAAGATATTCTCTGATAAAAGAACACTAAAAGTATCTGTTATTAATAGACCCCCCTCGTAAGAGAATGGCTAAAGGAAGTTCTCTAAACACAAAGGAAGTGATAAAATAAGGAATTCTGGATACCGCCAAGGAAGAATGTACAATGGAAAGAAAAAATATGGGTAAATATAATAGATTTTCCTTCTCTCAAGTTTTCTAAATTATGTTTGACAGCTGAAGCACCAATTATAACATTGCATGCCATGGTCCTAAGTGTTATGTGGAAGAAATATTTAACACAATTACATTATAAACAGGGAAGGGTAAAGAAGTGAAAAGAGGGGTAAGGTTTCCATACTTCACTCAAACTGGTAAAATGTTGACATCAATAGACTATTACAAGTTATGCATATATGACATAATACCTAGAATAACCACCCCAAAATGGCACACAAAAAGATGCATGCAAAAACACTCTGCATGAATCATCAAATGGAATTTCAAAAAATGTTTAAGTAACCTACAGGAAGTCAGGACAGAGAAAATAAAGAAACAAAAACATTTCTTTTCTTTTTTTTTTTTTTACAAATAGTTTATTGCCAAATTAGTTTCCACATAACACTCAGTACTCATCCCCACAAGTGTCCTCCTCCATGCCCATCCCCCTCTCCCCCCACATCCATCAGTCCTCAGTTTTTGTCAGCATTCAAGAGTCTCTCATGGTTTGCCTCTCTCCCTTTCCCCCACCATTTCCCCCCTTCTTCTCCCCCTTGTTCCTCAGTTAAATTCCTCCTAATCCTCCTATACGTGCAAACATATGATATTTGTCCTTCTCTGCCTGACTTATTTCGCTCAGCATAACACCCTCAAGTTCCATCCATGTTGCTACACATGGCCAGATTTCATTGTTTCTCATTGCCATGTAGTATTCCATGGTATAGATAAACCACATCTTCTTGATCCATTCATCTGTTGATGGACACTTAGGCTCTTTCCATGTTTTAGCTATTGTGGAGAGTGCTGCTATGAACATTGGGGTACATGTGCTCCTATGCATCAGCATTTCTGTATCCCTTGGGTAAATTCCTAGCAGTGCTATTGCTGGGTCATAGGGGAGTTCTATTGTTAGTTTCCTGAGGAACCTCCACACTGTTTTCCAGAGGGGCTGTACCAGTTTACATTCCCACCAACAGTGTAGGAGGGTGCCCGTTTCTCCACATCCTCGCCAGCATCTAGAGTTCTCTGATTTGCTCATTTTAGCCACTCTGACTGGCGTGAGGTGGTATCTCAGTGTGGTTTTGATTTGTATTTCCCTGATGAGGAGGGATGCTGAGCATCGTTTCATGTGTCTGTTGGCCATCTGGATGTCCTCTTTGGAGAAGTGTCTGTTCATATCTTCTGCCCATTTCTTCACTGGGTTGTTGAAACAAAAAGATTTCTATACACCAATAGTGAAGCAGCAGAAAAGGAAACCAAAGACTTGATCCCATTCACAATTGAACCCAAACCCATAAAATACCTAGGAATAAACCTAAACCATAGAGGTAAAAGATCTGCAAGCTGAAAACTATAGGAAGCTTATGAAAGAAATTGAAGAAGGCACAAAGAAATAGAAGAACATTCCATGCTCATGGATCAGAAGAACAAATATTGTTAAAATGTCAATACTACCCAAAGCAATCTATACACTTAATGCAATCCCTAACAAAGTAAAACCAGCATTCTTCACAGAGCTAGAAACAAACAATCCTAAAACTTGTATGGAACCAGAAAAGACCCTAAATAGCCAAGGCAATCCTGAAAAAGAAAACCAAAGCAGGAAGTATCACAATTACAGACTTCAAGCTGTATTAAAAAGCTGTAATCATCAAGACAGTATGGTACTGGCACAAAAACAGACACATAGATCAATGGAACAGAATAAAGAACCCAGAAATGGACCCACAAATATATGGCCAACCAATCTTTGACAAAGCAGGAAAGAATGTCCAATGAAATATCCAATGGAAAGACAGTCTGTACAGCAAATGGTGTTGGAAAAACTGGACAGTGGCATGCAGAAGAATGAACCTGGACCACTTTCATACACTATACACAAAAATAAACTCAAAATGGATGAAAGACCTAAATATAAGACAGGAAGCCATCAAAATCCTAGAGCAGAAAACAGACAGCAACCTCTTTGACCTGAGCCACAGCAACTTCTTACTAGACATGTCTCTGGAGGCAAGGGAAACAAAAGCAAAAATGAACTATTGGGACCTCATCAAGATAAAAAGCTTCTGCACTGCAAAGGAAACAGTCAACAAAACTAAAAGGCAACTGACAGAATGGGAGAAGGTATTTGCAAATGACATATTGGATAAAGGGCTAGTATCCAAAATCTATAAAGAGCTTATCAAACTCAACACCCCAAGAAAACAAATAACCCAGTGAAGAAATGGGCAAAAGACATGAACAGACACGTTCCCAAAGAAGACATCCAGATGGCTGACACATGAAAAGATGCTCAACATCACTCATCATCAAGGAAATACAAATCAAAACCACAGTGAGACCACCTTACACCTGTCAGAGTGGCTAAAATTAACGACTCAGGAAACAACAGATGAGGATGGGGAGAAAAAGGGAAAACTTTTGCACTGTTGGTGGGAATGCAAACTGGTGCAGCCACTCTGGAGAATAGCATGGAGGTTCCTCAAAAACTTAAAACTGGAACTACCCTATGACCCAGAAATTGTACTACTAGGTATTATCCAAAGGATACACAAATGCTGATTCAAAGGGGCACAGGCACCCCCAATGTTTATACCAGCACCATCAATAATAGCCAAATCATGGAATAGAGCCCAAAAGTCCATCAACTGACACATGGATAAAGAAGATGCAGTGTGTACACACACACACACACACACACACAATGGAATATTACTCAACAATCAAAAAGAATGAAATCTTGCCATTTGCAACAATGTGGATGGAAATAGAATGTATTATGCTAAGCGAAATAAGTCAGTCAGAGAAAGATAAATATCATATGATTTCACTCATATGTGGAATTTAAGAAACAAAATAGATGAATACAGGGGAAGGGAGGGAAAATAAGTTAAAAAGAGAGAGGGAGGCAAACCATAAGAGACTCTTTAATACAGAGAACAAACTGAGGGTTGCTGGAGGGGAGTTGGGTGGGGGGACGGGCTAAATGGGTGATGTGCATTAGGGAGGGCACTTATTGGGATGAGCACTGGGTGTTATACATAAGTGATGAATCACTAACTTCTACTCCTGAAATCCTTATTACATTATATGTTAACTAACTTGGATTTAAATTTAAAAATTTTTAAAAAGAAACAAAAACAGAACAAAGAAAATAAATTGGTATAATTAAGCACTAAATAGTAGTACGTTCATTAAAGTCAAAATAACCTAAATCCACCAATTAAAAGACAGACATTGGCAGAGTGGATTAAAAACAAACAAATAAACAAAAAAACATGACCCAACTATATGCTGTCTGTGAGATGCTCATCTCAAATTTAATGATATGAACAGGTAGAAAGTAAAAAGATGAAAAAATATATATCTTGCAGGTGTTAATAAAAAATAGTAATGGAGTGGCTCTAGAATTAGTAGATAAAGTAAACTTCAGAACAAAGAAAATTACCAGAGACAGAGAGGGACATTACATAATGATAAAGGGGTCAATCCACCAAGAAGACATAGTCCTCCTAACTGTGTATGCACCAACCAATAGAGCTGTGTGACACATGAAGCAAAAATTAAAGGAATTGAAAGGAGAAATTAAAAAATTCACATTGATAGTGGAGACTTCAACTTCCTCTCTCAACAACTGATAGGACTAGACAGAAAATCAATAAGATACAAAGAACTCAACAACATCATCATCTAACAGGATCTAATTGACATTCATAGAACACTCCTGCAAAAACAGTAGAATTTACATTCTTTTCAAGCACCCAACAAAGACATATTCTGGACTATAAAACAACCCACAAACATTTAAAAGAATTCAGGTAATTCATCGTGTTTTCTCTGACTACAATGGGATAAAATTAGGAAACAACAACAGAAAGACAATAGGAAAATCTCCAAACACTTGGAAACTAAACAACACACATAAAAAAATATATGAGTCAAAGAGAAGGTCTCAAGAGAAATTTTTAAAATACATTGAACTGAATGAAAATGAAAATACAATATATCAAAATTTGTGGGACACAGGTAAAGCTGTGCTGAGAGGGAAATTTATAGCACTAAATGCTTATAATAGAAATGGGGATAAGTCTAAACACAAAAACTTAAGCTTCCAGCTAAGGAACTAAGAAAAAGAAGAGCAAAATAAACCTAAAACCAACAGAAGGAAGGGAATATAAAGGACATGTATTGATATTAAAATTATACTGAAGACAGAAAAACAATGAAACCCAATGGTAAAAAGGTGGTTCTTAGACAAAACAATAAAACTGACAAGCATCTAGAACAACTGACAAAGAAAAACGAAGGAAGACACAAATTACCAATATTGGAATGAAAAAAGTAATATTGCTACTGGTCCTGTAGACATGTAAAGAATAATAAGGAAATACTACAAGTATCCCGCC
>NW_027531278.1:243122-248625 GCF_008692635.1 Crocuta crocuta | reverse complement strand
TACAAGTATCCCGCCCACATGGATTTGGAAATTAGATGAAGTGGGTCAATTATTTAAAAAGCACAAACTACCAAAATTTACCCAATATAATTATTACAGGAATTAATTCCTAATTTTAAAAAATTCCAGAAAAGACAATTCCAGACTTTGGCAATTTCACTAGAATTATACCAGTTGTTTAAAGAATTAGCACCAATTCTACATAATCTCTTCAGAAGCTAGAAGAAGAGACAACACTTCCCAAAACTGTTACCCTGACGGTAAGGATGAAGACTGTACAAAGGAGACTATGGACTAATATCTCTCATGCATATCAACACAGAAATCCTTAAGAAAGTTCTAGCAGTTTATGAGAAGAATTATACACTATGATCAAGTTGGGTTTATTCTAGGGATGCAAAACTGGTTCAATATTCAAAAGTCAATCCATGTTATCTACCATTTTAACAAGGAAAATAATAAAACTCATATGATCCCCTTAAAACAATGTTGAGAAAGAACAAAACTGGAGGATTCATACTTTCCAGTTTTAAAACTTACTACAAAACTACTGTAATCAAAACAGTGTCCTACTGGCATAAAGACAGACATATGAGTCAATGGAATCACCTTGAGAATCCAGAAATAAAGCCATAAAACTGTGGCCAATTGATTTTCAAAAAGGATGTCAATACCACTCAATGAAGGAAAGAATAGTCTCTTTAGCAAAATGTGCAAATGTGTCATGTACAAAAGGATGAAGTTGGACCCCTCCCTCCCACTACATAAAAAAATCAACTCAATGGATCAACCTAAACAGAGGCACTCAAACTATAAAACATAGAAGAAAGCATAAGGGGAAATCTTTATAACATTGGATTTGGCAATAGTTCTTAGACATCACACCAAGAGTATGAGCAACAAAAGGAAAAAAATAGATAAGTTGGACTCAATCAAAATTAACAACTTCTATGCATCAGAGAACATTATCAAGAAAGTAAAAAAGATAGCCCACAGAATGATAGAAAGCAATTATATCCATATATCTGATAAGGATCTAGTATTCAGAATGTATAAAGACCTCTTACAATCCAACAATGAAAAAACAAATAATACAATCTAAAAAATGGGCAAAAGACTTGAATAGACATTTCTCCAAAGAAGATATACTTATGGCCAACAAGCACATGTAAAGATGCTCAATACCATAGGTGTTAGAGAAATGCAAATCAAAACCATGACATACCACATCCCACCCATTAAGATGGCATAATTAAAAAAGGAAAATGACAAGGGTTGGCAAGAATGTGGAGAAATCAGAACCCTCGTACATTCCTGATGGGAATTTAAATGTTAAAAGTGCTGTGGAAAACAATTGGGCAGTTCCTTAAAACGTAAAACATAGAATTACCATCTGACCCCACAATTCTTCTCCTAGGTATATACCCAAAAGAATAAAAAATAGGTATTCAAATACTTTTACACAAATGTTCATAAGCGCATCGTTCATGATAATCAAAAGGTGGAAATAACCCAAATGTCCATCAATGTATAAACAGATAAACAAGTTTTGGTATAACCATACCATGGACTGTTACTCTGCCATACAAAGGCATGAAGTACTGACACACGCTACTGCATGGATGAACCTTTATAACATTACACTAAGTGAAAGAAGCCAATCACAAAAAGTCACATAATGTATGAAATTATATGAAATGTCCAGAATAGGTAAATCCATGCAGACAGAAATCAGGTTGGTGTTTGTCAGGAGCTGCAGGGAAGGGAGAATGGAGAATGACTGCTTTATGAATACGGGGTTTTATTTCAAGGTGATGTAACTGTTTAGGAACTAGATAGAGGTGATGCTTTAGTACATTGCGAATATATTAAATGACACTAAATTGTTATGCAAATTTCACCTTAAAAAAAATAGTGACCACACTAAGTACTGGTAACAATGAGAGGAACCGGATCACGCACGCATTGCTGGTGGGAATGAAAAAGTCACTCTGCAAAAACAGTCACTGCCAGGGGCGCCTGGGTGGCTCAGTAGGTTAAGTGTCCGACTTCAGCTCAGGTCATGATCTCACGGTTTGTGGGATCGGGCCCCACGTTGGGCTGTGTGCTGACAGCTAGCTGGGAGCCTGGGGCCTGCTTCAGAGTCTGTATCTCCCTCTCTCTGACCCTCTCCTGCTCACACTGCCTCTCTCTCTCTCTCAGAAATAAAAAAAAACAAAAACAAAAAAACAGTCACTGCCAAACTGGTTAGCGGTTTCTTTAAAAACTAAACATGCAACTATTATAGGACCCAGCAGTTGAACTCCTGGGTATTTACCCCAGAGGAATGAAGAATTGTGTTCATACAAAAATTTGCAAAGGAATGTTTATAGTAGCTTTATTCATAATAGCCAAAACACGGGAAACAACCCAGAAGTCCTTTAATGGGTGAATGGTTAAACAAACTGGTGCATATATACAGTGGAGTACTACTCAGCAATACAAAGACATGACTGTTGATCTGTATAATGACCTGGATGAATCTGCAGCAAATTCTGCTGAGTGAAAAAAGCCAATCCCCCCAATTTACATACCATGTGATTCCATTTATGTAACAATCTCAAAATGTCAAAACTGTAGAAATGGACTGATTAGTGGTTGCCAAGGAATAAGGAAAGAATGAGTGTGGGAAGGACATAAATGTATCCACAAATTGGGTAACATGAGGGATACATGTGGTGATGGAAATGTTCTGTTCCTTGACTGTACCAGTGTGAGCACCCTAGTTGTGATAGTACACTATACTTTTGCAAGATGTTATCATTAGGGGAAGCTGGCTAAAGGGTACATGGAACCTATTTGCATTACTTATTACAACTACATGTTTATTTACAATTATCTCAAAACAAAAAACTTCAATTAAAATCATACAATCATATCATTTGATGCAGAAAAATCACTTCACAAAATTTAACATCCATTCATGATAAAAAAAAAAAACCAACTCCAAAAACCAGGACTAGATGGGAACTTCCTCTACTTGATAAAGAATGTCTACAATGAACCTACAGCTAACATCACACTTAATGATTAAAGAATAAATGCCTTCCCTATAAGGGGCTCAGTCAGTTAAGAGTCCGATTTTGGCTCAGGTCATATTCTCATGGCTCGTGGGTTTGAGCCCCTCAGGCTCTGTACTGTCAACACAGAGCCTGCTTGGGATTCTCCATCTCCCTCTCTCTCTGCCCTTCCTTGATTTGTGCTTTCTCTCTCTCTCAAAAATAAATACAGACTTTTTTTTTTTTTAAATGTCTTCCCTGTAAGATTGTTAACAAGGCAAGGATGTCTATTCTCTTCATTGGATGTATCAAATCAATATATTGTATGCCTTAAACTTATACAGTGTTGTCTGCCAAATATATCTCAATTAAAAAATACTAAAAAATAAAATAAAAAATAAAAAAAGCATACTACTGGGAAGTTCTAGCTAATCCATTAAGGTAAGAAAATGAAATGAAAGGCATACATATTAGAAAAGAAGAAGTAAAACTACCTCTATTTGCAGTTGACATAATTATCTACATGAAAAACCTTAAGAAATTTACAAAGAGACTCCTAGAACCAAGAAGTGAGTTCAAGAAGGTCTCAGGATACAAGATCAACAAATAAAAATCAGTTACACTTATATGTACCATCAATGCATAAATGGACACTGGATTAAAAATACAATACCATTTACTATTGCCCAAAAACTCCCTAAGTGAAAACCAAACAATGTACAGGACTTGTATGCTAAAAACTGCACAACACTGATGAAAGCAATCAGAGAAGAGCTAAATGAATGGAGGGATATTCTGTGTTCATAGACTGGAAGACTCAACCTAGTAAAGATGTCAGTTTTTCTCAAATTCATATATAGCTTTAACCAATTCCTATCAAAATCCCAGCAAGATTTCTTTGTAAGTATAGTCAAGATTATTCTAAAACAAATGGGAACAATTTTCCAAAATTAATTGGAAAGGCAAGGAAAGTAGAAGAGCTGAAACGATTTTGAAGAAGAAGAGTCAAGTGTCAAGAGTCAAGAAACAATTCACCTGGTTGTTAGACGTATTATATGGCTGTATTAATCAAGATTGTGTGGTATTGGCAGACAGACAGACACACAGATAAGTGAAACAGAACAGAGAACCTAAAAAAAGGCCTTCACTAATATGCCCAACTGATTTTTGGCAGAAGTGCAATAGCAATCCAGTGCAGGAATAATAGCATTTTTAACACACGGTTCTGGAGCAAAGGAACATCTGTAGGCAAAAAATGAACGTCAACCTCAACCTTACCCCTTACACAAAAATTAACTCAAAATGGACCATGGAATTAAGTGTAAGATGTCAAACTATACAAGTTTCACGAAAAAAAGTAGAACATCTTCAGGACGAAGAGCTAGGCAAGATGTTCTTTCTCAGATGTGATCCCAAAAGCATGCCCCATAAAAAGAAATATCAACAAATCAGACCTTATCAAAAATAAAATCTTTTTCTCTGTGAAAGAATCTGTGAATATGATGAAAAAAAAAACAAGTTACAGGCTGGGAGAAAATATGTGCAACCTCATATCTGATAAAGGACTAGTATCTAGAATATGTAAGGAAACTCAAAACTCAATAGTAGGAAGACAAACTACTATCCAAGTGGAAAATGGTAAAAAAAAACATTGAAAAGACATTCTATTGTCGAGTTTCTATAGGTGGCAGATAAGGACATCCAAAGATGCTAAATATCATTAACCATTAAAGGATTGCTAAAATCAAAACCAGTCATGACAGCAAAACCAGGTGGGTGAAGATATGGAGAAATGGGTTTGCCCATGCAATCTGGTGGGAATGTGAAATGGCATAGACACTCTGCAAGACAGTTTGGTAGTTTCTTCTAAAACTAAACATGCAAGTATCATAGGACCCAGCAATTGCACACCAGGGCACTTATCCCAAAGAAATAAAAAATTCTGTCCACATGAGAGAGCTGTAGCAAGACTCATTAGAAAAAAAAAAAAAACAGTAGTGGGGCACTTGGGTGGCTCACTTGGTTAAGCATCTGACTCTTGATCTCACAGGTCATGATCTCACAGTTTATGAGATCAAGCCCTGCGTTGGGCTCTGTGCTGACAGTGTGGAGCCTGCTTGGGANCTCTACCACGTTTGCAAATTCCCCTGCATCTGTAATTACTTCAAAATAAGCGAACTGCTATTCCAAACAGATTTCAGTGTTCAGATCCAGGGGGATGCTGATTCTTCTTATTGCTGGGACAATGTGCAGAAGTTTGTATAGACCTTTTTATTCTTTAAAAAACAATTCCCACCCAGCTCTTTCTTGAGTGCTTCAGGGGCCAAACCCAAGACCTTGGCCGTGACCTCACTCAAATACTAGGATCTGGGGACAAAATGGCATATAATGTACAATGCACCCAAAGAAAACTGGAAAAAAGAGACCCCATTTACTACAGAGGCCATCACTAACTCTCTGGTCCG
>NW_027531278.1:224391-243089 GCF_008692635.1 Crocuta crocuta | reverse complement strand
CCAGCGCACTTGGGTACTGGCTGGACCCAGGGCTGGGGATCACGGCCAATAGAGGGAGCACAGGCAGGACGTCCCACCTGGAAATTGACTTTGTTTGGTCCAAGTCATAAGGAGTCTCCATCCCCAGCACACCAGCCTCGGGTCATGGTCTCATTTCCTCTTTCCCTCTAGATGAACCTGGACCTCGGAAACAGCCCTTGGGCAGGCCTTTCTGTCCACAGCAGGGGTCTGCCCCCTTCTCACCCCTGAGACCTGCTTGGGTTCCTCCTCTCCTGGCAATCCCCATGAGCACCTGTCTGGGAAGCCGATGCCCCTCACATTAAAAGAAAACAACCCCCAGCAATTTTTCTCAGCCAAGCACAACCCAGGGCTGTACATGAACCCCAAAGCCATCTGCCACGCACAGCTTGGATTTCAGTCTCACAAATCCATGCACACTCAACTTGCCATTTCATACAGAAAGAAAATGCTCTCCATCCTCAAAGAAATGGCTGCTCCAGGGATATGTGTTGCTTTGTGACTTTGTGGCCTGTGCACGTGGGGTTAGGGTGGGGCAAGGAGTGATCTCAGACCTCAGCTTCAGAACAAAGGCCTGTGGGCAGTCTCTCTTCCCCCGCTCAGGCTCCAAGTGCATACCTGGGAACTCCTGGCCACCCGCATCCAGAAGACATCACTCTGAGCTCTGAAGGCACACTAGTGCCTCTGGGGCTATCATTGGCTCACCCCACCCTGCATTAGCCATGCCTCTAGTGCCCGAGCTCTTGCTTCCCAGGCAGTCGGACTCTGCCAAATCCCTGGTGTCCCCTCCAAGTGCCAGCTGGGGCCAGCTCTACCTTTCTGTCACCTGATTCCAGGCGTGACAGAGGAAGGAAATGAGGAGCCAAAATAAAGGCACTTGGCGTGTAAGGAAGGGGAGCATGAGAATATTGTTGGAGCAACCCTGAAAGCCTGGAATCTTCTTTAAAAACACAAAGCTGTTCTGGGGAGCTTGGGGGGCTCAGTTATTAAGCTTCTGACTTTGGCTCAGGTCATGATCTCACGGTTCATGAGTTTGAGCCCTGTGTCAGCCTCTGTGCTGACAGCTCAGAGCCTGGAGCCTGTTTCAGATTCTGTGTCTCCCTCTCTCCGCCCCTCCCCCACTTGCTGTCTCTGTCTCTGTCTCTGTCTCTCTCTCTCCAAAATAAATAACCATTTAAAAAGTTTTAAAAAAGCATAAAGCAGTCCTCATGCCCTTGCTCCCTAGCCCCTACGAGCTTGGTCAGGAACAGCCTTTGGCTCCAGACAAGAAGAGCCAAACGGCATGCTGCACCATGAGGCCTACTTCTCAGCCACACAGACAGACCTGAATGTATCCCTCATCTCAAACATTTCTTCCTCTGTGCCCCCTGGATGGGGTGAGGGTGAGGAGACAGGCACTGCTCAGCCATTCCCCAGGCAACCTCTGAGGCCATGATGTCCTACCTCAAGGCTCCAGGTCATTGGGCAGATTTTTCTTCAGGACAGAAGACATTCAATAGGAGAGCCCTCATCTTTCAAAGGTGAAATTTAGCCCCTAAAGCAAAGAAAAAAGCCCAAAGACCTCCAGGTTTCAAATGGGCTTGCAGATGTGTTCATCTGCAATATGGATGGCTAAATAATTCAAATCTGTTTTTGAACACGTGAAGTACTGCTATACATTAGTTGGAATTGTGTCTCCTTCCCCATCATATGTTGCCATCATCCTTATCCCCAGTACTTCAGAATATGACTTTATTTGCAAATAGGGTCATCGCAGATATAAGTAGTTAAGATGAAGTCATACTGGAGAAGGGTGGGACCCTAATCTGGTATGACTGGTATCCTTATGAAAAGGGGACATTTGGATACAGAGGCACGTACACAGGAAAAAAGGCCATGTGATGACTGGGGTGATGCTGCCACAAGCCAAGAAGTACCAAATCCTTCTGTGGCCCCTTCAGAGGGAGTATGTATGGCCCTACTGACACTTTGATCTCAAACTTCTACCTTCCAGAACTGTGAGAAAATAGATGACTGTTGTCTAAGCCTCCAGGTCTGTGGAATTTTGTTATGGCAGCCCCATCAAATTCATCCACCAGCGACAAAACTGTTTCTATGGGAAGGTGGATACCAGCGAGGAGTGGCCTGTGTCCACAGCAGAGTACACTCACTGGTTGCTCTGAGCTTCTGGGCTTACTTATTCTTTTGTGGTGAAATATAATCTCTCATTAGGATGACTAAGCTGGAGCGTTAAGAGCCCAGGGCAGTCTTCAGCTCTGGGCACTTAGAGAACACCCAGTTCTGGACTATTATTTATCTGTTCACCCCATTAACCTGAAGCCAGGGGTCATCCTACCTATCCCAGGCAGCTCGGAACCAGAGCACCTGATGCAGGGCTTTGCTCATGGGAAACAGGTTACAAAATTTTCTAGACAAAAAAAATGTGGTGCAGGGGCCATGTGGGAATGGAGAAGACACAAGGAAACAAAGGGAAAGAGGGTCCTCCAATGAAAATTCCCTTGGCTTGATGGCTGGCTGCATGCAGACTTCCAGGCTGGATGGTGGGAAGAAGTATGGGGCTGATAGAGAACATTGCATGAGGAATAGACCCAGCAGCTCACTCCCATCAATCATGGCCACTGTGGGTGCTAATCACAGAAGTGAAATCACTAAAGGTACTGGCTAACTGTTCATAATTACTATCTGCCACTAACAATCTTAGTGTTAGGATGCCCTGGTCCAGCAGGATTCAGACCTTGGAGGAGCAGGTAGAACACAGGCTGGAGACAGGCAGCTCAAGTGTTAAAGAGGCCAGGCTTCTAGATGTCAGTATAGGCAGGGCTTTGGAGCCCAAGGACAGGCCCTGAAGCAGGAAGGCCAGCTTGTCAGTCATGAGTTATGGGGCTCTGGGAAAGCTGCTTAACCTTAAGGACTCAGTTTCCTCGTGTGTAAAATGCAAAGTTCTATACAGAACTATAACAGCTACCACTGGGTGCCCACCACGAGCCAGGAGTCTACTTGGCTATTCACACAGAACGTTTCACTGGCTCTCTCCAACATTCCTACAAGGCACATAGGAAGAGCTCCCTTTGTGTCTCCATCAGCCATGGCAGAAAGTAGTTGTCTAACATTTGTCTCCCCTCTGGTTTGTAAGCTCTCTGAGGGAAGGAAGCATGGCTTCCATGTGGCTGCAGCTTCACACAGTTGACAGCACACAGTAGGAGGTCAGGAACTATCTGCTGGGTGGATCTGTAGATTCAGGCTTGGGTGGAAGGCTGGACTAGAACGTTCTAAAGCAGTCCCTCAGCCTAGAGCGCTGATGATTTGGTGTGTTGGAGCCCATGTGTCTGTAGGAACACATGAAATATTCCTCAAAATTTTTGTGCTTTTGAAAGGGCTGCTTTGACAGTGTGTAGAACTGTGAGGTGTAGAATTATATAGCTTTGTGCTAATAAATATATCAATATTCCAAAACACCAATACCACTCTTACTTTTTAAAAGTTGGCTTTAAAAAGTCCAAAGTGATGTTGAAAATTTGGAACCCTCTAATATTGCTGGCAGGAATGTAAAATGGCACAGCCACTCTGGAAAACAGTGTGGCAGTTCCTGAGCACGTTACACATAGAGTAGCTACATGATTCAGCAATTCTGCTCGAGTGTATACCCAAGAGACCTGAAAACATGTCTATTACAAAACTTGCACATGAATGTTCATAGTAGCACTATTCATAACAGCCAAGAGGTTTAAATCACACAAATGTCTATCAACTGATGAATGGAGAAGCAAAATGTGGCCTATCGATACAACGGGATGTTATTCAACCATAAAAAGGAATGAAGCGCGGGGCACCTGGATGGCTCAGTTGGTTAAGCATCCAACTTCGTCTCGGGTTATGATGTCACAATTTGTGAGTTTGAGCCCTGCATCAGGCTCTGGCCTGACAGCTCAGAGCCTGGAGCCTGCTTCCGATTCTGTGTCTTCTCCCTCTGCCCCTCCCCCACTCACATGCTGTCTCTCAAAAATAAACTTAAAAAAAAAAAAAAGAATGAAGTGGTATACGTACTACAACATGGAGATACCTTGAAATCAAGATGCTAAGTGAAAGATGCCAGGTACAAGAGACTATAGATTGTCTGATTCCGTTTATGTGAAATGTCCAGAATAGACATGTAGAGAAAGAAACTAGATCTGTAGCTGGCTAGGGCTGTGGGGAGAGGGGAGAATGTGGCATGATAGAGACAAGGTTTCTTTTGAGGCCATAGAAATGTTCTAGAATGAATTGTAATGATAGTTTGCACATGTCTGTAGATACCCTAAAACTCATTCATTCTGTATTTTCAAAGAGTGAATTGAATGATATGTGAATTGTATACTCATTGAGCTGTTTCAAAAAGCCCAAATTGTTGTCACTCCTTAATCTAACTTGAGATTTTAGAGAGATGCTCCTTTTAGAGAAAGGATGAATGAACATCTTGTAAGTTTTTGGAAAGAAGAAAGTTCATATCTTCTACTCTTTTTTTAAGTTTTTATTTTAATTCCAGTTAGTTAACATACGGTGTTATATTAGTTTCAGGTGTATGATATAGTAATTCAACACATGCATCACGCTGTGCTCATCAACGCAAGTGCACTCCTTAATCCCCATCACCTATTTCACCCTTTCCCCCACCCTCTCTCCTCTGGTAACCATCAGTGTGTTCTCTATAGTTGAGAGTCTATTTCTTGGTTTCTTTCTCTCTCTCTCTCCTCTCTTTTCCTTTGCTCATTTGTTTTGTTTCTTAAATTCCACATGAATGAAATCATATGGTATTTGTTGTTGACTTATCTTGCTTAGCATAATATATTCTAGCTCCATCCATGTCATTGCAAATGGCAAGATTTCATTTTTTATGCCTGAGTAATATTCCATTGTATATATAAACAAAACTCTTCTGTATCCATTCACCTACCCTCTACTCTTAGTAAAACTGGCTCATTGTGAAATGGGATGTCAATGGGCCTTTTTACCTGTTGCTGATGACCTTTCCCTAGTGATCCACATAATTAGTAGAAAACTTACCAAGTTGATATGGAAATGATATCTCAAGCTCTGGCTAATTATACTTTGACACTGCCACTGCTGCTCTCCAGGAACTCCCCACTCTGCCTCCTTTTGCCTTTGAGTTATCATGCCACTGATGTCAAAAATGTCCTCCCTCCCCCAAGTGACTCCATCTGGGTGTCATGTGCCACTCAGTGACAGATCTGCTTGGGGCCGGGGCTTCCTGGCAAGTATAAATGTCCTGTAGTACCACACCATGGGCTTGGATGGCAGAGTCTTGCTTCAAGGAGCCAATACTTGTAACAGACCACTAAGTCAGCTGAGAGTATTGCCTGTCCAGTTGGCCCTGCACTGAAGTGGATTTGACTTTAAAACTGAGCAGTGCATGATGGTCACCCCTTATGGCAAACAGAGAACAGAGTTTTCTGGAACATAGGGACACCAAGAAATTAGGGCAGACTGAGACAGTCTTACAGCGGTGATGACAATGCTAATCTTGTCATGAATGACTGCAGCAAGACTGGCCTGCGAGGTGATGTGAGGCCAAGTTTTGTCAAGACGTCATTTTTTTATTGGACTTGTTCAGCATCATCTTTTTTCTGTTACAGACATCATATACTTTGAGAACTGAAAGAGCCCTGAGATTTAACACGATAGTCCAAATGAAGGCTGGGCCCACTACATGTTGCCTTTTCCATGTGTTGCATGCCTATAGGCTGAGTTTCCATAAGCTTCTCCACAGCTGATCACTAAATTTGAGGTTGTGTTAGAAGCTGTCAGGAAACTGCTGTGGTGTCCTCTGCGCAGCCAGACCATCCTGCTCACATGTTGTTACATGAACACACACACACAGAAACACAGATGCACATAGTCATACATGCACACAGAAACACATAGACACACACAAATGTGGCCACACATGCACACATACCCAGATGCAGTCACATGTGCATTCAGAAACACATATATAGACACAAATGCACACAGTCACACACATGCATACGGCAACAGAGATACACATAGACACGCACACAGAGGCAGACACACACATGCACAGACACACACAGACATAGACAATGCAGACATGCACATAGATACACACATGCACACACATACATAGATACAAAGACATAGACACACAGATTTCCTCCCATCTCTCCCCCTGAATACATCACAGCACTAGGGGCCCTGGAGAAAGCACTCCCTCTCTAAGCTGGGAACATCCTATCAATACTGGCGGGCACCTGGCTCATCTACCTTCTGGCTGTTCCCAGTGGTGTTGAGCAGAGGAAAGAGCACTGAAGCTACCCTCCTCCTTTCCAGCCCTTCCTGCCACTTAGCTAGGGGAAGGCATACACTCAAGCAAAGTCCATTCCCCCTTGAACTGACGAAAAGCAGTACTGTCTCTGGACTTCTCATACAAGCAAAACTGGCGATACTGGGCTAGGGAGGGGGAAAGCGTTGGACATGGTTTGGCCTTGCAGTAACTTCAGCAGGCAATAGCCTCAGAATGTAGAAACAGCTTGTAAACATCTGCCACTTGGGCTCAGGTGCCAGTGGCCAACTGTAACTATAGCCAAACCAGGCACATAAAGGTGTGCAACATGCTGTTAGCTGGTGGCCGAGGAGAAATCGTGGGCAGAACACGGGAGTCAGGGGATCTGGGCTCCACTTTCATCTTTCACAAATCACTTGACCTCTGTGAGTCTCAGGCTCCTCATCTGCAAAATGGGACTGATCTCCTTGGCTCTTCTCCCCCTCACATGTATGTGAAAGTCAGAGGAGAACCTTAACTGCAAAGTCCATGGGACAGAGGGTTGAGGGCTTTGGGGGGTGGGTAGCCCCTTTCTACCATGTAGGAAATGGAGCAAACCACTGTGCTGAAGAAATAGTCCCTTTTTGTGCCTTCCTCCTTTATAGTAAAGCTTGGTTAGGATCCTAGAATGTTAATATTGGGAGGGAAAACTAGAGATTACAGGTACAGGTATGGAAACCAAGGCAGAGACTTGTTCAGGATCATAGGAAGGACAGGCAGGGAGAGGCGACAGTGAATCCCAAATCAGGGCACCATGGCAACACAGCTGGACTGAGGACAGGCACATGAGCTAATGTTCCCTCGGGTTCACATTCTGAAAGGTACCAGGCAGAGGAAGCCTAATAAAACCCTGAGGCAGCCTCCCAAGCTGTCCATGACCCTACCTCTCTTCAAAGTGTGACCTTGCTGGCCACACTGAGGTTTCACCCTGTCCATGCCAAGGCTGATGGGTGAGCCTCTTCACCTCTCTGCATTTCACCTGCTCTCAACATCTTAGCAACTTTGGCCTGGAGGAGCCTATGAGGCTTGCCAGATGGCACCATCTCTACATCAGCGTTCCTCTACAGCCATCTACCTATTCTGACTTCCTAGCCAGAGCTACTAGAGACACTCTAGATGGGCTCCAGATTCCCAGTGGGGCTGGGTGGAGTTTGGGACCCTCTCTTTCTGCATTAAACCAAAGACCCGTGGAATACCCCACTCCCTGCCCCCTGGGTTGTAAACAGGCAATCTGGGGATCAGAGCCCTGGGTCACTAATTAGGACAATGCTCAAGAGTTCTTCATCAGCCTCATAGCCCAAAATGCTCAAAAAACAAAGTGGGAGGAAACGAGGCCAGAGCTAAGAGAAGAATGTGGCCAGTTGTCATTGGGCCTGGCAAGAGGTGTCCCTGTAGGCCTGCACTCCTAGCCTAGCCTTCTGTCTTCAACTACACCTCCTCCTCAGAAAACTACCCAAAAAGGTGAGTAGTAGCAGGGAGGGAAGCATACTTAACAAATGGTCTTTAGGAGCAGTGAGTTAAAAGAAGAAACAGAACAGCCATTTCTTCCAAAATAAAGATTACTGTTATTAGGAAAGAAAAGATTTGTGAAGAGTTCATGTTTCAGTTGTCTTCCTTAACACATTCCAGTCTGCAGATGGATTTAGAATAATAGGGAAAAACCCTAGTGTTGCACTTACAGACTTCATGTGAAATTTCATTTGATGGGAGGAAAATATGCTTTCAGGACTTATTGTGATGAAATAAATTCTCCCCATTCTTGGAAATGCTTCTTTGCAAATATTTTAGATATTATTTCACAAATGAAAGAAAACAGTCAAGGCTGCTACCACCAGCTTTGGAGGAAACAATCTAATTTTCAAGATATTTGTCATGAGGTGGCAACAATGGCTCTGGTTTCCAAAGAAAGTGGGAAAATTGCTGTGCATTTTGGAAATGGTTCTCAGACACTTCCCTTTGAGGACACAATCAACAAAATACAAACAAACATGATCAGCAGGCAGTAACTGGCTGCAAGGGAAAACTGTCACGAATACCTTTGGAGGCTACTCTGCCTGATGGCAAGAGCGAATTTACGCAGCTTAAATTATACGAGTCGATTTCTATTGCCAGTCCTATGCCGAGTTTGCCTACTTATCAAACATGAAACTGCACTGCTGTGATCTGTCATGAGCTAAGGAGAAACTGCTGTGTCCCAAGTGGATCTTAGACGCAAATCACTTGACACATCCCATAAACTCACTCTGCTAATATGGAGTGAATAAGACATCTTTTCTTGATCAAAACTGTCTTGTCTGAGACAGAAAACCAACCAACCAACCCATACCATTCGCTGGGGCTTAAAACTGTGGAGGCCACATGTGCAGTGTGCTAGCTCACCATGAGGAAGAAGTTTCAGGAAAATGACCAAAGTCCTACTTCAGGCTGATTCTATCCTGCTCAGGGGCCCCAGCTGACTCAGATAGGCTGAGGAGGCATCCTGAGCCAGCTAGGAAGGATGCAAGTCTAGTCCTCCTGAGCCTGACTCCATCCACTCCATTTATTTCTTCTGGACTGATCTCTTCGCAATCCAAATCAGTACCACCCCCACAGCTTCACTAGTCCATCTTGCTCTAATTCCTTCAAGGAGAAATATTTAACTCCATTTTTGAATCAAATGTAAATGTATATTTCTGGGGTTTAAGGGTTCAAACAGCCAGAGCTTGAACGGTATATTACTATGGCACATTACAGAGCCACAGAGCTTTAGGCTCTTCAATACAGTGTCATCTATTACCACCCATCAACTGTGCACAAGGTTGGTTAGGAATTCAGAAACATTCCAAACACACACTTCTGTGCCAGGACTTTGCAGTTCATTCACCCAATCAGTCATCCATTTATTCATCTAATCAAGCTGCCTATGTCATACTGGTTCATCCTTCTTCTTTTACTTATACAAAAATAAATAAATAAATAAAAAGGATGGGAGAAATACAGAAGGTATGAGACAAACCTTTCATTGTTTACTGCAGTGAATTTAAGGTACAGTAAAGTTTTGCTACCTATATAACTTTGGTGCATTCAAAAGGTATTTTTTTAATAATATTTCCCTTCTAGAATGGTTAAGAAGGTTTCTGGAATTCATTTCATATTCATTTAAGAAATTGCTTTTTATGAGAGAGTATCTCTGCTTTCTCTTGGGTATCAGAAGTTAGAGGGAGTAGCATGCACATCTACAAAGGCTGATACGGTCTTTGCCTTCCATTAAAATGTTTTTCCAACTCTCAAAGCATTTGTCAATATGCTCAGAAGAATCAGAATGAAATGAAGCCAAGGCTTGGTATTCAGTGCAGCATCTTGCATAGGTCTTTATGAAAAAGCTCTGAAGTTGGAATTAGGAGCCCTGGGTTCAAGTCCCAGCACAGGAAGTTGCTGGTTGCATGCACATAATTCTGAGCTAAAGAGGCTCACCACCCCGTCTCTCACCATCCTGCTGACTACCTGTGCTTGTCTATACCACTTGATGTGAACCAAGTACCTAGTTCCAGGGGCAGACACAGCAGCACCTTTGACGTCACACCCACCAGCCATCGCGGGCACTGCAGCCTAAGATCATGGTGACACAGCTGGCAGCCCCAGCTGACTGCTGAATTACCCTGAGGTCACAGTCAATAGAACATTCCTAGTTTTTTCTCAAGCAACAGTTCCCACATCCTACACTTGGGCAGATAGGTTCATAACCCAAATGGAGGACCTGCCATTCGTCCCTGTTAAATTTCCTATGACAATCTCAAGCCTGTCAAGATCTCTTTGGATCCCAAGTTCATGCTACAGAGAATTTACCATCCTCTGGCACTATGTCAGGGGCAAACACCAAATTTGGGTTCCATTGAGGAACAAGTGAAACAGGCCAGGAGGGAGCCCTGGGACTTGCCTCTAGATTTCCTTCCCTAAGGGAGGACATTAATCCATTACCCATGGCCTTGGGATTCAGTCCTTTAATTGGTTACACAATCACATAACTGGGCTGTAAACAAGGATTTCACAACTGACACTGCCAAATGCTTTGCTGAGGTTTAAAAACCCTTGCTTGCTTTTCTCTGACCTACCTACCCAGTGAGCAACTCCAACAAAAAAGGTAGCTATTCTAAAACATTTTTTTGAGAGACAGCGAGCAAGCAAGCGAGCAGAAGAGAGGGGCAGAGAGAGAAGGAGAGAGAGGGAGAGAGAGAGAATCTCACGCAGGCTGCACACCTAGCCAGGAGCCCTAGGTGGGGCTCCCTTCTCATGAACCGTGAGATCATGACCTGAGCCGAAATCAAGAGTCAGATGCTTAACCAACTGAGCCACCCAGGCGCCCCCAAAAGGAGGCTATTCTAACACAACAAACTGCTCCTAGTGAGCCCGTGGTGGCTCTGACAGGCCCCTACTCCTGCTTTTGTTTTAGACTCACTTTTTACTAGTTTCTTTTTTTAAAGTGTTTATTTATTTTTGAGAGAGAGAAAGAGAGAGACAGAGCATGAGTGGGAAGGGGCAGAGAGAGAGGGAGACACAGAACCCGAAGCAGGCTCCAGGCTCTGAGCTGTCAGCACAGAACCCAACATGCGGCTTGAGCCCACAGATCTGTGAGATCATGACCTGAGCCGAAGTTGAACGCTTAACTGACTGACCCACGCAGCCAACCTTACCGGTTTCCTTTTCTAAGCATGCATTCAACTCACGTTCTCTAATAGCATGTTCTCCAGTTTCTCCAGGAAGCCACACCACCCTGACTACAGCTACATAAGATATCCAGCATGGGAAACTTCTCTTCTGGCAGTTTGGAAGTATGTGCCCATCTGGTGGTTTACGGTTCCTTTTTGCAGTTGTGTGTGATTCCTTAATGCTCTGTGATGAAGGTTCATGGTCTTGTTAGCAAGTGCTCTCCCCTCAGTGCCTGGCCCATCAGCCCCCTCTCACAATCCCTTCATCTGTGACGGTCTCCAAGTCTAGCTGCGCAGCACCAGCAGCCCGTGGATCTCTGCATGACAAGTCTCTTCACTATCCAGGGACTCCAGGCTGTAGTGTTTCTTTGCCACCTTCTCTCTTTTGGGTCACACCCCTCTGGCTCTCCACCTCGGACTTCACAGCATCTCGGCCGCTGCCAACAGATGCTGCTGCCTCTCCAAGAGCTCTTGACTCTTCCTCTTGGTGTGACTAGCTCTAAACTATTGTTTCTTGCTAGTGGAAAAGGGTTTCTGCTGGTCTTCCCTGTATCATGCCTTTCTCCAAGTTCCTGACTCCATCTTCTGTTGGAAAGCAGCGTTCCTGGGAAACGTGGGAAGGGGAGATGTGCACTTCCATAACAAACTCATAAACATGCAGGCTAAGCTTGTTAGGAATTGCCCTGGGCCCCCAGGCTCACAGTGATGACCGAGTGTCAGTCTCTGCATTTCCAAAACAAGAAACACACAATGCTTGTGCAGAAGGAAGGGATCTGAGAAACACTGCAAGAGAAGCCAAGTGGGGGCCACTGCGTGGTCACTGAATAAAAAGACATCTAAGATGACTTCTCAAGATCCCTGAATAGGTAGGAGAGGTGATCTGATCACCCACAGTAACTGGAAATACAGGGACCAGCAGCAAACACATCGAAAATTCCAAAGTTGAGTTTGTGACAACTCAGGTAGCTAAAGGAGTATTGTGGCTGGAATAAAATTGATAGTGTTCAGTTTAATTTAAAAACAAACTCACATGGCTATTTATGAGAGAGAGAGAGAGATAAGGGAGACGAAAAGTGACTGTGAACTCAAATTAGTGAGGGAAGTTGTCACAATGCCATATGGGCTTGAGGCAAAGTCCATCAGTCCATGTGGAGTCCACTGGGTTGGGCTTGAGTTGCCAAGATGTATGCCTGGACAAAGGAAGGAATGGCCAGAGGAACAGAAAACTTTGCAGAGTGGCAAGGATCTTGCTGAGAAGGGGAGTCCACTTGAGGGAAGCACCTGAGGATGGTGCTGGAGAGGTGGGCTCTCGAGAGCAGTGTGTGGGTCCTCCATCTGCGGCAGAACTCTGGAAGCAGAGGGGTGCTGGGTGAGGATACAATGCAAGAAGAACTCGGGACAGCTTCACATGTTGTTCCCCACTTGATAATGGAATTGCAGAGAGAAGTGAAATCTTTCCCTCTCACCCTCACGATTATTTTCATGTGTTCTGACATTGGGTCGTGGGCCTCAGGACCCCCACGTTACTGTCTGTGGCTAAAAGTACCAAATAGAATCCCAGTGTTGTTGATTTGCTGACACATGGACTCTTCTTCCTAACGAGTGAATATGTTCCCTTGAATGAAAATCTGTATGGCCACACTAACACCACTTTAGCTCTAGAGCATTTTGTGGGGCACTTTAAAATCCTTTGCTTTTAACATGGTTGTCGACCACATGGTTTTAATCACTAAATTTTGATTCCCTAAATGTGACCCCAAACAATGTGATTTGCAAAGCACACAGGCCAGTTAAATAAAATGGATTCGGTTCACTGGCGGCCTGCCTGCTTCTCCGGCCAGTAAGTGCCGTTTCTGCTCTCAGGGCTCTGACAGCTCGACCAGCTGGCTTTCTGGGACCCAGGAAAGAAGGAAATGGGCCAGAGAAAGGCACCCCGGCAGCAAAGGGTCCCATTAGGCAGGTTTGTAGGGCGATCCTGGGACAGGGCAGTGTGGGTTGTGGTGACAGCATCCCAAGCACATTGACAGACAGCCTCTAGGCAGCCAGTGGTCCGACTTGTACATGTCTCCTCCGCTCATCACAGTGGCCTCAGCTACAGCTTCTCCAGCTGGTTTGGAGGCCAAATCCAAGGGGCACTGCGCACAATAAAGGCTGAAATGGCCTTGCAGCTGGCAAGACTGCTCCAAATCACAGGCAGTGCTGGTGCTCAGCTGGCCCGGCAAGACAACAACCTATGGTTCTCTGCAAAACCTGCTGTTTTGTCCAACCTAGCTTGGACCCAGATGGGGGTGGGGGATGGGCAGTGCTGCTAAATGTTTTGTGGGGAGGGAGCTGGAGTGATCGAAGCTGGACCTTCCTGGAACTTGGTGGAGTCTGGACTTCACATTCTGAGGGGCAGTATAGTAGCTGAGCAGTTAAAGCACGGACTCGGGGACCCAATGGCTTGGGTTTGCATCCTAGCTTTGCCTCTGGTTAGTTATGTGACCTTGGGGAAGTCACTCAACCTCTCTGTGCATGTTTCCTTATCTATAAAAGAGATAATAATTGCCTCTGCCCATTGGGTTGTGGTAAGAATCAAAGGCATGATACCTGTAATGCACTTAGAACAGTTGCTGACAGGTAGTAAGCCCCGTCAAATGCTACCTAGTGGTACTGTCTTCCTCTAGGCCCCCATCCAGGTCCTGGCAGAGGGGAACCTGGCCACCGTGGCAGTAACTGCTGGGTGGAATGAAATGTTGTCGCGGTGCACAAAGCAACGTCAACTGTTTTTCTGTCCAGTCTCCCCCCACTAGAATATGAGCCACATGCTAAATACCCAGTTCCTGGAAGACAGCCTGGCACATGGTAAAAGAGCAGGTGCAGGAATCCCCCCTGGAAAGGGTCCCAACATTTGAAAATTCCTAACTTGGGTGCAAACACAGTTGAGCAACAGACAACAAGAGACCTAAACAGGCTTCAGACACTACAGAGCTACGAGCTGGCCAAGGAGTCTGGAGGCTGGGTTTTTAGAGCCTTTGCTACTCCCTTGCTGTGGGGCTTCGGGCAGTCCCTGCCCCTTTCTGGGCCTCAGTGTCCTCTCTGGATGACAAACAATGTGAGGTGGGACTACGGCCTGTGCCCTCCAGGAAGTTCCTTTCCAGCAGGGCCCGAAAACACACACACACATACACACACACGCATGCACGCGTGCACGCACGCACGCACACACACACGGGACTAGCAAAACAAGAGGGGAAAGGACACACCCAGTTCTAAGGCTTGGGCTCACTGCTATCTAGTTCAAGGTCAGGCTCAATCTCTTTCTTCCTTTCCCTCTCTTTTTCTCTTTTTCTCTCTCTCTTTCTTTCTTTCCTTCTCTCTCTTTTTTGCTTTTTCTCTTTCTTCCTTCCTTCCTTCCTTTCTTTCTTTCTTTCTTTCTTCTTTCTTTCAATTCAGGTTAGTTAACATACAATGTAGTATTGGTTTCAGGAGTAGAACCCAGTGATTCATCCCTTAGTATGACACCCAGTGCTCATCCCAACAAATGCCCTCCTCAATGTCTATCACCCATTTAGCCCATCTCCCCCAATGCCACCCCCCAGCAACCCTCAGTTTGTTCTCTGTATTTAAGAGTCTCTTATGGTTTGCCTCCCTGTTTTTAACATTTTTCCTTCCTTTACCTATGTTCATCTGTTGTGTCTCTTAAATTCTGCATACGAAATCTATGATATTTGTCTTTCTCTGCCTGACTTATTTTGCTTAGCACACTATACTCTAGTTCCATCCACATTGTTGCAAATGGCAAGATTTCATACTTTTTGATCGCTGAGTAGAATTCCATTGTGCATATATATACCACATCTTCTTTATCCATTCATCACTTGATGGGCATTTGGGTTCTTTCCATAATTTGGCTATTGTTGATAATGCTGCTATAACCATTGAGGTGCATGTGCCCCTTTAAATCAGCACTCCTGTATCCTTTGGATAAATACCTAGTAGTGCAATTGCTGGGTCACAGAATAGTTCTATTTTTAACTTTTTGAGGAACCTCCATAGTGTACTCCAGAGTGGCTGCACCAGTTTGGATTCCCACCAGCAGAAGTATCCCCTTTCTCCCCATCCTCACCTCTTTTTTCCTGAGTTGTCAATTTTAGCCATTCTGACAGGTGTGAGATGGTATCTCATTGTGGTTTTGATTTGTATTTCCCTGATTATGAATGATGTTGAGCATCTTTTCATGTGTCTTGTTAGTTATCTGGATGTCTCCTTTGGAAAAGTGTCTATTCATGTCTTCTGCCCATTTCTTAACTGGGTTATTTGTTTTTTGAGTGTTGAATTTGATAAGTTCTTTATAGATTTTGGATTCTTGCCCTTTATCTGACATGTCATTTGCAAATATCTTCTCGCGTTCTGTCAGTTGCCTTTCAGTTTTGATGATTGTTTCCTTCACTGTGCAAAAGCTTTTTATCTTGATGAGGTCCCAACAGTTCATTTTTGCTTGTATTTCTCTTTAGGCTCAATTCCTGACAGCAATATCCACACACCATTTCTATGTCAATTATAGGAGCCAATTTCTCTGGCTTATTTTATAATATGTTCATTTCCCCTCCCCCATGCCTAAATGTGAAACTTGTATTTAAAAAACACATTTTGGGAAGCAGGTACATTTTGACCGGAACGATTTGAAATTGCCACGGGTGTAAACACACGTGAATAGCAGGTGCTGTCTGGTTTGCTTCTGAGAGCCACATTGTCTGTGCAGAGGCTCCTCAGCCGGCTCCTTTCTCTGAAGTGCATGAGCCATGGCATACCAGAGAAAAGGATGAGCCCAGACTAGCCAAGTGGCTGGCATTGTTTTAGGTTGTCAGTTTATGACTTTTGCTTCCAGAAGCCAGAGCCCATGTTGGCAGCGATGGTCCCCATCCCTAATTCCTTGTCATCTTTGGGTAATGACAATACTAATATCCAGTCTGCATGATGAGGCTGGCTCATCTACCTACTGCCAAGCAGCCAGCCAGAGGCATTATCCAAATAAGTGAGGTTTTAAGGGGAGCCAGAGACATGGACGACTATTGTGTGCATCATAGTAATGCTGACTACAGGCAAAGGAAGGAGTGGAACACACTGAGGCACCCAACTGACTGACTGTACCCACATTTCATGAGAACCACTACGATCACAGAGAAACCGCATCTGGGTGGGGAGAGCATCAGACCAATGGTCAGCAGGCCACACAGTCTCTGCGGAGCACCACAAGGCCATAGGGAGTGTAGCTACACAATTCCCCTGGCGGAGCACCCCACTGCACCCCCACACAGTAGGCTGTGGCCATCCTTCCGTGCCACACCCCACTTCTCCACGGTTCTAGGTTCTCTTGCAGGCCACCTCTGCCATGTTTGCATTCTCCATCATGTGTTAGTAGACACACCAGGTGGAGAGCAGCAAATACAACTGGCTTATAGACTGTGGCAAGCTAGCGGAGAAGCACTGGAAAACAGCTCATGCAACCAAATGCCAATGTTTGAGCAAACCACCACCCCAGGCCTGCCTCCCCCGCATTGGCCCTGCAAGTCTAGCTACTCAGCGCTTCCATTTGCAGACATAAACATCCATTTACGGGTTCTGAAAACACCATCTAAGCCAACATTTGGACTCAAGTAATGCTAACAGGGCTGCATAATCAGTAAACTCTCTTTTCTGCTGTGTGCCTTTGCAACACTCTCTGGGAAGGAGGCACCGGAATCTTACAGATAAAAGCTGACATGGAAGTAAGTTACCAGTACATAAAAATATTGGATTTTAAGTAAAAAATATCATCCTCTGTAGATAAAGAAAGCAGAGACTTTTTTTTTTCCTTATCTGAAAACAGATCCTTTTGCAGAATTGCTGAAATGGAGGTAATTATGAAGAACTGAGAACATTAATCAAGAGAAACCAGTTCTTTCCTTGATCCCAAACTGTGTAGATAGAAGGATCAATAGACTGAAAATGGAATTAACTTACACTGCAAGGAACAGTTAGTTTTCTCCTCCGAAATCCATCTGACTTTCACACCTTCCCCAGATACACCAGAGGTTGTCCCACCATCAGTGTGGTGAGAGGCGCCCCTCACCCACCTCTCACAGTGCTGTGCTGGTAAATAATTAACATGCAGCTCTCCAGGGGAAAAAGCTCTCTCAGGGGCCAATTTCTGCCAATTTCTGGCCACCAGCAAAATTCCTGCAAATGTAACAATGGGCTTTCGGGAGCAGGTGTGCACCAGCTCTAGCACACTGCCGTCCCCACCCCCCCAACTCCCCATCTGCGCATATCCTAGGTCTTCTATTCCGGGATCATAGAGATGGCAAAGAGATAAATCACTAGAGAAGAATGCAGATTACTTTAATGGTCACGTATATGTGGCCTTCTGGTTTAGGAACTCTCCCTAATGATAGTTATTAGAGCTAGTCTTTATTAAGGGCTGACACCAGGCCAGGATGCTTTACAAGCATTACCTCATTTAATCCTCATGTCAACACAAGGAGGTGGGTACACTTGTTATTCCCATTTCACAGAAGAGAAAACTAAATTCAGAGAGATTTAGCAAGTCACCCAACATCACACAGCTCACAAGTAAGGGAGTGATGACCAGGACCTAAGTTCTCTGGTTGTGCTTTGGCCAAAGTACTGAATCAGAATAAGTTGTAAGGTCAACAGTTTGACTTAGCTGAAGAATAAGGGAAAAAAATTCACTCAATCAATAAAGTAGATTTCAGCATTGCCCTAGCAGGAGGCTCTTAACCTGGGGTTCATGGATAGAATTCAGAGAGTCTGTAATGTTCAATGCAGGGGGAAAATTACATTTCTATTTTCACTAACCTCTAACTGAAATGCAGCATTCTTTTCACTTATGAATGTTGACAACACACCACAGTAATATTTACAGAACCTGTGACTTTGTCACCAAGAGAAATCACAGGTATTTTTATTTCACATTACGGTCATAGCAGGAATCTCCAAATAGCACTACCTTGAAATTACAGTAATTATAAGACCTGCTGCCAGATCTTATTAACAAAACAAATTTGTGATATATGCATATATGATAGTTATCTTGATAACGATTTCAGTCTAACTGGTAGCCATTGTGATACCATTGTTTTGTTTGTGCATTTAAGAATTTTTTTTTAAAGGTCCATAAGTTTCACCAGAAAGCCAAGGACATCCATAGCACAAAAAGGGTTAAGAATCTCACCTTTTGACAGTACTTTCACTAGCACCCAGTACTGATCCTCTTCCCTTCCAGAAGGTTTGAGGACCAGCTTGGTCCCAGAATGCTCAGAAACCACCCCTCACAACTGCCATAAGAATCCTAGAATCTACAGCCTCCCCCACCCCCATCTCCAGGTATAATGAGCTTTTTGATTGCTAGTTAGAGAGGTTCTCCTGAGAGCTCTGTGTCTGGTTTCCAGAAACAGCCATGCTTGTTTGTTTAGGATGGCTGGGCCCACTCGGACAGAAGCAATGCCCATGGCTTCTAATCGTCGACAGGCACTCCAACATTTTTCCCTAGTGAGACAGCTTAGGATCATGAGTCAGTCCTTCCTGGGAAATGGCTGAGAAGCAGCTGTAAGAGATGAGAATGAAGTGGAGGGAGCAACTGAGGGATGGGTGGGGGAGAGGCTGAGTCAGACCTC
>NW_027531278.1:208594-224219 GCF_008692635.1 Crocuta crocuta | reverse complement strand
TTGTTGTGGTTCAGTTCCTCTGCCTGCATCTCCCTTGCTGGGGCCCCAGACCCAGTCAATGTCCACCACAGAGAAATTCTGGAATAAGTGTATTACTACCTTGATGGAAAAATACTTACAGGATGGGTCTTCCAGGGGGTATGACACCCATCGCCTCTACACTTGGGCATCAAGGGATCCCAAAGGTACCCAAAGGATCCCAGAGGCACCCATATTCTAACAGACGAAGGAAGCAAAGCTGCAGTTTGAGATTTGGAGTAGTTCTGTTTGGACAGCACTTGTTTTTGCTCATTTCTACCCAGGCTCTGTGAGGTGGTAGAGGTCCGAGGGCAGCGTGCCTTTCCTTCCTGACCTGCATGCTTGAATTTCATCTTCTCTGGCTATATGACAGGGAGCAAGGACTTCACCACAAGCCCCCTCCCCACCTTGCATTTAGCCAGTTGGCCTTTAAAAAGATAACAGGAGAAAGAAAGACTATACAAAACAGGAAGTAAGCAACAGGTGGAAAACAGGTAACATCACAACTGTCCTCTCCTTCTGACTTGTCCCAAGTTATAAGCCAAATGTGCGCTGCCCACTGCAATGGGCTCTGAGATGCAGGCAATAATGTGTCTGCATAGGTGGGATCCAGAGCCTGGAAGTGGGTGCCCAGGAAAACTGCTCATTCATTCCTCAGAGAGGGCCCAATTCTCTGGTAGGCAGCCAGGAGAAAGGCTCCGAACACATGTTTAGTTTTTGTCACTCCCATCCCTTGGCCATTGGCCATTATGAGATTCCTTCAAAGCGGCCAGTTTGACTCTTGCTGACTTCCTCTATCCCCAATGTGTCTCTGTCCCCCAGATCCAGTTTGTCCTTCACAACGTACCTCTCCTTCTGATCTAGTTTCATAATAGAGCCTCCAGAACTAGACCAAAGGTTATTTCTGGACACAGCCCAATGTCTGATTTGCTACAGAACACGTCAAAACTCTACAAACCTCTGCCAACCCCACAGAAAGGCATGAATTTTAAAAATCACAGCAGTGTAGGGACACCTGGGTGGCTCAGTTGGCTAAGCGTACCACTCTTAATTTTGGTTCAGGTCATGATCTCGCAGTTCCTGGGTTCAAACCCTGCATCGGGCTCTGCACTGACGCCATGGAGCCTACTTGGATTCTCTCTGTCTCTGCCTCTCAGTCTGTGCCTCCCCCACTTGCTTGTGCTTGTACACTCTGTCTCTCTCTCTCTCTCTCTGTCAAAATAAATAAATAAACTTTAAAATAAAAGTTAAAAAAAATCACACTAGTGTGGAATGTACAACTACTTTGAAAAAACTGTTTGGGAGTTTCTTCAAAAGTTAAATATATATCTTATAACCCAAGCATTCCACTGCTGGACATTTACCTAGGAGGATGAAAGATTATGCCCACACAAATACTTGTAACTTCTGTTGACAGCAGTTTTATTTAACTAGTCACCAAAAATTGGAAACAACCCAAATGCCTACCAACAGGTGGATGGATGAACCAATGTGGCATAATCTATACGACAGACTATTAGTCAGCAATAAAAGGGCGTGGACAATGGATACACACAACATGATTGTGTCTTAGTCATTATGCTGAATGAAAGAAGCCAGAACAAAAAAACAGTCCCTATTCTGTGATTCCATTTATGCAAAACTCTAGAAAATGCAAACTGCTCCACACTGATAGCAAGCAGACGAGCGGTTGTCCACAGATGACGAAGAGGGTCAAGAGGGAGGGACCTACGTTGGTGACTATATCATTATCTGGCCTGTATGATACTGTACACATATGTCCAAACTGATTACATACATGCAGTCTGTTGCATGTCAGTTACACCTTGACAACACAATGAACCAATCCGATTGGCGGCTCAGTTGCCACCTTTGTGTGCCATCCCTGAGCTTTGGAATAAGAGAGTATGGGCGACTTTTGGCCATTCGTCAACATGCTTTCTCCTTGTTCTGGTGCCTGTGCTTCCTTAGCTCTTAGATGACAGTCTCCAGTATATTTTCACTTGAATTTTCTGGAGGATTCCAGGAGACCTCAGCCTAGGGAGAAGCTGCCAGTGAAATAAATCACTCTTTAAACTCATAGCCATTTGTGGGATCTTTTAGCAGCAATGGAGTGAGTGCAGCAGGCCTTGCTTCCTTCCACTTGGGTTTCACCCTTTCCCACCACAGGATGCTGTTGATTTACCCATAAGCCATTATCTATGTAGTAACATAGATCAGCACTTCATTCCTTTTCATGGCCGAACAATATTCTACTGCATGAATTTGTAGGTCGCCATCTTATTTCTCTGACAATAGCATGTGACAATTTCTGAGCAACACCCAGAATTTGTTTTTCTAATGAGCCTCCCTTTAAAGAGCANTTTATGACATGAATGTTCCCCTCATAACCCCTTTAATAGTCCCCAAAAGCCCATTCAGTTATCTTTCATACCACTTGTGTTAGTTTTATACAGTGGCCATGACAAATTAAAACAATAGAAATGTATTCTCTCCTGGCTCTGGAAGCCAGAAGTCTGAAATCTATGTGTGGGCAGGGTCAGTTCCTTCTGGAAGCTCCTAGGGAAAATCTGTTTCCTGGTGCTCCCCTAGCTCCTGCTGTTGCCAGCAAGCCTTGGTGTTCCTTGGTCTATGGCTCCATTGCTCCATCTCTGTCTCTCTTCATGGGACCTCTCTTGTGTCTCTGTGTCCAGATTGAATTGGGCCCACTGCAATGACCACATCTGAACTTGAATACCTCTGCAAGGACCCCATTTCCCAGAACAGTCGCATTCATAGATGGTGGGGACTAGGGCTTCACCATATCTTTTTAGGGGACACGACTCCACCCACCACACCATTCAAGTCTCCAACTTGAACACCTTCGATACTCATTAATAACTTATTTTTATCACATATTCTAGCCTACATCGCTGTGTGGGTGAAGCATCAGTCAACCTGTCTTTGGAGTAATAGCCATCTGTTGATTCTGCCTCTCAGCCGTCTGTCAGGCCTGTCTCCTTCCACTGCCCTGGCTTATCCTCATCATTTTTCCCCTGGACTCCTGCCACAGCCTCCTCTCAGGGGACCTCCTCTGCCTCTGGTCTCTTCTTCTTTCCAATTTGTCCTCTACACTGCATTCAGAGCCACCTTTCCAAAACACTGATCTGACTATCTTCTCTGCTCAAAAATATGGGTGGTGTCATAGTCCTTCTAGGGAAAGTTCCAAAGCATGGCCTTTGGAGTCCCCCACATTTGCCTTCCCCTTTCTGTCCTGCCTTCAGCTCCCTGGAGCCCCTGCTGTTCCCAACCTGACCACCCCAGGGCCTAAACAAAGGCCTAGCTGCTTGAGTGGTGGCTTCTGCCCCGCACGACCTCTACTTCACTGCATGTGACCTCTGAGCCATCCGTCTCCCTCCTTGAATAAAACTTGAATAAAATTTGGTTTGGACCCTTCTGTCATCCATTCATCTGCCCCTCTGAGCATTTATTCTGGGCTGCATATTAAGCTTGGGCCTCAGTGGGAGAAGTTGACCTATGACACATATAAGAAGGTGCTCAACACCAAAACAGAAGGTTTTGAGAGCGATAAAGCCTGACCAGATTGTAAGTTCTTACAAGGCAGAAAGCACAACACACCAGCATTTCATACTCAGTGCTTAGTACAGTAGCTGGCACAGAACAAGTGATTGAGAAATGTCTGTGGAATGAATTCTGACTAAGGAGACTGATAGGGAAACAAGACAGAGTGGAAGATACTGAGGTGGACCAAGGACAGTTCTTGCCCTACAGGCACTGTCTAGAAATAATTATACTGCAAGGCTGGAGGCAACCAATACTTTCAGAAAACAGAAATGTCCTTTGGAGATTAATGGAGGAGGCAGCATTCTATAGTTTACTTTCTATTTATGGTCACTGGTGTTATATTTCTTTGTTGGCCTATCTCTTCCACTAGCCCAGAAGTTTCCTGATGGCAACATGTGTGTCACTACATCCCAACTACTTCAAGGGAGTAGGGAATGGCTGCTGAACATCCATTACTGAATTCACATTGAAAATGCCCTGGTGTAATGATCACTGACAGCCTTCCTACAAAACATACTAATGCTGCCAGTTCTCTTTACCTGCACTTATAGAGTAGGGAAGAAGGAATATCTGCAACTAATATTGATATGAGCCTTTGGAAACCTAGTGTGATCTCATTTCTTGTTCCTCCTACTCCTTTTCCTCCTTCTCTTCTGTCTTTTCTCCTGCCTCCGCCCCTATCTCCCGCCAGAATAGTTGGAGGCCATGTGGAAGAGGAAGGTTAGGATCAGCTCAGAAAATGCTCTGATATATATATATAGAATGAAAGGAGAGAGAGAGAAAGAGAGAAAGAGAGAGAGAGAGAGAGAGAGAGAAATGGCTAGGAATAAAATGGACTGCCCATTAAGGTAGTAACTTTCCTGCCCCTGGAAATGTATGATCAAGCAGGAAACAACATAACGAAGAAAATGAATAGAGAATTTAGGGATCAGAAGTGTGGTTATGCTAGATGACTTTATGATTCCATCTAACATGGAAATGAATGGCTTCTAAACTGCCAGAGAATCAGGACTGAATGACAAATTAGCTGGCAAGGGGGTTGTAGAAGAATGAGTTGGAAATAACGTCTTGGAGTGAGGGGGAAAGAGGAGCAAATGATCCTTGCACACACTGACCTGAAGGTGTGAAAGGGCCAGCCAGTGAGCAGTCTCACTGGGTCTGGAGTTCATGTGACAGATTTGAAGGTCACTGGTTTACTTCATGTACCCAAACAACCAGGGAGGGGATTCACACATTAGGAAAGAAAATCCCATTTATAGAAACAACAAAGAAAATAACATTCTTAGGAAGAAACAAATGGAAAGATACTCTTTGCTCTTGAATAGGATGACTCAACTCATAAAAACATCAGTTCTCTCTAACTTAGTTTACAAATGTGAGATGCAATCCTAGTAAAAAGTACCAACAAGCTTCTTAATGCTACTACACAAGTTGACACTAAATTTCATATGGAAAAATAAATATACAAGAATAGCCAAGAAAATGTATTTTAGGACATTTGCTTTCAACCAAGATGGAATAGTCCCATTTCTCCCAGGTCCTCCCTCACAACTAAAAAACCTGTATATTGCCCAACAATATGAATATATTTAACAATACTGAATGTACACTTACAAATGATTATGAGGATAAATTTCACAGTATATGTATTTTACCATAATTAGGACATTTTTAAAAAGCAAACTGCAGAAACAAACAAAACCTGGACATAATATATAAAGCATAGGAAAACTCTAGAAGAAAGAGAAGGTGGTCAACCTAGGGACTTAGAGACTNAAAATACTTAGGAAAGGAAACTTCAATGACAGAAAACTTTGTTAAAATTCCCTACCCTGAATCAGCCAACACCAACAGAAAAGCCATCCTTGCCCTGTGGCTTCAGCCATGCAAAGTAGGAAGTTGATATTCCACCTCACCTCACTCCCAGCCCTGTGTAAGCAGATGCCCATGCTCTGATTTCTCAGCCCAGAGGTGTCAGGGGTTCAAGCATGTCCCCATTTTCCCACAGGGGTAGTGTCAACTCAACAAGCCATTACAAGTACTCCTGAAACAAATTAATGAAATAGAAAATCTCAACAAAGAAATAGAAGCTATAAAAAGAACAAATGGAAATTGTAAAACTGAAAAGTATAGTAACAAAAATAAAATGACTCACTGAATGGGCTAATCAGTAGGATGGAGATGAAAGAAGATAGATTTAGTGAACTTGAGGACATATCAGTGCAATTCGGCCAGTCTGAACAACAGAGAGAAAATAAACTGAAAAAGGAGAAGGAGACTTTCAGGGACCCAGAAGAAGAGGAGAGAGTGAGATTGAAACATTAGCCAAAGAAATAATAGCTAAAAATCTTCAAAATTTGGCAAAATCATAAACCTACTCAAGAATCTGAGATAATCTTAAACAAGAAAAATCCAAAGAAATTCACACCAAGACACTTCATAATGAAACTTCTAAAAACTAAAAGACAAAGAAAAAATCATAGGGAAATATCAATTCAAAACAAAGGGGATTTCTTTTCAGGAACCATGGGGTGCAGAAGGAAGTGGCATAACATTTTACAAGTACTGAAAGAAAAGAACTGTCAACTTCAAATTAGATGTCTGGCAAAAAAAAAATATTCTTCAGGAGTGAAGGGGAAATTGAGACATTCTTGGATGAAGGAAACCTAAGATATGTTGTTGCCAATAACCCCACCATTAAAGAATGGCTAAAGGAAGTTTTCCAAGCAGAAAAGAAATGATACAGAAAAAGAAATTTTATAAAGGAAAGAAAAAATTCAGAATGGGTAACAACAGTGTTAAGTATAATAAACACTTCTCCTCATGAGTTTCTTAAATCTTATATTTGATGGATGAAGCAAAAACTGTAACACCATATCACCTAATTCTCAATATATACAGAAGAAATGGTTAAGACAATTATATTTAAAAAGTGGGGATGGAAAAGGGATCTAAATGGAAATAGGATTTCCACACTTCACTCAAAGTGATAAAGTGTAGACTGTAGCCTGTGATAAATTACTTATGTATATTGTTATGAGAATAACATTAGGTGGTTACTAGACTAATGACTAAGAAAAATTATACAATGCGATACTCAAAAACACTGAGTATAAATCAAGATGTAATTCTAAAATATGTCTAAGTAACCCACATGAATGCAAGGAATGAGAAAGAGAAACAAAAATCAGAGGAAGCAAGCAGAAAACGGTAAAATAGTATACTTAAGTTAGAACATAGCAACAATTACCTTACATTTATATGGTATAAACACACCAATTGAAATGGATTGGCAGAGTAGATTATAAAAAATAACATAACTATATTCTATCTACAAGATATTCGAAATATAATAGCATAGGTAGGTTGAAAGTAAAAGAATGAAAAGACGTATCATACAAATGTTATTTTTTCAAAAAAAAAAAACAGTAGTGGCTGTATCAGAAAAAGACTTGAGAGCAAAGCAAATTATGGGAGACAGACATTACACAGTGATAAAAGAATCAATCCACTAGTAAGACATAATGATCCTAAATGTGTACACACTAAACAACAGTGTCAAAACACATGAAGCAAAAACTGAGAGAACTAAAGGTAAGTAGACATAGACAAATCCACATGATAGTTGGGGACTTCAACACTGCATGTAATTAATAGTCACAATCAACAAAAATGAAGAACTCAACAGTACTTTGTTGACTAACAGGATCTAAATGACATTTATGGAACACTCCACCCAACAACAATAGATTACACATTCATTTCAAGGGCCCAGAGAACATATACCAAGATAGACCATATTCTGGGTCCAAAAACACATCTCAACAAATTTAAAAGCATTGAAACCACACAGAGTATGTTCTTTAATCAGACAAGAAATCAACAGAAACAAATCAGGAAAATTTCTGAATACTTGAAAATTAAGCAACACACTTTTAGACAATCCATGGGTCAAAGAGGAAGTCTCAAAGGAAATAAAAATACATTTAACTGAATGAAAATGAGGACACAACTTCTAAAAATGTGTGGGGCACAGTTAAAGCAGTGCCAAGAGGGAAACATACAATACTTTTCCATAGAAAAATGGAAAGGTATCAAATTAGTATCTAAGACAAATCAATAATCTAAGTTTATACCTCAAAAACCTAGGAGAAGAAGTTTAAAATAAACCTAAGGCAGCAGAAAGTAAGAAATAATAAAGACAAAGAATCAATGAAATTGAAAACAGAATAATAGAGAAAAATCAATGAGACAAAAGCTAATTCTTTGAAAAGATCAGTAAAATTGACCTCTAAGAAGACTGAAAAGAAATAGAGAAGACACAAATTACGAATATCAGAAATGAAGCAGGGAGTGCTAGCTTACAGACCTGGCAGACAACAAAAGGCTAATAAGGGAATATTATGAAAACTTTACATGCACAAATTTGATAAATGAAATGGAACATTTCCTTGCAAAGCACAAGCTACCAAAATAGATTATTTGAAAAGCCCTATCGCTACTAAGGAAACCGAATTAATAATTTTAAAACTTTCCCTCCAAAAACAATAGACCCAGATGGTTTCATTGGAGAATTCTACCAAACATTAAATAAGACTTAATATCAATTCACACATTCTCTTACAGAAAATAAAAAGGAGAGAACACTTTCCAACTTGTTTTATAAAGTTAGTATAGCCCTGATACTAAAATCAGACAAAAACAGTAGAAGAAAAAAACTAGAAACCAGAATCCATCATAAATAAAGATGCAAAAATCCTTAAGAAATTGTTAGCAAACTACCACAATTTCTACAATATGAAGAACTATAACTGTTAAAGAGATGGGTTTGTAGTTAAAACCTCTCAAAAGAGAAATCTCCAGACTTAGGTGGTTCCACAGGGGAATTTTATCAGATGTTTAAAGAAGACTTAGTACCACTTTTACACAATCTCTTTCAGAAAACAAAAAATGCAGTCAAACTTCCCAATTCATTTGACAACTCTGATACCAAAGCCAGACAAACACAGTACAAAAAAATGAAAGCTAGAAACCAATATCTTTCATGAACTTAAATTCAAAAAAAACAATCAGATATTAGCAAATAAAATCCATTAATACATAAAAGGAATACTATATAATGATCGTCGGGTTTATTTTGGGATTGCAAGGTTGGTTCACCTTTTAGAAATTAATCCATGTTATCCACAATATTGACAGGCTAAAAAAGAGAAACCACATAATCATATCAACTGATGCAGAAAAAGCATTTCACAAATTCAATACCCATTTATTAAATAAAAAAAAAAAAACACATTTGGGGCACCTAGGTGGCTAAGTCGGCTAAGCATACAATTCTTGGTTTCGGTTCAGGTCATGATCTCACGGTTAATGAATTCAACCCCCATGTCAGGCTCTGCACTGGTAGCTACAGAGCCTGCTTGGGATTCTCTATCTCCCTCTCTCTCTGCCCCTCCCCCGCTGACTATCTATCTCTCCCTCTCAAAATAAATAATAAACATTAAAAAGCAAACAGCTTCACAACATAGGAAATAGATAATTTCTTCAATGTGACAAAGGCATCTATAAAACATAAACCTTATGTTTAATGGTTAAAGACTAAATGTTTTTCCTCTAAGATTAGAAACAAGGCAAGGATGTCTGCTGTCACCACTGCTATTCAACAAAACACTTATAGCTGGTGTAATAAGGCAAGAAAATAAAATAAAAGTCATACAGATCAGAAAGGAGGAACAACATCTGTCCCTATCTGCAGATGACGTGATCATCCACATGGAAAATCCCAAACACTTTACAAAATAGCTCCTAGCACAAATAAGTGAGTTCAGCAATGTCACAGGATACAGAATGAACACGCAAAATCAATCACATTTTCATATACTAACAACATGTAGAAACTAAAATTAAAAACACAATAACAGATTGGCAAAAGGATAGAAGTATAGGTTAATGACATAGAAGTGAGGGTCAAGAAATAAATCTTACATTTATGTTCCATTGCTTTTTGATAAGAGCACCAAGACAAAACAATAGTCTTTTCAACAAATGATGCTGTGGCCACTGGATATTCACAGCCAAAAGAATGATGTTGAACTCCTTTTGTAGCATACACAAAAATTAACTTAAAATGGAAGATAGATCTAAATTTAAGAACCAAAACCACTAAACTTTTATCAAACATAGCAGTAAATCGGGGCACCTGGGTGGCTCAGTCAGGTGGGCGTCCTACTTAGGCTTAGGTCATGATCTCACAGTTTGTAGGTTCAAGCCCCACATCGGGCTCTGTGCTGACAGCTCAGAGCCTACTTCAGATTCTGTGTCTCCCTCTGTCTCTACAGTCTCCTGCTCATGCTCGTGTTCTCTCTCTGTCTGTCTTAAAAACAAATAAACACTGAAAAACATGGCAGTAAATCTTTGTGTCCTTGAATTAGACAAGAGTTTCTTGGATATGGCATCAAAGCATATGATTGAAAAGAAACTACATAGATTAGATTTCATCAAAATTGAAACTTGTGTGCTACAAATAATACCATCAGGAAAGTGGAAAAATGACCCAGAGAATCAAATAAAATATTTATAATTCATATATCTGGTTAGAGTTCAGTATCCAGAATATATAAAGAACCCATACAACTCAAAAACAGGAAGACAAATAACCCAACTT
Organism: Crocuta crocuta; assembly: GCF_008692635.1. Lineage (NCBI taxonomy): Eukaryota > Metazoa > Chordata > Mammalia > Carnivora > Hyaenidae > Crocuta > Crocuta crocuta. The sequence goes on along the minus strand of NW_027531278.1, from coordinate 213,973 downwards.
AAAAATAGGCAAAGGATCCAAAGAAATATTTCACCAAAGAAGATATACAAATGACCAGTAAACACACAAAAAGATGCTCAACATCCGTGGCTATAATAAAAAAGACAAAATTACAAATGTTGGTGAGGATGTGGAAAAATTGAAACTCTTATATGTTGATGGTTAGATAGTAAAATGGTGAAATTAGTTTGCAAAACATTTTGTCAGTTCCTCAAAATCTTAAACACATAATTACCATATGACCCAGAAATTCCACTCGTAGGTATAGACCCAAGAGAAATGAAAGCTACATCTACACAAAAACTTGCACGTGAATGTTCATAGCAGCATTATTCATAATAGTAAGAAAGTGGTACCAACTGGTGAATGAATCAACAGAATGTGGTATGTCCATACAGTTGAATGTTATTTGCCAATAAAAAGGAATGAAGTACTAGCACATGCTTAAACAAGGATGAAACTTGAAAATATTAGGCTAAGGAAAGAAGTCAGTCACAAAAGGCTACCTATTGTATGCCTCCATTTATAGGAATGTCCCAAATAGACAAATCCATGGAGACTGAAAGCAGATTAATAGTTGCAAGAGGCTGAGGGTAAAGCGGGATGGGGAATGGATGATAATGTTACGTGGTTTCATTCTGGGGTAACTAAAATGTTCTGAAATTAGATATGGGTGATGGTTGCACAACTCTGTGAATATACTAAAAAACCACTGAATTGAACACTTCATTTTTTTAAGTTTATTTATTTTGAGAGAGAGAGAGAGAGAGAGAGACTCTCAAGCAGGCTCCACACTGCCAGCACAGAGCCGACGCAGGGCCCAAACTCACAAACTGCGAGATCATGACCTGAGACAAAACCAAAAGTCGGACATTTAACCAACTGAGCCACCCAGGCTCCCCTGAATTGAACACTTTAAGTGAATTTTAAGGTATGTGAATTATACCCCCCAAAAAAAACCCTGTTTTTAAAACACAATACCATGTACAATTGCTCCAAAGGAAATTCCATATTCAGATATAAAAATCTAGGAAAATATGCATAGGGTCTGCATCTAGAAAATTACAAAATACTTATGAAAGAAATAAAGATCTCAATAAATGAAGAGACATACTGTGTCTATTGATTAAAAGACTCAACATAGTAAATATTTCAATTCAAACTGATCTATGGTCTTAATGCGATTTCTATCAAAATCCCAGCAAGGCTTTTTACAGACATAGATAAGCTTATTTTAAAATTTATATGGAAGCTTCAGGTCTTAGGATAAAACAATTTTGGAAAAAACAGAATACAACGGGAAGAGTCACTATACCTGGGATTAAAGTTTATTATATAGCAACATTAATCAGGACTGTGTGGCACTGGCTGAGGGATAACCACATAGATCAATGGAGCAGTAATAGACAGACACAAATATGCCTCGCTAATGCTTGACAAAGGTGTAAAAGTAATTCAATGGAGGACAGAAAGCCTTTTCAACAAATGTGTTTGAGCAAGTGGACATCTATGGGCAAAATAAATAAATAAATAAACCTCTATCTAAACCTCATACCTTATATAAAAATTAACTCAAATAGATCACAGTCATAAATGTAAGGTACATAACCAGAAAATTCAAAATATACATGAGACAATCTTTGGGACTCAGGGCTTAATGAAGATTTCTTCAACTCAATAACAAAAGCATGGTTCATAAAATAATCTTTCTGTGAAAGAATATGTTAAGAGTATGAGAAGACATAGCAGCACTCTCAACAATAGCTAAAACATGGAAAGAGCCTAAGTGTCCATCAACAGACGAATGGATCAAGAAGATGCGGTTTATCTATACCATGGAATACTACATGGCAATGAGAAAGAATGAAATCTNTTAACGGAGGACCATGGGGGAGAAGAAGGGGAAAAATAGTGGGGGAGAGGGAGGGAGGCAAACCATGAAAGACTCTTGAATGCTGAGAAACAAACTGAGGACTGATGGATGGGGGGGGAGGGGGGAGATGGGCATGGAGGAGGGCACTTGTGGGGATGAGCACTGGGTGTTATATGGAAACCAATTTGACAATAAACTATTCGTAAAAAAAAATAAAAATAAAAATAAAAAAAAGAGGATGAGAAGACAAGCTATAGACCGGGAGAAAATATTTTCAAATTACATATTGGATAATGGGCAAGTATGTAAAATATATAAAGAACCCTTGAAACTCAATGGTAAAAACCAAACCAAACCAGACAAAAATCCCACAAATGATCCAATTAGAAAATAGGCCCACATCATAAAGAGACATTTCAGGGAGGAGAATATACGGATGGCAAATAAGCTCAAGAAAAGATGTTCAATATTATTAGACATTAGGGAAATGCAAATTAAAATGACAATGACCTGAGGGCATTGCTCTACTCCTGAAGAAAACAAACAATAAAAAAACAAACTCTGACAATGAGATAGCACTACACACCGATCAGAAAGGACCTCTCATACACTGCACTACACCAGTACCAAAATTATGCTGACTGAAAAAAGCCCAACTCAGAGGATATATATTGTTTAATTACACTTATATTACATTTTTTTAAGTTTATTTATTTTGAGGTAGAGACAGAGAGCACAAGCAGATAAGGGGCAGAGAGAAGGAGAGAAAGATTCCCAAACAGGCTCCATGCCATCAGCACAGAGCTGGATGCGGGGTTCAAACTCACGAACCATGAGCTCATGATCTGAGCTGAGATCAAGGATCAGTTGGTTAACCAACTGAGCCACCCAGGAGCCCCACTTATATTACATTCTTGAAGTGAAAAAACTATAGCAGTAGAGAACAAATTAAGTGGTTGCCACAAGTTTGGGACTTGGGGTGGGGCCAGATGAGGAGGAAGTGAGTTTGGTTGCAAAAGGGCAACATGGAGGTGATGGAACTGCTCTTACTCTTGACTATAGTAGTGATCACATTAATCTGCATATTTGATAAGACTGCTTTCAATTAAATACACACACACATACAAAAGTGCATATAAAATTGGTCAAGTCTGAATAAGGTGGATGGATTATATCAATGCCTATGTCCTGGTTGTGATATTGAACTACAATTATGCAAGATGTTACCACTGGGAGAAACTTGGGGAAGGGTTTAAGAGATCGCTGTTGAATTATTTCCTAAAACTGCATGTGAATCTACAATTATCTCAAAATAAAAAGTTTTTAAAAATCATACCGTAAGTCTTCTATAATTAAAAGAGTGTGGTATTAGAGAAACAGACAAATTGATGAGCAGAATAGAGCATACATCTAGAAATAAACTCAAGTATATGTGGATACTGAATATGTGATAAAGGTAACATTTCAAGTGACTGGGGCAAAGATAGATGTTTGTAAAAATGGGGTTGTGATAANTGTTCACGCTGTCTCTCTCTCTCTCTCCTAGAAATAAATAAAAAACATTAAAAAAAAAAGTCCAAATGGATTAGGAATCTAAATGTAAAGCTTGAACTCATACAAACAGTGGAAGAAAATCAGGCAAATTCCTCTTTAACCTGGGTATGAGGAAAAGCTTTCTATGTGTGACACAAATCCAGATGCAATAAAAGAAAAGGTTGATATTTGATAACATAAAACCACTTTTGTGGGGTGCCTGGCTGGCTCAGTCGGTGAAGCATGCAACTCTTGATCTCAGGGTTGTGAGTGTGAATCCCATGTTGGATTTCATGGTAGAGAAAAATAAACAACATCAGAAAACAAAATGGGATAAATTACAACATATATCACAGGTTAGGAAATGAATAGCTTTAATATAAAAACTCTTTTTTAAAAAAAATTTTTTTAGTGTTTTATTTATTTCTGAGAGAGAGAGAGAGAGAGAGAGCGAGCATGAACAGGGGAGGGTCAGAGAGAGAGGGAGATACAGAATCTGAAGCAGGCTCCAGGCTCTGAGCTGGCTGTCAGCACAGAGCCCGACGTGGGGCCCGCACCCATGAACCGTGTGATCATGACCTGAGCCAAAGTCGGACGCTCAACTGACTGAGCCACCCAGGTGCCCCAAAAACTCTTAAAAATGAGGATAAAAGACCAAAAATTCAGTAGAGAAAGTGAGAAAGACATAAACAGATAATACACACACACACACACACACACACCAAAAAGGCTCTAGAGCATATGAAAAGATGCTCCAAGTTGCTCATAATTAGGAAAATGCTAATTAAAATTACTGAGATACCATTTCTCACCTATCAGATCTACAAAAATTAAAAAGTATAGCAAACACTTTATTGGCAAGGTTTTAGGAAAACATCCACTCTCACTCATTACTGATAGGAATGCAAACCGTTCAGAAGGGGAATTTGGCAATTCCTAACAAAACTAAATAGGTGTTTACTGTTTACTATGCCAATGTCACTTCTAGGAATCTGCCTTGAACATATATCTTCAGCAAAATGAAAATACATAAGCACCAGGTTGTTCACTGCAGCGTTGTTTTAATTGGAAAATACTGGAAACAAACCAAAGCTCATATATAGGAAGGCAGTTGAATAATCAATGTATGGTACATTCACACAATGCTGTATTATGAGCTGTAATAAAAGAATGAGAAAGAGCTCTGTGAAATGATAAGAAGTGATTGCTAGGATGTACTGTCATGTAAGAAAGCAAAGCCCCGCCCCCAAAGGATCTGTAAGACACTGTTCTTCATCTAGGAAAGAAAGGACTGTGGGAAAATACACACGTATATGCTCATTTGTGCAAAAACGAAGGAACGAGGTGAGAAGGATAGACGTAATGGGAGGTGTCACTTTCTGTACAGTTCTAACTTTTGGAATTCTGTTATTTTTCACGTGCTCAAAAAAAAAATAATTAAAATTAACAAATACGTAGAAACAAAAACCCCAAAAGGAATCTAAACAGAAACAAGTCAACTGAACCATACTCAAATGACCACTCTGGAGGTAAGAGCATGGAAAACTAGCCCAGGTAATTTTTTAACACAGTCTTTGGATGATATAACCTCAAGCCAAAGACAAAAAGAATTCTAAACAAATATCTTTTCCAGTTAATGGGCTTATTCTCACAGGGTTATGGGTTAGCAATTCTGAGACTACCTTCTGTGTAATTTTGGATTCAGTAAATGAGTAAATACTTTATGGATAATAGCAGAGAGATTTCTCACAGTCATAAAAGGGAGTTACAAATATGGACAGGGAAAGAGAATTGGTTTTGCTGTTAGATTAGAATTTAAATGTATCAGTGTGAACTCATAGATGATAGAGAAAGAGAGAGAGGGAGAGAGTAGATAGATGGAAGACAGATAGGTAGGTGGGTATATAGAGAAATTACCATAATAATAAAAATTAATAAAATAATAAGGTAGAATGAAATAAAGATGTAGGTAA
>NW_027531278.1:206676-208542 GCF_008692635.1 Crocuta crocuta | reverse complement strand
GAGAGAGTCTAATAAGAATGATGCTCTTGTAGAAATATGCATATATCTAGTACTCAGATCTTGGTTTCTAAATATCATTCTCCACTAAAAGAAACCAGGGCTCATTGTAAAAATGGCTGATTTTTAGGACTGAGGCAGAAAATGTACAAGATGAGCCTGGAGCATCTTGTTATGTCAGAAACTAAGGCCATGCTCAGAGGATAATTAGAGACATGTCAAAAACACTTAAGAGCTAGCACAAAGGGGCTCCCACTGGCCAAATAAGGGGCAGTTTGAGCATCAAAATAATGATAATAAGGGATTATAATTTAATGAATAAAAAAATAACCCATGAGTTTATCTGATATAAATATATAAGTAATGAAATCAGGGGGTGGGGGAGAGGAAAACTCTCTATCATAGTATAAAGCCAAACAACACAGATAGAAGGGATGATGAAATTAGAAACTCATTCTTTGGCAACCAGCATAATAAACTTGCCTCAGGCAAGGGGACCATCAGTGGTTGCTAAACTGGTGAGTGAAAGTTTTCAGACTAACAGGATATTAACATTTCTTCCAATATATCCCCATAAGGTCATTTCAACAGGAAAAATAGTACCTCGGCAGTGGAGAAACCTGGCAGACAGTGCATTAACCAAGTGATCGAGGACCAAGTGATCGAGGTTAACATCACCAGTAACGAGACATCTAGATATCACAGACCTCATGATATTCTGCACTGAGAACAACACAGTATCACTCCTGTGGCAACCCCTGCTAAAAGTACAGAACCTGAATTTAATCACAAGGAAACATCAGACAAACCAAAAGGAAGATCATTCTGCAAAATAACTAGCCTATAATTTTCATAAATATCAACGCTACAAAACACAAAAGACAGATTGAAGAATTGTTCTAGAATAAAGGAGACTAAAGGGACATAATGACCAAACACACCATATCACCCTGAACCTTTTTTTTTGTTATAAAAGATATTATTGGGACAATCAGCAAAATCTGAATAAGGTCTTTAGATTAGACTGGAAACAATGTTGGCTTCCTGATTTTGATCAACATCCTGTGCTTGTACAAGAGAACGCCTCTGTTTTTAGCAAATATACATTCAACTACTTAGGAATGGGAGCATCACGTCTGCAATTTATTCTTACACAATTCAGAAAAAGAAACAGTGTGTGTGCGTGCATGCATGCATGTGTGTGTGTGTGTGTGTGTAGAGGGGAGTGGATAAAACAAAATGTAAAATTTCAACATTTAGGGAATCGAGTGAAAGGTATTCAGAAATTATTTGTACTATTCGTGCAAATTTTCTTGAATCTGAATTCATGTCAAGGTAAAGTATTAAATTTTAAAAAGCTTAGAAGCCACCAGTTAACCCCCGAAGATGAAGGTGTAGAGAGCAAAGAGTAGAGGCCTAAGGACCAACCGTTAGAAAATGCTCACAGTTGATGGCAGAGTTTCTCAGAAGTAACAGGACAGGAGTCTCTAGGTATACGCAGGAATTCAGGGAACGGTTACTGTCGTTTTGATAAATTTCAGGTCAAAACTGGAGCCTTTCTTGGACAAAAGACCTGTTGCCAATGTTCGCAAAGCTCTGCTCAGAGTGGCAGACACCAGCTGCTTCCCTGAATTCCTTAATGCAGAAAAGGGAATCCCCACGAGGAAGAAAAACTGAGAATCAAAACTCCTTTCAGGTAGAGTCATTTTGGAGGATGGATGGATGGATGGATGGATGGACGAATGGACAAATGGATGAAATGGATGGGTGGATGGATGGACAGATAGACAGAGTTAAGATATGGCTGATGAGCACTTATGTGGCTAGTGTGCACTGAGATTGTGCTGTGAGTGTAAAATACACACTAGA
>NW_027531278.1:204785-206525 GCF_008692635.1 Crocuta crocuta | reverse complement strand
GTACAATATCTCAATAATTGTTAAGTTGATCACATGTTGAACTAATAATTTAGATGGGCATGGCATGAAGGAGGGCACTTGTGAGGATGAGCGCTGGGTGTTATATGGAAACCAACTTAATAAACTATTTGTAAAAAAAATAATAATAATTTAGAAAAATTGGTTTAAATAAAATATGTGATTCAAATTATTTTCACCTGCTTTTTTACTTTTTAAATGTGGCTATTAGCTTCACATTTCTAATGGACAGTACTGGCTTAATTGATACATGGTTTTGCAAGTTTCTGTTCAAATTTCACCTTCTTGGCAAGGTCCTTGCTGCCCTCCCTATTTAAAAGTGCAGCCTTCCCTGCCACTCTCCAACTCCCTTCCTTGATTTATTTTGCTGCAAGTCAGCTATCACCTCAGACATATTATTTTTTTACTTATTAATTTTGTCTCCCTTCAGTCTCCCCCACTGGACTACCTTCCATGAGAGCTTTTTTTTGTCTGCTTTGTTCACTCCTGCATCATTGCCCTGACAAATCATTAATTTGCATATGTTCTTTCACCTTGGGTACTTAGTAGTCTTTTACATCTTATCTCTCATGTATCTCCCTATCCTTCCTTCCTTCCTTGCTTCCTTCCTTCCTTGCTTCCTTCCTTCCTTCCTTCCTTCCTCCCATCCATCCATCCATCCATCCACCATACCTGGCACATGGTTGATACACAAAATATCTTCATTGAATCAATTTTTCAGAATGACTTTTGACCTGTTCTTGAATTGATGAGCACCCAAGTTCCAGTATTGAATTACTTTGGGCTCCAGTTTCATACTGACCTCTAACCTGTTCAAATTGGAGAGAAGCAGCCCAGTAGGGTACCTACTACCTCTAAGGGTCCACAGTAGAAAGAAGGGTCTTGGGCACTGCCCTCTTTCCCACCTCCCTTCCTGCCTTGGTTTCAGGGCCAAAGCTCCTAACAAATCTGAGTGAGGGGAAGAAGATAGATACATTTTTCCAAAAGGCAGACAGCTATCAGGAACTATGTGGGCAGAGAAGCACATATATTGGAGAGTGCTAGTCCATTTCAGTTTTCTTGGACTCCATGTCTATCTACCTCTTTGAGTGATTCAGGCAATCACTGAATTTTACCTGTAGAAAGGATTTAAAGGTCATATATTCCACGGGTCAAATCACAGCTTCTAAATATAATCCAACCCAAGAAGAGGAATATCTCAGAGAGCTGTCTACTCTTCTCGGCCAGCCCCTTCATTGGAGTGATGGAGGCCATGGGGGCCAGAGAGGGGAGAGGACTTGCCAAAGGTCACACAGTGAGGCAGCAGAGCTGAGCCTGTCACCTAGGCTGTCTCCCTCCCAGACACTGGTCCTGCTTTAGGCCAGAGTAAGGGGTGGCAGGGCACAGATAAGAGCTGGTTGGGTGGGCCACAACCACAAAAAATAGTCCCAGAATTGGTGGCTGTATGGGGATGGGCTGGGTAGGTTTAGCAAGTGCCCCATGAGCTGTAGATGGTCAACACAGACCCTTTGTTCGGTGGACCCTCGCAGGAGGTAGGGCACATTGGGTTGCTTTCCTCTCCAGTTTGGACATCATGGGTCAGTATACACCTGGAACCCAAAATAATTTTTAAAACAAACAACAAGCAAATATGCCAAGTACTGTGGGTGCAAACAGTTGAGAAACTTAAAGCTTCTTCTAGACAAGAAAAAACTGTTATTCATTACAAAAATAAGGGTGGGG
>NW_027531278.1:195736-204745 GCF_008692635.1 Crocuta crocuta | reverse complement strand
AAAAACTGTTACTCATTACAAAAAGAAGGGTGGGGTGGCTTGAAAGTTTTTTCATAATGAAAACTAGCAAAGATGAAGTTAACCCTAAACAGCCCATATGTTTAAATTAAAATAAGTCCAAATAACAAGTGCCCAAGGACCACATCCCTACCTCCATCCCATTATTTTTTTAAAAAATCTGTTTTATCTCAAATTAGGCATTGGTACCAACAATATTAAATATTTAGTTGGGAACAATTCTTAGTTATTGGGGACAAAGATGGGGGGCAAAAATTCCTTTTTGATAAGCTATTATTTGACAGCTAGAAATCAAAATCAGCTCTATCTTCCTTCTGCTGCCCACAAGCTGGAGGCCTGGATGGTGCTTCTGTAAGCGTCTTTGTACCATGGGGTGGAGCAAACAGCTCCACAGTGGGCCGAGAGTGGGAATGCCTGAGCCCTGGACTAGCTCAGCCCCAGCATCCTCATGTGTAAAACCAGGGGTCTCTAAGGGAACTTCCACTTTTTCCATTCATTGGTTTTGCATAAATACATATCAATTCCTTTTGTCTTTACCCAGACTTTCAGAACTATTCTTGCCTTTATAACGGTCACAGCCCTCACCTACCAAACTGGCACAAAGCCTTCACATTGTCAAGTCTCTGGTCAAAAAAGAATAAATTTTGGTATCAGGGCACCTGGCTCAGTTAGTTAAGCATCGACTCCTGATTTCAGCACAGGTCATAATCTCATGGTTTGGTTAGTGAGTTCAAGTCCCGCTTAAGATTCTCTCTCCCTCGCCCCTTCTGCCCCTCCCCCACTCATGTGCATGCTCTCTCTTTCTCAACATAAATAAAAATAAAAACTTTCAAAAATTTGACTTATCCTTTTCAAATATTTTAAGTAACTTAGAGTTTAATTTGCAACTCAGAGAATCATGGAATATCGCGACTAGAAGAGCCCTTCAGATTCCCCTAGTCAGTTCCTTCACTGTACAGATGGAGAAACTGAGGCTCAGAATTGGACCTGGAGCACATGTTGGTTGACATGTTCTTCCTGCTATAGCACTAGGGGCCCTTTCCAGACTCAAAGCTGGTCCTAAACAGTGAACTTTCCAAAAGGCAAGTGCCAACTGCCATGACTTCCAATTTTCAGTTGATTACTCCATGTGCCTACAATTCCTAGAGGGCATCTGCTTTCAGGTGACTGGCACAACTCCCCCCTCCCCAGATGAATACTGAAGCTGAGGCTAAGACACTCCAGCATAGGACAGAGTTGGTGCCACTTCGCATAAGGACCCAGTACCGAACACTCATCTTCAAAATGATCCCTACTTAGAGAGGCAAACCATGAGAGACTCTTGAATGCTGACAAAAACTGAGGACTGATGGATGTGGGGGGGAGGANCAGCTCCCTGGCAAATCTTGCTTTCTTTAACAAAAGAAACAAAGGATGGGGGGACACCTCAATCTGTGTGCAAACCAGTTCAAAGCAAAACAGCACAAATCTCTTTATGAAGGAGAGAAAAAACCCAAGCTCCTAGCCACATACTGCCTTCCAAACTGTTCTACCTTGAGGGTGGGGAATGGGCACAGCCAGATCTGCAAGTGTGTGGCAAGGCAAAGCAATGGGCTAGGCAAGTCCCGGATCATCCTCTGAGGGTTCAGATGGCTTCACAAACCCGTTCTTTACTGTCTCAACTGACTCTCAGGACCTGAGCATTCATTAAGGCCAGATTAATCCCATGACAGGCTTGTCTCTAAGAGAGGTAAAAAGTCCCTGCTCTAAAGAGCCAGAGGGCCTGGAAGAGCACAGGCCCAACAGTGGTCAAGAACTCACCTTCATGCTCACCTGTGCTCTTGCACAGCCTCTCTCAGAGCCTCAGTTTCCCTACTTGTGATTTATGAGCCTTCCTGGCCTTGCCACGAGAAGTCTTTCCACATTTGCAGGGTTGGACGTGGACAATGGAGGATGTCCTCTAAATTGTGCCCAGTGGACCAGAGCCCTCTCCGACCACAGTGCCTGCAGACCCCTCCTGAGGCTTCTCTCCTCCCAGAAGAGAACACGGAGAACATGACGCTCCCATCCCTTAAGACAGGGCCCTAGCCAGATACTCGAGCAGGTCCACCACCCCATTTTCACAGCAAGCTGGCCAGACATTTTCATTGGCTTGGGGGAGTCAAAGACCCACTTTGACCTCCTAATGCCAGGTATGACAGTGGAAATGTAGAAAAGCAAACCAAATCATTGGCCTTCTCAGATTCCATTTGCTGACTTCCATGGCAGACGGATGGGGAACCTCCCCCAGGGCATTGGGCCAGACACACATGCCTTGGCCCTTCTCTGGAGCTGCTGAGGACTGGGTGAGCAGGATCTCTAACTAGGCAAGGCCTCTAGAACTGTCTAGATCCCAGAAACACTGCATGGCCTTGGAGGTCCCTCCCAAGCCAGAGATGTTTTCATGCTAGTTTGCTTGGGTGTAACTTACACAATTATCAAAGGAAGAGACAAAAGTATTTTTCATGTCAAAAGAGACCTGCTTTTCTTTTGGTGCATTTGTCAGGCCAAATGAGAAGTCAAAATGAAGAGTGACCAGCAACAACCCAAGAGTGTATCCTGAGCCTGAGGTCTACAAGACCATCTCATGAACACCAGGTCTTTTGAATCTCCCATGAGGCCATTATGCTGGGTAGGACTGGCATACTCATATTCCCATCTGTCAACTGAGGACACTGCAGCTCAGGTAGGTTCAAGGACTTGCTTAAAACCCCGTAGTTGGCCAATGACCTGTGCCCAAGGCAAAGCTCATTGTTCTTCCTGCCACATCACAGTGTTTCTACGTCCATGAGGTGAGCAGGAATGACCATACAATCTGCACAACCCAAGGCACCACATTGAGGTGTTCTTAACCTGTCTTAAAGAATCCCTGAGGGGACCATGAATGGGCTTCCAGAAAGGTCTATGAGCCCTTGAAATTAGATGCAACATTGCATATTCTTGTGTGGTGGTCTAAGGAGAAGACCCTCAACTTTCATCAGATTCCCAAAGAAGTCTGTAATCCACAAAAAGCAAGGAACTATCCCTGCTCCAGAGAGACGGGTATTATTTTTGTTAAGATTGGGGGCTCAGGGGGCCAGCTGGAGTCAGCCTCCCCGGGGCAAGCTCAGGAGAACCTTAGCAGAGAGTGGTCCTGGCCATTCTCCAGTCTTATGAATAGAACCAGCTGTATGCGGGGCATCGTGTCACTTTGGGGGGGGTGTCCAAAAGGGCCTCCCTAAACCCCGAAAACGTCCTACCTCCACGCTAAAGAGACAGCGTGGCAACCTTTGCATCCCATAATTCAAGCTGGAGGTTCCAGATTCCCCAGAAGAAGGGAATGACACCAGGGCATAGAGGGCTAAGGGGTGGAGTCTTTCCAGGTAAAGGGGAGGAGGTGTGAGGGGCAGGTCTAGGACCCAGGAAGGGGATGGTAGGGAGACTGGACCTCAACTTGGTTTGCTCAGGATTTTGCAAAGGGCCAACCCAAAGGCATGACTAAAACGGTGAGGGAGCCTGTCTCCAGCCATGTGGGGAACAAGGGCTTCAGACCTAGTCCTTTCTACCTGGGTACCACCTTCCAGAAAGGATGTGGTAAGGATGAGAGAGACCATGTCAGCTTCTAGTTCCCAATTTCTGGGGTGACATGCACTCTAGAAGGCAAAGTGCCTCTCCTTACTGAGAGGAAATGAAGAGTGGCCATGCTTCTCTGCCCTTAAGCACAGGGGCACCTGTGAGAGTACAAGTCTGGCTCTCCAGTACAGCCTGCTGACCTGTGTGCGTTTCGCCCCACAGCCTAGTGCCGTGGACTCGGAAATAGGAGAAAACGTGCTCCACCCCAGGGTCTGAGAAGCCACACTTCCCAGCCACCCCAGAGAGGGGAGTGGCCTCTGGCTCCCACACTCACTGCTGCTATTTGGCTCTATTTGGCTAGAGGGGACAGAAAAGGTCTGTAGGGCCACCAAGGGGCTGTCACTCTGGAGGGATGCAGGGAGGAGGAGGGAGAGAAGCCCGTTTGGAGACTCCCTGTCAGGGGAGCCCTGCGGTTTCTATTTCATTGCTGCCCCCTCCAGAGTAGACCCTTGGGGGCTCTCCAGTTTGACCTTACCTGTGCCGTGGGATGAGCACTCACCACCAAGCCTTGGAGAAGCAGGAGACAGGGCTCGGGCGGTGCTACTCCACAAGGCATTGTGCATGTACCACAGATTGTTCACTTTGATTCAAATGGCAGCAAAATTATTCTAACACCAAGTGTGTCGAATTTGACTCCATACCCCCTAAATTAACTTAAGAGTGGAGGTGAAATGAAATGGTATACTGCTTTGAGCTTTTGTTACAATTCGTTCGCACCGCAAACTGCGAAGAAAATGTAGTAATTAGAGGTTAAATTAATCCTTGACAGACAAGCGTCTTAGAAACACTGTGCCCTCCTCCCCAGACCTAGTGTAACACATGCCAGTCTTTCATGTGACTCCGGCAAACACACCACAACTACTGTCCCACTCAAAATTCTGAGGTCGGCGCTGGAACTTCCAGAGAAAGATACTAACGCTGAGATTTCATTAAGAACCAAACTCAAACCTTCCCCCAAACTGCCAACAGAGCCCACCAGCCAAGCCCTCCAAGGGGCTGGTTCTGCATGACTCTGCATCAGGACTTGAACACAAGACAAGTGGACACACACTCCTTTCTGAGGCCCCCAGGCCTGGGCCCCACATTGCTCCTCAACTTACAAGGTGCCATCTTCATTAGTTTTTGTTTTTTTGTTTTTTTTTTGTTTTTGTTGTTTTTTGTTGTTTTTTTTTTTTTTTTTTTTTGAGAGAGAGAGAGAGAGAGAAAGAGAGACAGAGAGAGCAGGGGAGGGTCAGAGAGAGGGAGATACAGAATCTGAAGCAGTCTCCAGGCTCTGAGCTAGCTGTCAGCACAGAGCCCGATGCAGGGCTCAAACCCACGAACCCTGAGATCATGACCTGAGCCGATGTCAGACGCTTAACCGACTGAGCCACCCAAGCGCCCCCATCTTCGCTAGTTTAGATTTGGAGCTCTGATCTCGCAAGGTGCCCTCTGACTTGCTAACAATGCTAAGAAGCCACACACACCACGATCTTAACACATTAGCTCTTTGTCAAAAAGAGAAGACTGTGTGCCCACAGCATGGGTGCAAAGTGGGGTTTCCCGACTCAAATATGGTTGACCGAGAGTAAGTGTCCCCTCAGGAAAGTTGGGCCCCTCTCTGGGCTTCGCCTTCCTCTTCTGTAAAGTCACAGGCTTTCTCTTGCAGCTAGAAAATTCTCTATATTTTAGCATGGGAGTTTGTAGGTGACTTGGAGCATCTATGCCAACCATGTACAGGAACTATAGTCATGGGGCCACACAAAGGAAGGCAGAGCTGGATCCTGTCCCCCTCCCCTCTGTGTCACTGAGCCACAAAAGAAGCTAGGGGTGTGGGGGTCAGGATCAAATACTGGGCAAAATAGGAAAGCAGATGCCATTGACTAGCTCATGCCTTGTGGCATCCAGTGGCCTTTTCTAGAATCAGCAGAAATGCGTCCCTATGTCCCAGTGTCCAGGTCCTCACACAGGTGGAGGGAAGGGGGAAACACAATGGCCAGCTGGCCGGGCCCCCTCCTAGCATGATGATGGAATCCCGTGTTCAGCCCCATCCTCTTCTGGGCTTCGTGGAACAGCTCTCAGCATTCGGAAAAGAGCACTACCCGAGCCCCACTTAATGGTTATTTACTGGGCACACTGGAAGGGGAAGGCAGCTGGGCCCCCCACCCTGAGAAAATGAAGGGACTTCCAGGCTGGGACCCAGGCTGCGCGGAAAGGGACACTGGCTCTCCCCAGGGTCAGAAGGCAGCCAGGGCAGGACTCAGTTGCTATGGGTGGCCTCCTTTTCCAAGGTCTGGACTGTTGGGAAGAGCCTGCCTTCTGGAAAGGGGAGTCTGAAGCTGACGCTTTTGGGAGGCCTCAAGGAATTCTTCTAGGTGAGGAAAGTTCTCACAGACTTTGCAAAGGGCTTTTTCTTTCCGGTGCCCCTTAGGAGCTTTTACTGCAGGGGAGTCCATAGTCAGCCAAACCCCTCTACTTGCCTCACCCTGGGGGGTCTTTCTGGGCTGTGACAAATCTGATTGCTTTGGAAAATCTAAAGAGGTCAGATATTAGGGGTGGACTCGAAGCCCAAAGGAAATCTGGGGGGCTCTGTGAACAGGGAGAAAAAAGAAAGCAGCTGCGGGGTAGGGAGGAAACCCAACTCTTTTGCTTCCACCCCCTCCTCTTGCACAAAATGCTCCTGGGGCTTCAGAAACCCGGAGCTGGTCATTCGGGAGCAGGACACCACTGGGGCTGTGCGTCCACAATCTCTGAAGGTAAATACTGTCTCACACAAGCTACTGGTCCTCACATCCTGACCAATGGCTCCACGGGGCCTGTCCTTCCTTTGCTCCAGTTGCAACCCAAGGGCGACAACAGCGACGACGACAATAAGTAATAAGCCTTGCCATACAACCCCATCAGGGTCATGCGGATTTAGGAAGCTTCCTTGCTCTCAACCTGGAGATGTTTCAGGACTCAATGCCTGCAAAATCAGACTGCTTCCAACTGAGTTTCGAGAGGCTTCTTTCCTGCCGCACAGCTGACTGATGCTGCCTAGGTTACCCTGGGTGGTGGAGCTGGGAGGGGTGTGATGGGAATCGGTTTATTGTGCTGGTGCATAGTAACCGGCTGCTGCTCCCTGCCATCTATCTCCCTCCCCGGCCACATCTGTCTGCTCCAACAAACACTCAGCCTTTTCTGCTTGGATAAGGAGATTTTCTAGTTACATCCATTATATGTGTATCAACATTTATGGCAGCAAGATAATTGCCAAAGAGCTCAGAGGATAAAAGGTCCTTCCTCATAACGTTCGCACCCCACCCCCCACGTTCAAAAAAAAATCAATATTAAAATCAAGGAGGACAGTGGCAGATTCTTGCATGGCTGCTGTGTCCCTCAAAGTTGGAAATGTGATTTTTAAAAAACGCCCAGCTGGACTAGGAAGAAAAGAAAAGATTCAACAGTGAGTTCAGAGCCCAGACTCCAGCGGGGCACATGTGTATGGAGGGAAGGCCTTTTTGTCCTTGAAATCTTTGCTAAATAACTGCAAAGCAGCAAATCTGCTCTCTATTAGATGAGTCCTTTGGAAACATGCCAGTCTAATTTCAAAGAGTTTGGATCCTGTTATCTGTAAACCAACCCAATGATTAGGAGGCCTGCTGTCAATAGGCCCTGAGATCACCAGATTAGGGTTACTGGACAAGAAGCCTTCTGGGTTAGAGGTTCACACCGGCATAAGACACAGAGAGAGGGAGCACTTCACAATTTTATATTGTTTTGATTGGCCTTCTGCCATTTTCTTTACTTCTGCCTCTTCTTGCTGCCCCTCAAAATATCAATCTCATTTCTTTCTACATGTAGCCATTTTCCCCAAAGGTGTTTCGCTTTTCCAGAAAATGACTATTTCATTTACAAATCACAGTGTGTTTGAGCTGGAAGGGACTGACTCCTAGGTCATGAAGGTTGGGGGGAGGGGGAGGGAGGAGAAAGGAGGGGGACGGACTTGTCCAAGATCACTCAGCTCATTTAATTAGAGGGGAGAGTGTTCTAGAACACAAGTTTCCCAGATTATAGGTTAATTATCTCTCTAATGCACCACTGCAGAGAAAGAAAGAAAGAAAAAGAAAGAAAGAAAGAAAGAAAGAAAGAAAGGAAGAAAGAAAGAAAGAAAGAAAGAAAGAAGAAAGAAGGAAGGAAGGAGGGAAGGAAGGAGGGAAGGAAGGAAATCAGACTGTTAAAAAAATAAAAGGTTTACTGCTTAGAAGAAGCCCCTTTAAAGAAGGAGAGTAGTCCAACTATTGTCAGAAGAACGACTGATCTAATATCAGTTTTTCCCCATTTTATAAGCCTGGAGAGCCGTTGAGTTTCCTAGGGATGATCTATTAACAGGTGCATTTTTAGCCTTTAGGTGATCTGCTTAAAATGGGGAAAACCGATATTAAACATGCTGGCCAGGCTTGGAAAAAAAAATCCTTTCCTTATTGAAAAGGATCAACACATCCACAACAGTAAATCTCCTACCTTAAGATGCAGTGAATGGATAGCCTCCACCCCCAACCCAGCAACAGGCTATTTCCTGGTTAAGTTTAAAAATTCAATGACGTTCCTGTTTCAACCCACACATCNCTTTGGAAATGATTTCCTAACATGGAATTTCCGTGTATCTCCTCTAGCCTTTCTTCTTCTAAAGCCAAACTGTTCTTCCCTGTCTCAAACACTTTGTACTGAAGGAAAACTGAAAATGGTCGCAGCCGGAAGGGATGATTTCTAAGGAGATCTTATGAAGAAGAGCTGCAGATCTTTGTGATATTTTTAATGTGTGTATGTGTGTGTGGGGTGGGGGGAGAACTGGTAATTTTTTTGAAGCCAATACGAACAAAACGGAGAGATTTCCTCCCAGGCATTTGGGACTATCTCAGCCGGTCTCCGGTCTCCTGCCTCCTTCTTCCCAAGTTCCACTTGGAGCAACATTCTTTTATCAGTGTTAAAGGAAACACACTGTAGGCACGCATGCGGAGAGAAGCCAAGGCAGCACGCAGAGTAGCGGGTAAGGCGTGTGGAGAACCACCAAAGCACAAAGCAATATAGAAACCCATCTCCTATCTCCTCTGGAGAATATCCTATTTAATATGCAAACTGGTCATCAAGAGAAAAGAGGGATGTTACTTTAAGGCAAAGAAGCTGATTAGTTGCTCTGGCTGGCAGCAAACAGCTGGTCTGTCCGGCAGGTTCAAGGCCATTTCAGCTACTCTCTTATGGAGGCACCATATGTTCCATCTCGCACATCAGCAGCTTTATTTTCCAATGATCTTGCTCCAGAAGGGAAGCACAAAGGGGGGAGGAGAAGGTAGAGCCCGTGGTTTACCCTTTGAGTACTGTCTTGTGGTTTTAGATGCAGTT
>NW_027531278.1:194835-195716 GCF_008692635.1 Crocuta crocuta | reverse complement strand
GGTGTGTGTGTGTGTGTGTGTGTGTGTGTGTGTGTGTGTGAGAGGAGGGGGTGGGGGAAGTTAACGCTTCACCTTCAATTCCAAAACTCAGAGAACAAATGTTTGACCAACACTTTTCGAATAACCTCCAGAGATGGGAATGGAGTGGATTAGAGGAAAGATACGCAAAAGGTACAAATAATATGCCCGCAACAAGATTAAATGGGAAGCGGGACAGAGGCGGCAAGAGATCAGGAGGAATCTGACTTCGCTCTTTGGACCCCGCCCACTTCTCCTTATTTGTCAATTTTTTCTTATTGTCAGTATTCCTTTTCGGAACGGAACAAACTTTACGAGAGAAGCCGACAGATTTGGAGAGGGGGGCGGAGGCGAGGCAAGCCGACAGGTTGGCGATAGGTTACTTCTAATATGTTTAACATTCCTCAATGAAAGTCCTGGTTCCCACAAATTTGGGGGGAAGGGCAGGTGTAGGGGATAGGGGCCCGCTAAATTCTCAGTCCAACTAATGCCGGCCGCCCATGCGTCCTGGACACCCCCAACTGTCCGGCGCTGGCTCCATGAAGAGGCGACAGACCGACGCATGGTCTGGAGGTGCAACCCCGTCCCCACTGTCCACCCAGGCGTCAAGAACCTCAGAGGCTGCGGTCCCGACTCCCTCCCTGCCTCCAAACAAAGGGGGTCCGCAGAGCATTTGAGCCCCGGTGTGAGTGGGGGGGACGTGGCCGGCAGGAGGGCGCAGGAAGGAAGAGTGTAGCCACAGGGTGGCGAAAGCCTCAGTCACAGCCGTCGTCTCCACCACGGGCGGGCAAGACAGCCGCCCTCAGCCGGGAGGTGAGGGGCGCGGGCTGCAAAGCGAAACCGAGGAAAGGGCGCCCCCTATG
>NW_027531278.1:194080-194625 GCF_008692635.1 Crocuta crocuta | reverse complement strand
CAGCAAGCGGAGTCCCTTCTCCCCGCGTCCCCCAGCCATCCTGTGCTCACTCCCGCGCACACACTCACACCCACACTCTGGGCGCCCCGCTTAGCCGCCCAGCTGCAGGAGCGCGGTGGAGCTAAACCCCCCGCCCGAGGTGCGTCAGTTTGCTTAGGTTCCGACGACTTCAGGGCAGTTTTCTGGCAGGCTAATCCTATTAGTGTCTGCTCAGTCCGCATTTANCGCCCCGGGGGGCTTCCCCCCCGCCCTTGCCGGCGCCGGGCGCCGGGCTCCGCCGCCGCTCCGAGGCCTGAGAGCTCCGAGCGCGGGGGCGCCGGGAGCTCCGGGCAGGAGCCCAGTCGGGGCTGACTCGAGCCGCCAGCTCTGCTCGGGGCTGCTCTCCAGAGGAGGATTTGGCAGGGGAGGGAGCGCAAGGCAGCGGGCTCGGCGCACGCACACTCCACACTCCCGCTCGGTGGCGGCAAACCGGGTTGGGGGGCGGGGGTGGAATCCTATGCCCAGCGCCCACTGTCGACTGGCCAAGGCTCAGGGAACTGGCATGC
>NW_027531278.1:193781-193919 GCF_008692635.1 Crocuta crocuta | reverse complement strand
AGCGCCAGGTGGGCCGTGTGCTTGGAGCAAACTTTGGGGTCCTCCAGCATCTCCGTGACGGGAACCACAAGCGCGGGCCACAAGTGCACCCTGGAGCCCCCAGAGCAGCCGGACCTCCCGCTCCCGTCCTCAGCCTGA
>NW_027531278.1:193111-193738 GCF_008692635.1 Crocuta crocuta | reverse complement strand
CCGGAAGGTGGAGTTTCGGGGGTTTAAGTTACTGATAGGCATTTCTCACTGCTGTGTCACTCGGGGAGGAGGAGACACGCACGCCGCACACTCACACACCCTCACACTCACGGCGACGAGCGGCTCCGGCCTTAAAGGGGAAGCCACGCTGCCCCGCCCGCGACCCCGCCAGCCCNAGGGGCCTACCAGGCCCTCCTGCCACTCTTTGAAAGGGAAAACGGCTGAAGGCTAGCCTCGCTGTGGTCGCCTGGGTTCTCCAGCCCACTGTAGCCAGGGCAGCTGGGGAGTGCGGGAGGGAAGGAAGGGCCACGGTCGCAAGTACCTCTGTGGCTCCGCTCTCAGCGGGAGGCGGTCTGTGCCCTCGGCGGCAGGTGGCCCGTCTAGACAGTGCGCTGATGGGGAAGAGCGACAGCGGGGTGGCCGCGGGCCCCTGGGCAGGAGCGGATGGAGCTCGCTGGAGGNCGCGCCCCTGACAGACGGAGAGCGAGCAGGGAGAGCGGGAGAGCCGGCACTCACCCGCGGCAGGGCGAGACAGCGCGCGACGCAGACAGAGACCGAGAGGGACCAAGACAGAGACGGAAACCGAGAGACGCAGGGGCTGACCGAGAGAAAACGACGTCTAGAGAG
>NW_027531278.1:192847-193012 GCF_008692635.1 Crocuta crocuta | reverse complement strand
CGGGAGTCTCACCATAAAGTAGGCTGTTCAATCCCCACCCACACACCCCTTCCCCATTTTGAGCAGAGCACAGACTGACCCAAGAGCTGGCAGGCAAGCCCCCCTTCCCCCTCGCCCTGGGAGGGCGCTCACCTTCAGTGGTGGCTGCTTGGGTGGGTAGCGCCT
>NW_027531278.1:192643-192824 GCF_008692635.1 Crocuta crocuta | reverse complement strand
CGGGGTTATCCCAGGGCAGACACCTGCGGCTTCTGCAGGAACATGGGTTCCTTGTGAACCTCCCGGCGGGCCAGAGCGCTCTGTCCGCCCTCTGCCCTGGCGCTGAAGCCAGCGGCTCCCCTCCCCCCATGCCCAGGGGACTGGCTTTTGCTCCCTCTCCCTGGCCCCCCCCCCCGGGGTG
>NW_027531278.1:191238-192510 GCF_008692635.1 Crocuta crocuta | reverse complement strand
ACCTCTGAGTAGCGACCTGTCACCACCACATCTGGTCTCACTCGGCCGGAGCTGCGGGCCAGGAATAAAGGGGTGGGCCCGCCGCCCACTCAGCCCCTCCTTCTCTCTGCGCCCACGCCCTCGGGCCTCGGAAAGCGCTGGGCCCCCTGTGAGAACCAACCAAAGTCCCTTCGTGGGCTACGTAGGCGCAACGGAGCTGGGGAGCTGGACGCTTGCCTCTGAGCATTTCACAAAGTTCCCAGGCTGAGGAGCGGAGTCCTGCCTACCTCTAGGCACAGGTGTCAGACTCCTCTGTAGCCCCACGAGGCACCCCGAGGGTGCCCCGCAGCCAGGCTGTTGGATAGGAATCCACCTTGGCTCGGTCCAGTCCGGGCTGCTCTGGAGAAGTTATCGCTCTCTGGCGATCGAACTGATGGCAATCCCTACCTTCACCCCAGACAAGGCTGCCGTGGAGTCCTGGCCCCTGGCCTGTCCCTTCCTGCAAGGAGGAGTCAACCTAGAGCTACCATGTCCCCTAGAGCGATAGAGAGCTCATGAGTGTCTTGAAAGAATCTGGTTAAACGCAGCAGATCAGGTGATAACTGAGTCTATCACAGAGAATTGCAGAAAGCTTTTAAAATTTGATCCCTCTCCTCAAAGTGCACTGATCAAGGAGGGGGAAGATGGGGTTCTGCTCCAAGATACCTCCACTCCACCTTCATGTCACTTGTTCCTCAGTGGGGTGGGTGATGCCCACTCCCCCAAGTGTCCTCGGAGCCTGTGAGATCACAGCTGCACCTGTGTCAGACAGCCAACTGCCGGCTTGGCACCACCACCTGGATGGCCACTAGATAGCTCAAACTCCACACGCACCCAGCTGAGCTCCTGGTCATCCTCAAAACACTCTTCCTGAGGTCTGTCACTTCAGTTCATGACAGCTCCATCATTCAAGTTGCCCTAGCTTGATTCCCTCGGGTCCTGCCTGACTTTTCTCCTATGCTCACACCTCTCCTCCAGGGAAGCAAATAATTCCATTTCCATTTTCATAGTGCATCCACAACCCCAGCCTTTTCTCCTTCTCCACTAGCACCGTCTGGGCCCAGCCACCAGCATCTCCTACCTGGGTTACTCCAGTAGTCACCTAACAGGTGGCTCTGTTTCCTACCTCCCCCCAATCACCTTCTCCCCAAATCCCAATCCAGTCCCTCATCTCTGTGCACCTGCAGTGAATCCCTATTCACTCAGTAAAAGCAAAGTGCTCCTGGTGGCCTAGAAGGGCCTGTACAACATACC
>NW_027531278.1:189276-191122 GCF_008692635.1 Crocuta crocuta | reverse complement strand
AGTCTGGGTGATATCATCTTCCTTCTTGCCCCCCCTCACTCTGCTACTGAGCTCCAGGCTTCCCAACTCTTTCCCAACACAGCAGACTCATCCCTCTTTAGGGCTTTTGCACCCTCTGTTCCCTCTACTGGAATGCATTTTCCCAGAAATCTATGGGGCTGGCTCCCTCATTTCCTTTAATATCTACACAAATGTCACCTGGCCTCCCAATGTAACATTTCAAAGCCCCACACCCATCTGTGGCACTTCCTCTCGCCTTCCCTGCTTTGTTTTCTCTCTAGTGCTTACCACCAGCTGACCTCTATAGGTTAGAACCCAGGAGGGCTGGCTGCTGCCAGGGCCTGCTTTGCTCTATGCTGTCTTCCCAGCTCCAGTGCCAGGCAGGGAGTACCTGCTGAATGAATGTTTGTAGGATTCTATTTTTTGGAGCCTTTCAGGAAACTCTGGGGGACATGGAACTGTATACGCACACTGGGAAAGGGGTNATGGATGTGGGGGGGGGATGGGCATGGAGGAGGGCACTTTGGGGATGAGCACTGGGTGTTATGTGGAAACTAATTTGACAATAAACTATTTGTTAAAAATAAATAAATAAGTAAAATAAAACTGGAAAAAAAAAGAAAGAAAGGGGTCCAGAGCTGTCATACATTTTAAGGAGTTTTATGCCCTAAGCAAAGGTTAAAAAGGATGGAGGTCAGCAAAGAGCTTTGTGTTGGTGCCATGAAACCAGCCTCAGGTCATGTATGTGACCAAGGGGCACTGTGGCCCAGATATGTTGTGATTTTTTCAGTTACTGTTGGAAACAGAGGTTCCCTTATGGTTGTCACCTTGGGTATCCCCAGATTGGTGGAGAAATGGGAGAAGAGGCTGGATGAGAGCTTTCTCCTCACTGAATAGACTCTGACACCCTTTTATCACCCAAAAGGCAGACCAGGCCTGGAGCTAACAGCTCCCTACATCTACCTAGGCTTACTATGTGACTTGTCTGCATGAGCCCACGTACACAATGAGGTGTAAGCCATCATCATCTCTACGTTGCAGATGAGAAAATGAGAGGCTCAGAGAGGTGAAGGGACATGTCCAGGGTCTCACAGCTTGAGAGCTGCAGAGCAGTAAACAATTGGGCTTCAAAGCTTAGGCTGCTTCCTGCAAAGTGGCCACTTACGTTTAGCGTGTGTAGTCCTGGCCAGTGAATCCATGAGAGGAAGGGAATGCCACAGGGCTCTCAAGAGGCTCCTCTTCTCCTGGGGGACTCTCCTGGCCTGGATGCTGAGAGGGCTACCAAGCAAAGGCTTGAGCTTGGGCTGTAGGAGTCCACAGACATCATGCCAAGACTGATGTGAGCACTGCCTTTGGTCTGACTCAAACCTGGAGCTCAAGGGATATGAAAACAATCAGTGGTCATCTGTCATTCATTGTCCTATTCCTGTGATCATGTGGGTTTTCCCAAGTTCTTGCGACAAATTCTGGGGGCTTAACTGGGCAGCCTGGAGAATATGGAAACAGGCATGCTGACTGCAGATAAGAAACACATATCCCGTTGCTCTGTTCTTCGTCACTCCTCTGCTCCAAAGCATAGTGTGGCTCCCTACTGCTGGTGGCACAAAATACCAGCTCCTCAGCCTGGCATTCGATACCCTCCATTTGGTGGGGTCCAGCCTCCATTTCCAGATTCATCACCTGGGGCTTTCACACATGTCCCTGGGCCTCCTGCCTGGCTGGACTATTAACTGTATGCCAGACAATTCCCGGTTCTTCCCACCTCTGCACCTTTGCTAGTGCATCTCCCATGCCTAGAATTCCAGCTCTTCTGTCAAAATCCCACCTGACCTTCAGGGCTCATCTC
>NW_027531278.1:186094-189218 GCF_008692635.1 Crocuta crocuta | reverse complement strand
GACCCATCACAGTCCAGCAAGGGTGCCCTCCATCCCTTGACCGTCGACAGCCCTGTCTCTCTCTGATTCTGTGGACGCTTGCTCTCGGTTCCTCCCATTTCACTGTTTTCCCAGAGACTTTTGGGGTTCTCTCCAAGCCTATCTGATAAACTCATGGTTGAGGGGGATTCAGGGTGCCTTCTCTGGATGACAGAATCCAGATCTAGGGGGAAGAAGATGGGTAACGGGTGTGGCAAGGCTCAGCAGTGGAATTTGGCATGTCCCCCCGCAAGTCCCCCACCACTGCTGTGCATGTATAGAGGTTGTTGGCAGGGCCCACCTGGAAGTCATCCCTTCCTCCTGCTCCCCCTGCCTCTCCCCTGGCTCCCAGCCCCCTGTAGCCACACTCCACCTGTGCAGAGGCCATACCCCACAGTCAAGGCTCTGAGGTCTAGGCTCCTGAAGTATTCACTTGGGGCTTTTTGACTCCTCTGCTGACACTCGTCACCCCAGATGACCACAGCAGACTGGAGACTACGACTGACAGGAACCAGGAGAGACAAATGCCCGCGGGGCGGCCCATGGTAGGAATTGCCCCATGCAGAGGAAGTGCGAGCCGATCCAGGAGGCTGGAGGCTCAGATGTAGATGCAGGTTCCACTGCCTCCTGGCTGTATAACCTCTCAAGTTCCAGCTGTCTCCTTAGTAAAGTGGGGGTCACAGTAGTACCTGCTTCACTGCGTTCCAGTCAGGATTGCGGCTTCTAAGCATGGGACCACCCCTGGCAGGATGCCTAGGTCATTAGTCCTCAGAGAAGAAGCTACCATTATGATTATTGTCCCCAAACCCCCAAGGACAGGAAACAGGTGTTGAACATAAGATGACAGATGTAGGGGCACCTGGGTGGCACAGTCGGTTAAGTATCCGACTTCAGCTCAGGTCATGATCTCACGGTTCGTGGGTTCGAGCCCCAGGTCGGGCTCTGTGCTGACAGCTAGCTCAGAGCCTGGAGCCTGCTTCAGATTCTGTATCTCCCTCTCTCTCTGAGCCTCCCCTGCTCACGCTGTCTCTCTCTCTCAAAAAAAAATAAATAAACAAAACATTTAAAAATTAAAAAATAAAAACATGACAGACATAGAATGAAAGCTCAGGTCCCAAACACAGGTCCAGACAGTACATGATATTGGGCAAACTGGTAGCATGTTGATATGCCTGGCAAAAAGGTTAGTCTATGCTATGTAGGAGCCCAGATTGGGGCACTTGCAGAGGACATGAGGCAGTTTGCCCTGGTGGGGTAGAGGAAAGCCACTGGGAAATGGGTCGAATTCTTTCTCTTCACCGTATTCTTAAACAATTTTAATTTTAGGGGGGACATTTTTTAAAATGGGGTGAACATTTTAAAAAATCACAATGGAAACAAATGGGAAATTGGTAAAATATTGATTGTAATTTCCTAGCAACTTCACTGATTTAAAAAAATAAGGATCCTTTAAGAAAAAAGGCCCTCATTAGCAAGCGAGCAGTTAATTAAGAGGCTGTAGAATGGCTTGCATCGATTTTACCGTGAAACCAGAAAACTGTGGCTACAAGTCAATTCCACTGCCCCAGCTCCCTGCTTACCACTAATGCCACTTCCAGAATGCCATAGGCAATACCATCAAAGCATAGATAAGGATGGGCAATGGTTATTTACACAGAAATGGATAAATAATTTAGGGAATTAATGTAAATCCAGATGGCTGCCAGTTTTCCTCTTGCACCATACATACAGTTGAAAGACATTGTCAAAGCTTTTATATAGAAAAAAGTATGCAGATGGCTTGCTAATTATTACTCTTTATGCAATGACATTTTTTTCCAACAGCACAGGCACGACTCAGGCCCCACATGGGAAGAGGCTCCATCCACTGTTCTAGGACCCTTCAGACCATTTACAATTTTGTGATTAAAAAAAACCACACACGTACAACAAAACCCTGGCCTGTGGCTGTCCTAGCAACCAGTTATGCTGCTGCCGCACCATCACTACAGCCATTCAGAAGGTTAATATGCCCTAATGCCAGGGAACTGGCCAGGGCCCAGCTTTGGGCAGGCATACTATCTAGGCAGACATTTGCAGAAAAAACAGACAATGTGCCCCTGCTGTTCTGGGTTTGGAAAACGCAATCATATTAACAATAAAAGCAGCTAAAGCTTGGGACACACCTACTATGCCCCAGGCCCTATGCTTCACATCATGGGCTCAATGAAGCCTTGTAAAAACTAATTTCAGAGCTGAGCAAACAGGCTCAGAGAGGCTCAGCACCTTGTCTGAGATCACACAGTTACTCAGTGGTAGAACCAAGATTTGAGTGTCCTCGGCAGTCTGGGTCTCAACAGCCTCCGTAGAATCCTGTTAAGATAAAGCCCCAGGGCTCAGTTGGTTAAGCGTCTGACTTCTGCGCAGGTCATGATCTCATAGTTCGTGGGTTCAAGCCCAGCGTTGGATTCTGTGCTGACAGCTCAGAGCCTGGAGCCAGTTTCAGATTCTGTGTCTCCCTCTCTCTCTCTCTCTCCCTCCCCTATTCATGCTGTCTCTCTCTCTCTCCCAGAAATAAATAAAAAACATTAAAAACATTTTTTTAAAAAAGATAAAGCTCACCGGGGAGGAGGGAAGCAACCTGTGCTTCCGGAGCTTACAAGTGCTGTGCCTGGCATTTGGCTAGTTGGCTCGCTTGCGCAGCTCATGAGAAAGGATTGTACATTTTCAGAAACGTTGTGAACCTGTTGATGACTCATTGGTAGCTTGGACTTGGCCATGGCAGGAGTACCTACACCACAGAAATGGGCAAATGCTACAAATCAGGGCTGGTTGTTAAACATTTACCAACATGCCATTGCATGCAGGTGCTGCAGCTGGACAACCTGTTTCAAGTCCCGGCCCCACCACTAAGGCAAGTTTTCTAGCCTGCAAAATGTGGATGACGATAGTGCCCACCTCATCGTTATGATGAGGGTTATGGTGAGTATTGAATATAATAATCCATGTAAAGCACCTAGCACAGTACAAGTGATCAACCAGTGTTAATTGTAAAAATGCTTACTGCACCTGCTAGTAATTATTATTATTATTATTACTATTATCATTACTAGTATTATACTTTACA
>NW_027531278.1:157049-186087 GCF_008692635.1 Crocuta crocuta | reverse complement strand
TACAACAATGTGTCCTAACTAGTCTTCTTGCCTCCTGTCTTGCCCTATCCAATGCATCCTCCTCACGGCTGCTAGGGTCAATGTCTAGAATACAGAGCTTATTTCATTCCTCCCCTGCTTAAAATATTTCCATGCCTCCCTATTACCCTCAGAGAAAATCCTTGCTCCAAAATACTAAAATCCCTTAGCCTGCTCAGGCTACCATAACAAAGGACCACAGACTGGAGGGCTTCAATAACAGAAATGTACTGTCTCCCAGTTCTGGAGGCCAGAGTCTGAGATCAAGGGACTGGTAAGATTGGTTCCTTCTGAGCTGTAAGGGAAAGGTCTCTTCCACACCTCTATCCTTGCCTTGTAAGTGGCCACCTTCTCCTGGTGTCTCCTCACGTTGTCCTTTTTCACAACATATCTTTGTGTCCGAATCCTCCCCCACCCCCAAGTTTTATAAGGCCACCAGTGGAATTGGATTAGAGTCCCACCTAACACTAGGGTCATCACACCTTAAGTTAATTGATGACATCTGCAATGACCCTGGTTCCAAATAAGGTCCCATTCTGAGGTGTTGGTGGTTAGAACTTCAACATACAAATGTGGGGAGGAGCAGACAATTTAACCTGTCATAGTCTGCCCTCCGGCCCCTAAAGTTCATGTGTCTTTCTCATACGTAAACTACATTCAACACCCCATCCCAACGCCACCCCAAGTCTTGACTCATTCCAGCACCAGCTCTCAGTCCAAAGTCTCATCCTAATGTCATCGACACCAGATATGGATGAGACTTGGGATAGAATTCATCCAGAGCCAAAATTCCTAATTGTTTGTGAGGCTGTAAAGCCAGGTAAAAAGTTGTCTTTTTCTAAAATGTAACGATGGCCAACAGACACATGAAAAGATGCTCAACATCACTCATCACCAGGGAACTACAAATCAAAGCCACGCTGAGATACCACCTCACACCAATTGGAGTGGCTAAAATGAACAAATCAGGAAACTACAGATGCGGGTGAGGATGTGGAGAAATGGGCACCCTCTTGCATTGTTGGTGGAAATGCAAACTGGTGCAGCCACTCTGGAAAACAGTGTGGAGGTTCCTCAAAAAATTGACAATAGAACTACCCTATGACCCAGCAATAGCATTATTAGGAATTTACCCAAAGGATACAGGAGTGCTAATGCATAGGGGCACATGTACCCCAATGTTTATAGCGGCACTTTCAACAATAGCCAAATTATGGAAAGAGCCTAAATGTCTATCAACTGATGAATGGATCAAGAAGATGTGGTTTGTATATACAATGGAATACTACTTGGCAATGAGAAAGAACGAAATCATGCCATTTACGGCAATGTGGATGGAACTGGAAGGTATTTTGCTGAGTGAAATAAATCAGTCAGAGAAGGACTGATATCATATGTATTCACTCATATGTGGTTCTTGAGAAACTTAACAGAAGACAATGGGGGAAGGAAAGGGGAAAAATAGTTACAAAGAGAGAGGGAAGGAGGCAAACCACCAGAGACTCTTCAATACAGAGAACAAACTGAGGGTGGATGGGGGATGGGGAGGAAGGGGAAATGGGTGATGTGCATTGAGGAGGGCACATGTTGGGATGAGCACTGGTATGTAAGCCAATTTGACAATAGATTGTATTAAAAAAACAAAATGTAACAATGGGGGTAATGGCCAGTTTTATTTGTCAACTTGACTGGGTTAAGAAATGCCCAGATAGCTGGCAAAACGTCATTTCTGGGGGTATCTGTGAGCATGTTCATGCAAGAGTCAGTAGATTGAGTAAAGAGAACCACCCTCTCCAATGTGGGCAAAGACCATCCAATCTATTGGGGGCCCAAATGGAACCAAAAGGTGAAAGAAGGGTGAGTTCCTTGTCTCCTCTTGAGCTGGGCTATCCATCTTTTCCTGCCCTTGGGCTCTGGAGCTCCTTATTCTTGGAACTTCAGACTCCCAAAGGTACACCGGCAGCCCCCTGGGTCTCAGGCCTTTGGACTCAGACTGAATTACACCACTGCCTATTCTGGGTCACCTTGCAGACAGCAGACCATGGGACTTCATGGCCTCTGTTATTGTGAGTCAATCCCTACATAAATCTATCTGTTTATTGATCAATATATTAATATTGATATACTGTTTCTCTGTTTCTTTGGAGAACCCTGAGTTATACAGTGGGACAGGCATAGGATAGACATTCCCATTCCAAAAGGGAGAAATCATAAGGAAGAAAGGGATCATGGGTCCCAAGAAAGTCTGAAACAAGCAAAAGTAAAATTCCATTTGATTTGAACGCTTGAGAATAATCCTCTGGCTCAATGCTCTGCCCTCTGAGTTTGCCCCCCAGCCTCCTTGAAGACAACGCATGTGATGGACACAGTGAACAACGGGTTGTTCCAAAACACATTGTTCTTTCACACCTCTATGCTGTGCACGTGCTGTCCCTGCAGGTGGCAGAGAGCCCCCCTTCCTCAGCCCACTCAGGGCACTTCTCTGTAACCACAGGCCTCAGCTGAAGCCTTAGTGCTCTTGTGTGCAGCTTCGTTGGCCAACCTCCTCCCTGAGGCTCAGGAGAAGGAACTGTCCCTTTGCAAAAAGCACCTCCGGTGGCTGAGCTGACTCTAGTGCCATCTTCACAGCCCTGGCCTGTAAACTGGGGATCCACCTGTCTCCCCAGTAGACTAGGTACTGCTTGATTTCAGGCACCAGCTCCGGCTCATCATATCTTCCCAGCACAGGGGCAGGCACGGAGCTGGTATGCAATGTACAAATACAAATGCCTGTGTGTCTGGATGATTGACTGTACAAAAGAGCCTTTTCTGAACACCTACTCTGTGCAGAACGCTGGACTTTGGCTATACACTCAGGATGGGGAAGGACAACCCATCTCACATTCATTAGAGACAACAGATGTACCCCACGTGGGAGATGAAAGGGCTTTAGCTGCCGGTGCCAATACCTGACCCATACAAACTCATTGGATCCTCACACCAACCCTGGGAGAGATTACATAGCATAGTATAAAAGCAAGCAACCAGGGGTTGGCCTGATTTCAATCCAGGCTCTGCCACTTACCAGCGGTGTGACTTTGGGCAGCTTGCTTATGCTCTCTGTGCCTTGGTTTCTTCATCTGTAAAATGGGGCTAATTGGGGTACCTACCTCACATGGTAGGAGAAGGATTTAGTGAGTTAATATCTTTCAGATGTTAGCTGTTATTCTGTATAGCTAGTGAATAGAGCTGGGCCGAGCCCCACAATTCCCTCATAGGAAATTACTTTAGTGCACCAACAGGCAACACGGACAAATCAATGTGGGAGGAGCAGTCCCCTAAAGAGTGATGCTGGGTGTCTTGTTGGGGTGGCTCCTTCAAATGATAAGACACCTGGCCTGGAAGGCAAGATCCTGGGGACTTCGCTCAGCCTTGCAACTGCCCAGCATGAGACCCATTTCTGGGCTTTACTTTGTGACTCAGACATGGGCTTGGACCTCACATGCGCAGCATTTTCAAGGGAGCCCCCCTCATCTCACCTGCCCTGGTGACCGAGAGACCAGTCCTGGCTGCAGGTGGCCACTGGTCATGCTGGAGCTGCGCTACATTGCCACCATCCTGCCTTCTGGCTGCACGGCACGTCTGCCAGCAGGGAAACCGGGCTGCCTTGAGGAATGAGTATGGATGGCATCTGGTGCAATTTGAGTCATGAAACCAAAGGGCAAGGAAGCGGCTTGCCACTCTTTCCTGTGAACTGGGCAGTTTGTCTCCCCAGCCCTTTCTCCTGAGCACAGAGGCAAACGAGGCTAGGAAGACACTTTGCTACCCAAGGACATTCTCCCTGGGTACCTCATTACTCCCTCAAAGTCTCAGGACCTACGATGTAGAAGTCTTCTTGCCCCTGAGATGTTGCCCAAGGCACTTCCAAGGTGGCACTATATAGGGAATTACGGTACTGGGAATTTGCCAGGAGGAAGAGTGTGTGCTTTACATGGGACTGAAATGTCCCTGCTGTTCAGAGAAAGGAGATTCAGTGAATAAGGCAAAATCGGTGCCTTTTGCAGCAGCCAAATTTCCATCTCATTGCTGTGTGCCGGCAACGTGATGCCCAGAGCCAGATCGTGCAGGCTGGTGTCATGTTGCATCAGCGGCAAAACAACCAGCTTTAGTAATCAAATCCCCTGGACCTGGTGGCAGATGCCTGACTGGCTAGGAGGGCCATGGTGCCCCACTTTAGAGCTTTAGTCTAAGCAAGCTAGACATAGTGCCACACTGACCCTTGCAAACAGCTATCTAGAAGCTTCCTACAGTTGGCCACGTAGAAGTCAGCTTCCTCTCCATCCTGCCTTACCCCACAGTAACCCTCCTTCCCAGGATGAGTCATTGTCTGTTCCAGAGTCCTGGCCCTGGCTGTGAAGCCACAGCCACACGCTGGTTCCTTGTTCCTGAAGAGCAAATGTGGCAGTGCACCACCCCACCATGCCTCTCTATGGGCTCAGTGTGGCTGGGGGAACCAGAGCAGAAGCCTTGAGAAACTTCTATAGCCCTAAAAAGCTGTAGCCACGAAGGGCCACGTTTCTCTAGGTGGATGAGCAGCAAGCAGAGAACATTCTCTGCCTCTGATGGAGGCCAGAACTAGCTGCTCCCTGCCAAACTCCATGCCAGCTTCTCTTGCTCTCCACTCAGGGTTTGTTCTTGCTAATGAAATGGCCATTTCACCAGTGTAACATTACTTAGCGATTTATTAGTGATTATTGATTTTCAGTTGTGGTTTCCTGGGACTGTGGAATGGTGCAAATCGAAGGCATCCGGCCTGTGGATGTTCATCCATTTGCTTGAGGCCATGGGCTCAGATGCAAGCAGTTTATCCATCGCCAAGAGCACCCAGAAATGCAAGGAGCTCATCCCCCACCAAAGGCTCCCAGAGAGGCCGGAGCTGGTTCCTGCTGTTCAGCTTCCACTCACTATGTTCTGAAGAACCCTCCATCTCACTTCCTGTAAAACCCCAGCTACAGATGGGAGCAGACAGGACTTTAAGTGGATGCTGTTATGATTTTTTTCATGGTCCTGACTGGATCTTGCTCCCCCCTCCCAGAGCCCAACTCTGCCCCCCTCCATTCCTACTTCTTTGGAATGATCCATTGCCCCTCAGTTTGGAAAATGGTGGCCTTCCGTCCCCTGGCAGAAAAGAAGCAGATGCCTCTGGACCAACAGTCTCTGTTGCCTGTGATTATGGTCCTTCCCACCACCAGGTTCTTGGGACTAGAAAGAATCCTAAGCCAGGTGGTGGCCCAGCTTCTTCTCTGACCCTGTCTGTTGGCTCCCAGCTTCAGTCTCCAGCCTAAGAAGGAGCAGGCACTCAAAATTCTCTCCCAAGTGTCTCTTGAGCATTTTGCCCCAGCACTACACTGGTCATGGGAGCAAGATCTGTTAGAAAAAGAAAAAAAGGAGGGTTACCAACACATCTTATCTACCATACCCAATCTGCCTAGCTTCACCTGTGTGTTATTCCGCCTACCTCTGAAGCAATTAGTTCTTCCTGCATGCGATCCAACACACTTCATGTGGGTACAGATTGACAGCACTTTGCCTCAGGCTTACACTGTATGTCTCTATCCTGGGCATGGAATACCAGGGAACCTGTGTGGCATGCACACATGCAAGGGGTTTAAGTTCCCGTGGAGGTAAACTTTGGCCAGTGGGGAAAAGAGATGAAGGATAACTTCTACTCCCCTTCCCTAGTTCCGAGACATATTTCATTTGGCTTCTCAGAGGGCTACACGACTCAAGCAACCAGTTACACATTATAATGCATAATTGGGTATCATACCCTTGTTTGGGCTCTTCCTTCCCTCTTCCATATTTCATCCCTGCACCCTCCAGCTCTCACTCCTGCTCTCTGGGATCACATTTCTCAATGAAGATATTTGCATATAAGCCTTTCTCTTATGCTCTAATTTCTGGAAAACCAGGTAATTGGCACTAGTATTGCAATAACAACCCCACTTCTGGTGGAAAAAGTGGTGACAGCCCCTGAAATGTAGCAGCACTACAGTTATTCAGATTCTCAGCTGTGAAGCATGTAGTTGCATGGTAGTTGTAGCACTCAAACCACATGGGAATGGCAGGAATCATAAGGATTTGGGGGTCGTCTGGCTTTTGTTACTTTTGAGAAACTTGCAATAAAGAAAATGACAGGCTTGGGTCAGTCAATCATCAATGCACAAACCCTGTGAAAGCTAGAGGGCCCCCATGGAAGCATTTAAAGGCGTCCTCATCTCCTTTTAGCACCAGGGCAGACCATGATGGAAAGCAGGCCCAACATCGAAGTGAAAGGACAGGGTGCCATGAAGATCAAAGATAGACTTGGTAGCTTCTATATCAAGGTCTCGATGGGAAAATAGTGGGGCCTTGAGAGCTGGGATAGAGACATTTGGGTGGATAAGCCTGAGAAACCTGAACCCCATATTCTCCAGAACCCTTAATGCTGGCAGTCTCTTTTCTTTTGCCAGGAGAGAGTAGCCTACCCCTGTGTGGAGACCCTGCAATGACCACACCTGATGCAGGTGCTTTGAAAATGATGCTTTTCCTTTTCAAGACTCACCTCCACTATCTTTTATTGCCTAGAGGCTGAAAGTCAGGGTCAGATATCATTATAGCCTAAGCTTGGAAGTGCAGTTCTTGTTTTGAAAGAAAGTAGCTTGCGTGCCAAAAGAACTGCAGAGACTGGCTAATATGTGCTAGCGATGGTTGTCACTATTGTCGGTATTAAGGTTGGACCCAGGGAGTAAATGGGGGAGAATTGACTTTAAAAAATGGCACTCACGTGTGTCTAGGCATTCACTGTTCAAAAACGTTTGGAATGGATCCTAATACTCTGTTGGGATGGCTCCTTGAAACTTGAACATGACAATAGCTTATAATAAATGAGATGGAGCTGCTATAACTTGGTATAGTCTTGAGAATATAGTATAGTATTGAGGATGGAAGCATAATGTTCAGAAAGGTGTTAGAACAGATTCATTATGTGACACCAGAAAACCTACCATTTGACTGTGTTCCTTGCATGGAACAAAGAACATTTCCTTTACTAAGGCAACAGAGGAGAGGGGCACTAGCACATTTGAGAAGCTAGGTAGGTAGCTGTCCTCTCTAGGCTGAGTTTCACAGGATGAGATGCCACCATGAAGCTGGGTTCCCTGATATCAGTAGACATGATGAGATTCTAAAAAGACAGGTGGCCACACTTTGCCATTATTGTAGTGGGAAGCAAGGTCAGAGTAGCAACCAGGGTGCCATACCTGCAGGGTCTGTGTGATAACCAACAAACCATTGTGTTCCTAGGACTGGTAGATGGAGAGATAGCTGGGGTGTCCCTTGATTAGTAAAATAAAAAATATCTAAACCTTACGAACAGAGAGTACATGTTATCCACCACAATGAAAACTTCAATTCCTTACCCAGTGTCCAGATCTACATCACTTCCCAAACCCAGAGCCCAGATTGAAGGGGAGATTGGTTTCTTTGTAGAAGAACCCTATAGTGTCACCGCAATATCATATGACAAATATTCTTCCAATCCTCCCGAAAGAGACCTAAGGACATTTGTGAAGGTAATTATGCTAGGGAAAGGGAGCTACTTCTACTTTTCAAGAGCTGCTGGAGACAGGGCCTGAACTTACACTAGTATTGGGAAACCCAAAATGCCACAGTGGTTTTCTCGTTAGAGTGGGAACTTATGAAGTCAGCTGATAAAGGGAATTCTGGCCCAATGGTTTAACGGATCTGTGGACCCATCCTGTGGTCATTTGCCTGAATCAAAAGTATATAATTGGGATAGATATTTTTAGCAGCTAGAAGAGCCCTCATATTCGTACCCTGATTTGTGGACTAAAAATTATTTTGATAGGAGGAAGCAAGTAAAAAGCACTGAAACTGTTCCCTCAGCCAAGATGGTATATCAGAAGCAACACCAGGAGGAATTGCAAAAATCAGTTCTACTTTCAAAGGCTCAGAGGGTGCAAGGGTAATGTTTCCCATCATATCTTTATTCGATTCACCTGTAAGTTTCCAACAAAACCCTGACGGACTGTGGCAGGTGATGGCAACCACTTACTGCAAACGTAACCAGGTGGTTGCAGCACGGCTTGTGCTATCTCTACTGAAGCCGACCAGAACATCCTTTGGCACTCAGTGTGTGGCTCTCAGCCTGGAGAATGCATTATCTTAATCCTCATCAATAAGTGGGATTAAAAGCAATTTGCCTTTATACAAGCAGGCCAGCAGTACATATTCAGCATGTCACCCCAGGGTTAGGTGAATTCTCTTCTCTCAGCTCTCTCCTGATGTGGTCTGTGGGGACCTTGGACTTCTTGGCATTTCATAGAATACCACGCGGTCCGTCATATTGATGAAACTGCTAACATCAGGCAAATTGGATCTGGTGAGCATCAAGTGGCAAGTATGTCAGATGTCTTTGTAGGATACATACAATTAAGAGGGTGGGAGATAGGCCCCAAAAAGATGCATAGGCTACCATGACAGTGAAATTGTTAGAGGTTTAATGATCTAAACATGCCACATCATCTCCTTTAATAAAAAGAATAAACCAAGGTGCCTAGGTGGCTCAGTTGGTTAAGTGTCTGACTCTTGATTTTGGCTCAGGTCGTGATCTCGCAATGGTGAGATCCAGCCCCGCATTGGGTGTCACACTCAGCACGGAGCTTGCTTAAGATTCTCTCTCCCTCCGTTGATCTATGTGTCTGTTTTTATGCCAGTACCATACTGCCTTGATGATTACAGGTTTGTAATGCAGCTTGAAGTCTGGCTCCAGCTTCGGTTTTCTCTTTCAGGATTACTTTGGCTATTCGTGGTCTTTTCTGTTGCCATACACATTTTAGGATTATTTATTCTAGCTCTGTGAAAAAGTGCTGGTGTTATTTTGACAGGAATTGCATTGAACATGTAGATTGTGTTGGGTAGTATTGATATTTTAGCAATATTTGTTCTTCCTATCTGTGAGCATGGAATATTTTTCCATTTTTTTTGTCTTCCTCAATTTCTTTCATAACTTTCTATAGTTTTCAGTGCATAGGTTTTTCACTTCTTTGGTTAGGCTTATTCCCAGGTATTTTTTTTTTAATGTTTGTTTATTTTTTTAATTTTCTTAATGTTTTATTTATTTCTTTTTTATNTTTATTTTCCAAGTGATATTTATTTTCGTAGTGATATTTGGGACTCTCCGCCTTGTGTACTCTGGCTTGTTTCTTGAGGTAGCCGTTAGAAGGCTTTCTCGGTGGATTCTGCGTCCTTTTCCTCACAATCTCTCAGGTTTCGTAAGGTTTCCAATGGCTTCAGATCTTTTCCGTGTGATGTATGGGCGCGAGTGCAAGTACGGAGCTTCCTACTTCTCCGCCATCTTGCCCCTGTTCTATTCCCAGGTATTTAATGGTTTTTGGTGCAATTGTGAATGAGATCACTTCCTTAATTTTTCTTTCTGCTGCTTCATTATTGGTGTATTGAAATGCAACTGATTTCTGTATGTTGGTTTTATATCCTGTAACTTTGCTGATTTCGTGTATCAGTTCTAGCAGTTTTTTTATGGAGACTTTCGGATTTTCCACATAGAGTATCATGTCATCTGAGAAGAGTGAAAGTTTGACTTCCTCCTCGCCAATTTGGATGCTTTTTATTTCCTTTTGTTGTCTGATTGCTGAGGCTAGGACTTCCACTACCATGTTGAACAACAGTGGTGAGAGTGGACATCCTTGTAGTGTTCCTTACCTTAGTGACAAAGCTCTCGATTTTTCCCCATTGAGGATGACATTAGTGATGGATCTTTCATATATGGCATTTATGATCTTGGTGTATGATGCTTTTATTCCTACTTTTTTGAGGGCTTTTATCAAGAAAAGATGCTGTATTTTGTCAAATGCTTTCTCTGAATCTACTGAGAACATCACATGGTTCTTTTCCTTTCTTTTATTAATGTGCTATATCACATTGATTGATTTGCAGATATTGAACCAGCCCTGCATCCCAGGAATAAATCCCACTTGATCGTGGTGAATAATTCTTTTAATGTATTGTTGGATCCAGTTGGCTAGTATCCTGAGAACTTTNGGAACAGCTTCAAAAGAATAGGTGTTAACTCTTCCTTAAATGTTTGGTAGAATTCCCCAGGAAAGCCATCTGGCCCTAGACTCCTGTTTGTTGGGAGATTTAAAAAAATTTTTTAACATGTATATATTGTTGAGAAACAGAGACAGAGTGCAAGCAGGGGAGGGGCAGAGAGAGAGGGAGACACAGAATCTGAAGCTGGCTCCAGGCTCTGAGCTGTCAGCATAGAACCTGATGCGGGGCTCGAACCTGCGAATCATGAGATCATGACCCAAGCCGAAGTTGGATGCTTAACCCACTGAGCCACTCAGGTGCCCCTGTAGGGAGATTTTTGATTACTGATTCCATTTCTTTACTGGTTATGGGTTTGTTCAAATTTTCTATTTCTTCCTGTTTCAGTTTTGGTAGTTTATATGTTTCTAGGAATTTGTCCATTTCTTCCAGATTGCCCAATTTGTTGGCATATAATTGCTCACAATATTCTGTTATTATTGTTTGTATTTCTGTGGTGTTGGTTGTGATCTCTCTGCTTTCATTTGTGATTTTATTTATTTGGGCCCTTTCTTTTGTCTTTTTGATCAGTCTGGCTTGGAGTTTATCAATTTTGTTAATTCTTTCAAAGAACCAACTCCTGGTTTCATTGATCTGCTCTACCGTTGTTTTTTAAAATATATATCATTGATTTCTGCTTTCATTTTCATTATTTCCCTTCTGCTGGTTTTGGGCTTTATTTGTGTTTCCTTTCCCAGCTCTTTTAGGTGTAAGGTTAGGTTGTGTATTTGAGACCTTTCTTCCTTCTTTAGGAAGGCCTGGATTGTTACATGCTTCCCTCTTATGACTGCCTTTGCTGCACCCCTCTTTCTGCTCCTCCTCCACTCATGCACATGTAAGAGTGTGCCTCTCTCTCAAAAAAAAAAAAGAAGAAGAAGAAGAAAGAAAGACAAAAAAGAAAGGAAAAGATAAAAGAAAAGAAAAGAAAAGAAAAGAAAAAGATTAAATTGTTTTCCCTTGAATTGACTACTACTAAGAAAAGGACTCAGAACTTAGTGAATATTTTTGGATTTTAGATGCAGCTTAGAATGTAGCTGGGAATTTTCCTCCAAGATATTTATTGGGTTATTCAGACATTGTCAGTTTTGAGTGGATTATAGAACAAGAGAGGGCTTTGCAATGTGCCCAGGCTGAAGTGCATGCTACTTTGCCTCTTGAGCCCAATGACTCATCAGGTCCAATGGTGCAAGATATGTCTGAGGTAGAAGAGAATGCTGTGTGTAGGCTTTGGCAAGCTTAAAGAGCAGAGTCACAGTGTGAACTTCTTTTTTTTTTTTTAATAGTTTATTGTCAAATTAGTTTCCACATAACACTCAGTGCTCATCCCCACAAGTGTCCTCCTCCATGCCCATCCACAGTGTGAACTTCTAAGGTTTTAGAGCAAGGTCATGCTTTCTATGGCAGAGAATTAGAGAATTGTTCTCTTTTTATTAAAATTTTTATTCATTTTTGAGAGATAGAGAAAGACAGAGCATGAGCAGGGGAGGGGCAGAGAGAACTACACAGGATCTAAAGCAGGCATTAGGCTCTGAATTGGCAGCACCGAGCCCGATGTGGGGCTTGAACCCACGAGCCCTAAGATCATGACCTGAGCCAAAGTTGTTAACCCATTGAGCCACCAAAGCACCTCCTTTTTTTTTGTTCTCCTTTTATGAAACAGCTCTTGGAATGCCACTGGAATTTGGTAGAGAATTAGTGCTTGCCCATGGAACCCCGTGTAAGACTGCAGTTGTCCACCATGAGCTAGGTATTATTAGACCCAGTATCTTATAAGGTCAAGCAATTACATCCTTTGTATGATGAAAATAGTAATTTGACTTTGGATCCAAGAAGGTTCATAGCTTCAACTAAATTATACAAATAGATGGTCCAGGCTCTTATGTCATCTACATCAGTTGCACTGATCATACCTTTCCCTCAGCCCATGGCTGTGCTTTATGGAGTTTCCCTATGACCAAATGATAGAGGATAAAGTAATTTAGGCCTGGTTCTCAGATGGGTTGGCACATGTATTGGTGAAAGCTGAAAAATAAGTGGACTGTTGCTACTTTCCCACCCCCCTCAGAAATGGCATAAAGAACAGTGTCAATGGAAAACATTCCTAGTGGGTGGAGTTGCAATGGTAGAGCTGGTCATCAACTCGGTGTGGTGGGAGAATTGGCCTATAAAAGGATGGACCAGTGGTTAGTGGCAGGTGGCTTAGCTAGTTGATGTGTTGAATTTTGTCTGCCTTCCAAATTCATATGTTGCAGTCCTAACCTTGGCATCCCAGATTGTGTCCTTTCTTTGGAAATAGGGTCATTGTAGATGGAATTAGTTAAAATAAGGTTATACTGAAGTAGGATGGACTTCTAATCTAAAATGACTGATGTCCTTATAAGAAGAAGAGATTAGAACACACACACACACACACACACACACACACACACGGATGAACATGTGAGGAGACACAGGGATAGGTGGCTGTCTACAAACCAAGGAGCGGCCTCTCCCCCTGCCCTCAGAAAGAACCAACCCTGCTTACTCCTTGATTTTGGATTTCTAGCCTCCAGAACTGAGAGGCAATACATTTATGTCCTTTAGACCACCCAATTTGTGGCACTTTGTTATGGCAGCCCTAGCAAAATTAATACACTAATTGGCTAGGGATCTGGAAAGAACATGCTTAGAAAGCCATGTTCATTGCAAAAGAGGCACAACAATGGGATCACCATGCACCCAATCACTCAGTAGTAGCAGGTGTAATAGAATAGCCTATTAAAGGCTTATCTAAGATGCCAGCTTGGGGACAACACACTATGGAGTTGACACGCTATCCTTCAGGATGCAGTGTATACATGGATCCAATGGCTGATATATGTTCCTAGTAGTTTAGAACCCACAGATCTGGAAGCCAAGGGGTAGATATAGGAGTGGTCCTTATCACCATCATTCCCAGAGGCCCATTTGTTGAATTTGTGCTTCCTGTCCCTGAAGCTTTAATCTCTGCCATATTAGAAGTTCTGGTTTAATGGGACAGAATGTTTCCACCAAGGGTCACAGAAAGGATTCCATTGAACTTGAAGCTGCAATGACCATCTGGTTGGTTTGGGTTTCTCATGCCAGCAAACCAGCAGGAAAAGAATGGAGGGGTTAGGTTTGCTGCCATACAATGGTGGTAGGGAGGAATATATTTAGAGCTTGGAGAACTCAATGGGGCCATTTTCATGATGCTTCAATGTCCAGTAATAGAGTTGAATAGGCATTTGCAGGAATCATGGCCCAATAAGAGGAAGATAGCTAAAAGCTTAGAGTCTTTGGGGATAGAGACCTGAGTCACCTCACCAGACAAGCAACACAGACCAGCCAAAGTGCTAGCCCAGGGAGTAATATTTCTAGAAGAGAGGGTGGAGGAGGGAGATGATGAATTCAATTATGGCCTAGAGATCAGCTGGGACACCAGAGACTGTCATTTTTTCACTAATCCTCTTGTCTTAAGTCTTTGCAAATATTGCAGCCAACCATCACCTTGAAGGGACCTTTGGGATGGATTGGTCTCAGACTTCATGTGTCTCAAGAAGTGAGAGCATTTTATTTTCTCATGAATGGAGGCCACCTATTGTAATAGGGTAGTTGGGCATAATCGGGGGCACAAATCTGAGTGGTACAGGGATTGGACTGTACAAGACATTTCAGATTCTCCTAGCCTTGCCCATTATTTAATCCAGCCACTGTTGTGGTGACAAGTTCTGTGGAGATTCTGGCCACTTTCATGCCACTGCAACTTGCCAATTCCTTGCAGTGTCTATGATTGATGTTTCTCCTCTCCTACCTCAGGGTTTTCTGATGCCCAGGGATGGGATTCTGGAAACACACTCAGCACCCACACATATGCACTCTGGCATTCAGGGGTATTAACACTCCATGAGGTAACTACTTTCCTTTTCTTCTGTCATGGATGATCTCGAGATGCATTTCATATGGTTCTTAGATGGTCCCATAAATTCAATCAGCCAGTTGCCTTCCACAGTGGCCAACTTGATAAACACATTATTGTGTTGACTTTCTTTCTTTCCCTGCACTGTTCCCCCTGCCCCTCACTTCTGCTCCCTGGGGTCACTTTCCCATGAAAAATATTCACACATAAGCCTTTATCTTAGGTTTGACTTTCTGGAGAGTGCAGGCTAAGAGAGAAGGGATATGCCTGTCCTCACTGAGTTTCCAGACTGGTTACAGGACATTTATATATCTGGCATAATGTGTCTCACACAGGGGCTGTGCCCAGTGCAGCAGGAGTGTGGGAGATCATAGGAGCCCTAAGTAATTTGGGGAGAGGTGCTTAGGAGGGCATCCCTAAATTGTGATGGTTTAGCTGATATATGAAACATGAGTAGAAGGTTCATCAGGGAAAAGGTATGTGAGCCAGTACTTTGGAGCAGAAGTGTTTTTGTAAGAATGAGGGGAGGATAGGATGCATTAGATTGCTGGCTGTTTCAGCCTTAAAAGCAGGGGTGATTACGGGGATGCAGAGGACGTTGGGTGAGCCAGAGCCAAACACTCTTTCCAGAAGTAAGGCCCCAGAGGAGATGGGACAAGATTGGGTCCAGGAACCAGGAGAATGGGTCAACCATACACAGGGGAAAGAGCAACTCTTTTCCTTTGAGACTGAATAGAAAGAAGGAAGAGAAGGAAGGGAGATGTGTTGTGATTCTGAGGTGGAGAGGACAGTGGGAAGCTTCCAGTAGGATGACTTTGGTCTTCTCTGCAAAGCCCGAGCTGAGCCTGCTGCTAGCAGAGTCAGGGTGGGGCCAGAGCTGGAGGAGGCTGGTGGAGAGGCTCTGGACAGCTGCTGTGGGGAATTCCAGAGGGATTGAGTTGACAGAGGGAGCGCCTCCTGCCCTACCTGCCAGCCAGGCAGATGGGACTTCGCACAGAGGAGGGCCTTGGGATGTTCGCTGAATGTAGGGTGGGTTTGCCATTTGTGGCCTAAATTGCTCTGAGTTCACGCTTACCCTCCACTTGATCCATGCTTTGTTCTCCTTCTTACTGCCACCCCCACTCTCTCCAACGCACCCCCCTTCTCATCCCCGAGCCTTTGCCTGAGTTGTCCCTCATGCAGGC
Source organism: Crocuta crocuta (assembly GCF_008692635.1). Classification (NCBI taxonomy): domain Eukaryota; kingdom Metazoa; phylum Chordata; class Mammalia; order Carnivora; family Hyaenidae; genus Crocuta; species Crocuta crocuta. Next base: position 170,820 of record NW_027531278.1, on the reverse strand, counting down.
AACAACTGGTCTTAGATCCCCCCAAGCCACAACCCACATTCTTCAAATCGCAGCTCAAAGCCCCACCTCTAAGAAGCTATCTTTGTGATTAATACCAACCATTCTCGAACCCCTCAGCAGAAGCCCCAGACTGGCCCTCTTGTCCCATGCACTCCTATAATTCTTGTTGCTTTCTGAATTTAGTCAGGGCCAGGAGATGACAAGCACCTATCACAGGACCCATGTTAGAATGCCAGATCTGAAGGGCAGAGGCTGAGTGTCCTGCCTGCCTCCACCCCATCTTGCACATAGACAAATAAGAAGTCCAGACTTCCTTGGGGGGTCAAAGACTGTCAGAGCTGAGCCCCGTACAGGAGCCCCAAGACCATTCCAGGGGTTCTCAAGCCAAGTCTAGGCACCTGCAGGTAGACCAGGGAGGGCTTCAGGTCATCAATGAGACCCTTGGATTTGGACGCAGAATATTATGTGTTCATGTGTATGAGATTCTGTGTGTTTTTCTGGAGAGAAGTTCCATAACTTTTCTCAGTCCTTCAAAAAGATCTACAGCCCTCTCATAGCCCAGGATCATGGCTATGGACCTTTCTTGTAGGACACACCCTGCAGTGGGTTTACACCCTACTGCACAACTCATCTGCAGAGCCTCCAATCCAGGCAGTCAAATGCCTGGTATTGTGGCCACAGATATTTGAATTTAGCCAGAATGCAGTCTGTGAGTCATAACATCCCCAACATACCAATGCATGGATGATACTTAATAGAGAACCAACCAGGTTTATGGGTCTTGTGGAAATCTAGAAAATCGTAACCTATTGGAGGTGGATCATGAATTTCACCAGATTTGAACAGAAGGTGTTCCAAGAAAAAAGAATTCTGAGATCAAAAGAGTTTGGGGGATCCTGGGTTAAACAGCATTAAATGGTGCTCTTTGTGGCTGGGCTAATGGGAGTCTTCATTAGGTAATGGAGGCTTCGAATTTTCAGGAGAGAGATAGAGTATTTTCCAGCTGGATTTAAAGTACGATGCAGTCCCTTCATAGAAGCTCTGGCAGAATAACAGTTCTGTTGACCTGGTTTGAGTGGGAAATCATTTCATGAGTTTCAGGGGGTTCTGTTCACCCCCTACCTAGCTGGAGAAGTCTGCTGGGCACATGAGCTTCCTTGGGGATGAGTGGACTGATGGTCAGGACAAATGTGAGTGCTCAGGCACTGTGTGCACTGTTGCTCCCCACCCCCGCCCTCAGCCCCAGCTGCCACGTGTCTATCCTACAATCCCTGGTGTAGCACTTACTTATGTCCCAGATGCCATCCCAAGAACTTTACAGTTACTCACTGTATCGAGCAAGGTTCACCAGGGAAACTGGGCCAGTAGGATATAAATATATAAGGAATATATTAAGGGGTTGGCTCATGCAGTTGTGGGGGCTGGCAAGTCCAAAATTTGCAGGACAGGCCAGCAGGCTGGAAACAGGCAGGAGCTGATGTTGCAGTCTTGAGGCTGAATTTCTTCCTCCTCGGTAAACCACACTTTTGTTCTTAAGGCCCTTTGACTGATTAGGGCAGGCAGCTGGCCAGCAACAAAGGCAGGATCTGAACACAGGTAGCCTAATTTCAGACAGCGCTCTTCCCACTACAGCAGGCCATGTCTCAGAGCAGCCTGCCCACCAAAAGTCAGTTTCTCAGGCCAGTGGTCCCCTGGCTCCAGGTCAGGCTTTGGGGACTGAAGCTCAAGGCCAACCACAGTCTTGGGCTGAGGGGGCTGTGATGTACCCCCTCCCCAAGATTTTCCATTGACAGGAGATGTTCCCACAAAGGCAGCAGGAACTTGGCACCTGTCTGGGCCAGGCCTGCAGGGCTTTATTTGACTGCGTGTTTGTTTGGAAGTGTCTCTGGGTTGTGTTTCCTGGGCATGTGTGCTCAGGCCTGCGGGGGTGGGGAGTGTGGACTTGCTGTCTGGTCAGACTGTGGAGCTCAATATCTCTGTGCATTGCTCAGGAGCTGTCCCAAAGTCTGACACTGTAAGCCCATGTCCCAGTGCATGCCCACCTGGTATCCCAAGCCAGCACCATGGGCTGCCATTCTCCCAAATGGATATGCTTCCATGAGATGTCCAGAGGCACCTCCCATACTGGCCACAGGGTTATACTGCAGGCCTCACGTCTCAGATGAGTATGGAGCTGGGGGCTGATGAGGGGACCATCCCTTGGATTGGGCCTGACATGGTGACTTTGGGAGAGACCTGCCCCCTCTCTGTTCTTGGCAATTCCATCCGTATGATGAGAGGGGAAGACCAAAATGATCCTTATTGTGTTCTCTGTCTTAAAACTGGTCTTGGACAGCAGAGTTTGAAGCCACTTTCTAGATGACTCTATTGAGGACTTGTTTTCTGGAGCTGGGTTTCAGGAGCTGGCTATAGACAGCTGATGGTTATGAGGCACTTGTCTGTACACATGCATAAAACAAATATGCAAACAAAACCCAACAAACCTCTAATAAAGGATGCCATTCTAGGGGCAAAGGACAGCAGTTGAGACCCATACCATTTGGGAGGAATCAGGAATTTTGGAGATGCAGCCTCAAAGATTACTGCCTCCCTTCCTTCTTCTCTCCCTCCTTCCTTCCTTCCTCCCCTCTACTTTTCTCTCTCCCTCCCTTCCTCCCTCCCTCACTGTTTGTCATCTGACTCCAGCACAGGTCAGCTCCAACAGCTGAACAAGGACAGCAGGACTACACCCTCGGATCATCAGGGGAGGGGGTGACCAGCAGCATTCTTTCCCTACCTCCCTTCACATTTAACACACATTCCCCCATTACTCTGAAAGAAAAATGCCAAGATTCCAGGAAGCAGTACAAATGTGTGCTGGCCTTAGATCCTCAGATCCTTACAGAAGGCAACCACAGATGTGTGTGCTACAGGCTCTGACTCCTCTTTCCTTCTGGGCCTCTGTGTGGCTGACCCTCGGGTCTCAGTGTTGATTGTAGGGAAGGCAAACCTGACCAACACTAGTTTAGAAGAAAGAACTGGCCCAGCCAAGGCACTCCATAGAGGCACCCTCTGCTGAGCTGTCTCAGGAAGAAGAGCCTAGAAGCCTAAGTCCTTGTTCCTCCTTTGGCTTCTTTACAGATACCCAAACATGTTCCTGTCCATTCCATGCATCAACCTATCTGTTGATGTTTATGCCCACTACATATGTACCAGGTGCTGGCTGTAAGGCAGCCCTGGAGGCAGAGTGGTGACTGAGGGCCACCTCATCATTGCCCTCCATTGCTTGCCATCATGCAGTGAAGATAGACAAGGAACAAAGAATTGTTTCAAAGGCTATAGGGAGTCCCCTGGAGCTCTGAAATGGGGCGAGGAGCACCATGGCCAAGAATGGGTGCTCAGAACTAGGCAGGGTGAGGGCATTTGATTGCACATGTCCTACCTCACAGTCCAGGGTTTTCTCTACCTCTCTTCACCACCCACCTCCAGCACCTGCCCATTGGATTGTCATTCACTGTCATCCAATGACCTTATAGCCAATGACAAGGTCCTGCACTGGCTTCCTCTTGTCCTGCACTTGGCTTCCAAAACCAAGGCCCTTGGCAAGGTGGAGGAAAGACCAGGACGTAGGCAACCAGGACACCTTATCAACCTTCCTTGATATCCTGTCCTCACCAGCAGAACCAGGCTCAGCCCTGGGGGTCCTGACAGCTGGGAGTGGGACAGATTTACAAGGACCTGAAGGGGCCCTATCAGAGTAGGGCTGGGGAGAGAGTGACCTGCTTTGGTGAGGGATGCTGTGGATGTGGCTGTGTTTAGCATGTAAAGGGAACCAACCAACTTTGGCCCCTCTTCTGTGCAAGAAGCCTGCACTTGACAGGTATGGAGGCTGAAGCTTTAGAATGAATAGGAGTGTAACTTGTCCAATGTCACTTGGCTAGTAAGTGACAGGCTGGGGTCAGACCCCACGTCATAGGACTCCATTACCATGCCATACTGCTTTGGGGGGTTTTAAAGGGAAGAAGACCTGTACTGACTGTCATCAACATAAGAGAATCCAGAGGACATCAGACTGTCAGAAAGGGGCAGGAGAGAGGACTGGCTGAGTGGCGTGTGGTCTTCCAGCCCAGACGTAGACAGCTCTGTTCTGGAGGACTGCTTGCAGGATCCTCCAGGGTTGGGTGCCTATGACCTCTTCTCTTGCTTCACCCTTCCTGCATGTTTGCCTTGGATTTTGGAATGGCAGTCAAGGCTTTCTAAGAGCTGGCATCATACCACTGTCCAACTCTATGCTCAGCACTTGCCCAGTGGTCTCAGGTCATCCTGATGCCCACCCTGTGTGGGAAGTCCAATCAGCAGTCCCACTTGACAAGAGAAAACCCAGAGGCACAGAGTAGAAGATACAGGCCCAAGGCCACCTGGCTCCCCAGTGCGTTCTTGTGCCTCTCTGACCTCATTGAAGTGTCCTTGGCTGTGCCTTTCAGCAGAGTGGGGTCTTGGCTCACACTAGCTGAGCCATGTTCCTGAAATTTCACAGAAGAATCTGGAATTCTGTGACGGCCGCCTCACACTAAAACACCAGTTCCCTTTGCAGCAGCACAGATACCATTTTCACAGCAGTTCGCACTGCTGTCCACTGTCCACCAGGAGCCAGAAGCCCTGCCTACGTCCCTGTCACTACACCCATCAGCTTTCTTCCCTCCTCAGGGTGGGGCTGACAGGCAGTTCCCAGACTCTCCACAGCACAGGCCTACCTTCCCGCAATAAACCTGATGGTCTGGGCCCATGGTCATTACACAGAAAATCTAAGCAGCTCCATTGGGAGGTGTCCAGGCCATTCCAGGGCTAAATGTGGAAGAGGAGGAATCTCAGGAATTCTTTAGGCTCTCAGATTCCACCTTTCTCTTTTGGAGTGGACGAAAGAAGGAGCAGTAATTATGAAACTATATCCTTAGCCTCAACTCTGGTGCTGAAGGGAGGAGAGGGCCCGGGAGCCCGGGCTGGGAGCCCCAAGGATGATGGTCACTCACACACCCTCAACCTCCTTTGTCACCTTGGCCACCAGGTCCTCCATGTTGTCTCTGGTTCAGCCAAACCCCTCTGCAGCCCTGGAGCCCCGAGTCTGGGGCTTCAGGCCCCTGCACTGCCCCGGGGGTGGGGTCCTCTGGGGCCCAGATGCCTGCCCCAAGTGGGGCCTGTGGCCCCTTGCCAGGCCAGCCTCTTCCTGCCTGCGTGCCTCCATCCCCAGCTCCCCCCCCCTCCCCCATGGAGGTCCCACTCTCCAGAGCCGGTCCTCTGCTCCGTGGCCCCCTCCCCTGTTGGCTCTCTGAAGAAGACCAGGTCAGGGCTCGGTGGGGAGGGGGCCCCCCAGACTGCAGCCTGCATCTGTCTCCTCCGTGCATTCCTGCCACACCGGGCACATGGAACATCTCTGTGCTGGCGGGCAGGGTTCCTCCTCTAGAGCCTCTGGTTACCCCAGCAGCCCTGTGTGCACCTCGGCCAGGCCAGGACCTGCCTGCGGCTCAAAGGAGTGGCCGGCGGTCCTTTGCTGAGAGGCCCAGCACCAGGGGAGGCTGGGGAAGCCACCGGCCTGCAAATGGCAGTGCCTTCCCGCTTGTGAGGAGCAGCCCACTATTCAAGGGCTATGGGAGACAGACAGACAGTCAGGTAGGAGGTGAAGGGAACCCGGAACTGAGGCTCTGTGCCGGCGGCCCTCTGACCGCCTGGGGACGAGTGGTGAGGTGAGGGAGCAAAGGAGGGGCCACGGAAAGAGGGGAGGAAGGAGGGCACCCATGGTTTTCCTGGACACCCATTGGAAAAGCCCCATCAGTCAGCACCAGGGCCAACTTGGGACCGGGGTGGCTGCTTCTGAGACGTACTGTGTGTTCTCGGAGGCTGTGTGCTGGACAGATGCCACCTTCAGCAAGTGAGAGGGGTCACCACAGCAGGTCAGCCGAGTCCCCAAGGAAGAAATCTCCCAGTGGCCCCAGCCTCGGACCCATTGCTCCTGGTGATCTTGGATGGGACTTCCAGGTCCTGCCTCTGGAGACCGTGGGTGCCCAGAGAGACCCTGCAGAGAGCTCTGGCCAAGGACACAGAGACCCCGGGCTGGCCCTGACCTGCCTGTCGCCTTGGCTACTGGCCTGCCCCCTGTGGGCCTGGTCTCTCCACCTGTCGGCAGCTTGGGCTGAGGACCTGGCTGACCTGACGGACCCTGCCTATCCCTCCCACAGGCTCTCAGAGACTGGCAGGCTCAGGGCTCCAGGTTCCAGGCACGGGAGGCACCCCCTGGGCCACCCTGGGTCAGCCCTGTCTGCCTGATCGATGCACACGGATGGGAGGCCATGCCAGCCTTGGGCCCATCTGTCTCCACTCCTCCAGTTCTGGTACTATCCAGGGCCAGGGTGCTCCCTCCATTCTGCAGAGTCGTCCTCCCCACTGTGGACATTGCTGGTCCTGGAGCTGCAGCTCGGAAAGGGGCAACAGAGACAAAAGCTGGTAGGGTGCTCTCAGGCATGAGCTGAGGTTCATCCCAGCCATCATTCTCTAGAGTGTGTACAACAACCCTGGGAAGCAGCTTCTTGCTGTCTCCATCATACAGATGAGGAAATGGTGACCCAAAGCCACACAGTGCCCAGCAGGGATGGCTCCAGGAGCTGGAATTCCACCCCAGGCTTGAATGATTCCAGAGCCTCTAAACTGAACTGCTGTTTCTTGGGAGCTGAGACCCTGTCTGGACTTCACTCCGTCCAATGCCCAGCACCGTACCAGACATCTAGGTGGCATTTCTTGAACAATCACCTGACTAGAGAAGCCACCCAGCCAGCTAAACAGGGAGCTGTACCCTGTCCGGGCCTGTCTTGACTTATGGGGCCTGCAGCAAGGGAAAGCTGTTTCTATAAAGAGACTGTCCCTTGCTATCCTGACACACAGTGCTGAGCCTGTTGTCCCAAGCCATGGGGGCTGGTTCAAGGAGCACTTAGTAACCTCTGTGTCACAGGGTGAGGAAACCTGGCTCAATGACCTCCAGCTCTGCAAGTGAAGGAACAAGCCAGGGTGGGCTCCCAGCATGAGCCCAAGTGCACATTATATTCCAAGGGTGGCACTCCTTCCCCAGAGGAACCCCGAACCCACTGAAGCCTGAGCAAGACTGAGTACCCCTGTTAATTATGGTGGGAGGGGCAGGGCAGGATGGGTGAGAAGATGATGGGGGTGGCTGAGGGGGAATGCCTTCAATGTCTTCCAAGGAATTACACTTCTAGAAATGAGCATAAGTTACAATCAATTTCCAGATAATACTTGTCTTGAAAGACAGATTGGTGGCTTGCATGTTCATTGTACCCAAACTTTAATTAAACCCTTTAAAACGAAAAGCTGCCTGGCATTATTCTGCTAATTGACCCGACCTGGTGAAAGAGGGCCCTGTCTGGGACTGCAGTGATTGTGTGGTAATAACATTTATTCCTGTGGTCTCGCCCAACTCCCTATTATGTATTCACGAAATGTGTGGGCTCAAAGCCAGTCATCACAAAGCAAAAGGAATAAAACCTCCAAAGACCCCTTCCCCCGCCCTCACCTCCCCCCACCCAGCCGTTTCTGGTCAAGCTCTGTCTGGGCTGGGCTCCCTGTGCCACAAGTTCAGGTGGCACCATTTGGGCTTCTTTCCCTGTCCAGCAGTGGAGATTTGGAAGTCCCTATGTGTGCTTAAATGGGCAATTTGCAGACTCAGCAAGGTCACAGGGGTCACAGCTGGTAATGGGTAGGCAATGTAGCACTCAGCTCTTTCTCTAGGGTTCCATTAAGGGAAGTCGGGGGTTCTGGCCAACACAGCTCCTCAAGCTCCTCTCCTCGGAGGGGTGCAGTGCTGGGAGCTGTCACGGTCCTTCTGGAACCTCAGAATTGGCCATCCTGTCCTTTTGCTGCCCACGTGTGTGACAGGAAAGGAAGTGCCTGCAGCCTAAGCTCCCCGGCATTTCTTATGCCACACAAGGCATGGGTTAACCCTGAATTTGAGGTCCAGCTCTGCCGCTGCCCTGCTGAGACTCCGTGGGCCTTGGTGTCCCCCTCAATCCTGGGACGAGCAGCGTGGTCTCTGGACCTATAGTCACTCTCATGCTTACAGAGCTGCGGGCCTCCTGGCCAGGGTGAAGAAAGGCTGTTTGGGAAGACATGGAGGCTGCCCACCCTCAACCCCAACACGGATCACCTGCATGCTCTGTGCTGCTAGTGGGGCAGGCTGGCTTTGATGGAGAGAGACACCACAGCAGTGTTTCCTCACCAGCCCTGCCTCCCATGGTCCAGTCTCACCAGGGGTTTGTACCAGTGAGAGGGCCTGGTCAGAGAACTGTGTCTCCCCGGGCATGGCCCCAGGGTCGCCATGGCACAGTGGTAGGCACTCTCTTAGTCCCCCGACAAATAGGTGCTGAGGATGACAAAGTGAACTGGCACCAGGTGCTGCCTCGGTAGCTGTGGAGACAGAAATATCTAAAGTACCACTTGGCAAGTGCTGTAAGAGGGCTGCGTGCAAAGCACTGTGGGAACTCAGGCAAGGGAGTGACTAAGCCTTCTGGGGTGAAGGCTGCCAGACAAGCAAGGTTTCTCGGGGTGGGGGGGCATGGGACCTGGCTTTAAAGGATTTACCAGGGGAAGAAGCAAAGGGAATAATGGGCGGGGGAGGCTGAAAGCTCATGGAAACTCCCAGTGGGCTCTGGGCTGCCTTTGGCCTTGTCGACATTGACCACCCTCACAGCCACATGAGAAGGGTGATGACAGGGCTGTGCTTGGGGCTGGACACGTGTGGAGTCCCAGATGCCTATGTGGAGAAGGCAGAAGGCAGTTGTACTCAGGAAATCTGGAGGGGACAATGGTGGCAGCTTCCTGGCACACACACACATGCACACATGTGTGCACACATAGAGACACATGCATGCATGCACACATATGCACACATAGTCAGGACTGCATGCGCGGCACTGTTATGGATAAAATGCTTGTGTCCCTCCAAATCCTTATGTTGAAACCCTACCTCCAAGGATGATGGCATTAGGAGGTGAGACCTTTAGGAGGTGCTCGGGTTTAGATGAGGTCATGAAGATGGAGCTTCCATTATAGGATTAGTGTCCTTATAATAAGAAAAGGGAACAGAGTGTTCTCTCTCCACCACATAAGGACACAGTGAGAAGGCATCTGTGTACAAGGCAGGGAGAGAGCTGAAGACCCGGAACAAAATCAGACAGCACCTTGATCTTCTACTTTCAGCCTCTGGAACTGTGAGAAAGAACTGTCTGTTGGTTAAGCCCACCCAATCTATGATATTTTGTTAGAGTGGCCTGAGCTGAGTACCAGAGGCACACACATAGACACACACGCTTACACAGGTACACACACAGGTGCACACACATACACATGTGCACACAACCTACAGATGGGCATGCATGCATGTGCACATGCACACCCAGGGAAGCAGTCACTTGTCTACGCACAGGTGTGTGTTCACATCCAGAAGCATGCTCAAGGGCATGCCCCCACACACATGCACGTGCCCACACATTCATGCACACAGCATATGCACATTAACCTCCCTTTCCACAGTACCCCAGCCTTCTCTGCTCTTGGGCATCCAGTCAAAAGGCTCTGCTCTATGAACGGAAGCCAAATCTGGAACAGACCCTCAGTGTCCCATTCATTCCACAGGCTTAGACTCTGAGTGGCCCTTTCAGAAAGGCATGGAAAATCCCGTCCCACGACTCCTAGATGGGACAGCCGTTCCAAAAGGGGATGGATCAAAATCCATTCTTTTATCTCTGTTTATGCTTCCCCACCCCCACTGCCACCATTCCTGGAGGGCTGGTAAAGGGGCACATGGTGAGGGCAGAGAAGGCAGTGGCTGCAATTCTGAGGTGAGGGGAGGGCAGGCAGCCTTGAGCCTGGCCCACGGGAGAGGCATCTGGCCTCTGTGTGTATGTGTGTGCGTGTGCATATGAATGTATACCGGTGTTTGTGTGTGTGCACGTGCATGTGAGTGTATGCCAGTGTGTATCTGTGTGAGTGTGTGAACTGCAGGNGCATGGTTCCCTTAGAAATGCCAAGCCACTGCCACCTGCCACTTGTGTCCATGCCAGTGTGGGCACGGCAGGATGGGTGTGAGTAGGCCAGAGAGAGTAATAATGTCCTATGGCCATGAGAGGGGCTGGGGGTCAGGGTGGCGTAGGGAGTGGGTCAGAGTTGCCAGAAGCCCAAGTGTATCTGGAATACCACACAACCAGGTTGAATGCCAGCTCCATCCCTGTGTGGCTTTGGGTGAGTCCAGTCCCTTTCTGGGCCTCAGTTTCCCCATCCTAAGAACTTGTTAAAAAGAAATAAATAGGTAAAATAGTTGCTGCCCTTGTTAGAGGAGGGAAAGCTAATTTTGAGAATCAAGAGACAGGTATGGTATTGTCTACGAGTTCACTCCATAACATGCAACTGGCACAATGTCACCAAGGGCCAACTTCGTGCAGTCTCTGCACTTGGGCAGGAAACATGTTCAGGGTCATGTTCGGCAATGGACATGGCCAGCTGTGTCTCTGCCTTCAGGGGCTGACATTCTTACCAGGGAGATGGAATAGACAGAGCTGGATGCAATGGGTGGNATTCTGGATATTAACCCTTTGTCTGATATGTCATTTGCAACTATCTTTTCCCGCAGTGGGTGGTTTCTAAGGACCCTCCCCACATCCCACTCTGCAGCCCCTGAGGTGGCTTCTAAGTGGCCTGGTCAGAAATGGGAGTCCCACCGTAATACTGAAGGTCCCAGAGGCAGGAGGAGAAGATGTGGTCGGCAGAACAATGCCTCCTCAAAGATGTCAACACCTTAATTTCCAGAACCTGGGATTATGTTACTTTCTATGACAAAGAGGACTTTGCAGGCAGGATTAAATCAGGGATCTTGAGCTGGGGAGATTTCTGGGTCTTCCTGGTGGGCCCTAAATGTAATCACAAGGGTCCTTATAAGAGGGTAAGGGTCAGTAGTAGGACATGTGACTATGGAAGCAAGAGGTGGAGTGATGTGAAGGGCATGAGCCAGGCATGAGGCACTCTCTAGAAACCAGAAAAGGCCAGGAAGCATATACTCCCCAAGAGGCTCCAAAAGGAGCATAGACTGCTGATGCCCTGAATTCAGCCCCATGACACCCATTTCAGACTTCTGACCTCCAGTAGAGTAAGTGCATAAATCTGTGTTGTTTTTAGGCACCAAGTTGGGTAATTGGTTACAGTGCCACAGGAAATTCATACAGCAAGGAGTTGGCTCTTAAAGCCTTACTATGTGCCAGACACTGTGCTCAGGGGTTCACACCAATCGTGTCATTTGCTTCACAAAATGGTCCCTATGAGAATGGGAAGTTCTTAACATAACACCCATTTTACAGATGGGGCTCATGCAGGAATGACTTATTCAGCGAAGATGTGGTAGCATAAATACTGGGCCTAAGCCTGCTAACCTCTGGACCTTCTCTTCTCCAACTGCCTCTGGGGGAAAGGGGCCACCAAGAAGTCATTCTAACTGGGGAAGGAAGGAGCTATTCTGTGTCCTGCCAGACGTGCTTTCTGTAAGCCTGGGCTGGCTGGGCATCACGGTCCTCCAGTGGCCTCTGACCCCAGAAGTGATGCTCTTTCTAGCACCTAGAGCTGGGCACTGACCTCAAGCTTCATCTAGAATGCCTACAGGGGCAGTGAGCTCATGGAGCTGTGAGGTGGCCACCACTCTGAGCAGCTTCTCTGCCCCATCATATTCCTTGAAACCAAAGGGGTCTTGAACACCTGTGCTCTGGCAGGCTGGACACCGAACCTCAGATATTGACAGAACCTTTGCCAAAGGTCACCCAATTGGGTTAGTGTCAGATGGTGGCAGAGCCTGAGGCTCTTGACTGCCAGCAGCCTACTCTTTCTGTTGTGTGAGATCACTGGCCCTGATTTATGGGCCAAAGAGATCTGATTCAATAGCAGACGCAAGCAATGACCAATTAGCCCGGTGGCATGGCATGAATTTCTTCACTGGCCTTTGTAAGACCTGTCTGAATAGCACAAGAAGGTGTTAACATCGATCCAGGAAGCCTCACTTCCCAGCTGCTTAGATTAGCACTGATGATTGTCCAGCCTGTGACAACAGCAGTGGCTGGGAGGCAGCCCAGCTTACATGACTGACCTCCTCACCTTTGCATGACACTCCCTTGGGAAAAACAGCCAGAGCGGAGGAGAGATGTATGGATTTCCATCCAACCAGACTCGGGTCTGGGAGCAGACCAGGGAGTGGGATGGGGGACAGAGACCCTCCCTCATCTATGTCCTGTTCTTTCCTCTTGCTGACAGGACCCTCCTTTTGGGCAATGTCAGAGAAATACTTATAGCACCATTTGGGACAGTAAGACAAGAAGATGGGAGTGGTCCCTTTTCTTTGGCTCAATGGGGACGCTACAGGGTCTCCCGCAAATTCTAACTGCAGGAAGTCCTGTCATTGTGCAAAGTTCTGTACCCTCCCCCCACCTCCTCTCCAACGTCCCAGCTCTATTCTCAGGAGCCTCGGAGCAGCCCAAACCAGTAAACACCAGGTCAGACTGGGGGTCCCACCCCCAGGGAGACCTCACAATCTAGTGGAGGACAAAAGGGAGATCCAAGGTCCCCCCAGGGGTGTGTCCCCAAGAATCATAAATTAGGACCTCAAGGCCTCAACAACCACCCAAAACTCTCTGAAGTACATCTTGTAATCCCGTTCCACAAAGGGTGAAAGACTGAGCCTGGGTTAAGCAGCTTCCCCAGTGGGAAAGGAGCTGACCACAGATGGGAACCCACAGGGAGTGTATCAAAACCAGTGCCAAGCCACTTGCTGGACAGATCGTGAGTCTCCAGGGATCCCATTGTCCCTGAACCACAGTTTGAGACTTCTCCTTGAATTGAATCCTCACTTGGGAGCTGCCATATCTTCATTTCTGGTTGATCTTCAATATATTTTCTCTATTCCAAAGTAGTTAATGGTCTGTAAGTACTTTCTTAAATGCATCTGGGAGCTATTTCATCAGCACAATGTTTTTTATTGTTCTAATACAGTGGTTCCCAAAGTGTGGTTTACAAACCAGTAGTAATAGTATCACCTGGAGCTTCTTAGAAGTGCAAGTTCTCGGGCCCTGTGCCTGCCCCAAACAGATAGAAGCAGACATTCGGGGAGTAGAGGCCAGCCAGGACTGGCTACATAATTTGTGGGGCTCAGTGCAAAATGAAAATGCCATATCCCTTCTTCAAAATTTCTTAAGAATTTCAGGACAGTGACAGCAACTCATTAAACCAAGCACGGGGCCTTTTTGAAGATGGGGCCCAGTGCTACTATCCAGCTGGTTTTTGGCCCATCGACTCTGTTTCCTCAAATACTTCAACTGATTCTGATGCCTGCTCACATGTGAGAACCACTGCTGTAACGCATTTTCATTTTAAAAGTAATACCTATTAAGGTGTGCCTGACTGGTTCAGTGGGTTAAGCGTCTGACTCTTCTCAGGTCATGATTTCATGGTCATGAGATTGAGTCTTGCATCGTTCAGTGCTGGGAATGGAGCCTGCTTGGGTTTCTGTCTCTCTCTCTGACCTGTCCCTGCTCACGCTCTGTCTCAAAATAAATAAACATTTTTGGGGGCGCCTGGGTGGCTTAGTCGGTTAAGCTTCCGACTTTCGCTTAGGTCATGATCTCGCGGTTTGTGGGTTCGAGCCCCACGTCGGGCTCTGTGCTGACTGCCAGCTCAGAGCCTGGAGCCTGTTTCAGAGTCT
>NW_027531278.1:149955-157042 GCF_008692635.1 Crocuta crocuta | reverse complement strand
GACCTATTAGTTAAAGAAAATGTAGTAAATACAGACAAATGCAAAGAAGAAAATTAAAAAGAAAGACCCACAAATGATCTCGCTACCCAGAGACAATCAACTGTTAACTTTTTGTCATATTTCTTCCTGCCTTTTTTTCTAAGCACATGTTCTGGATTTTTATACACATGGGATCACATTGACCATGCTCTTCTTTAACATGCTATCATAAGCATTGTCCACGTGACCACACCTTTGCTAGAAATATCACCTATACTGGCTCCCGCCTGTGCCAGCTGGCCTGTAGCTTCAGATCCCCCACATCCCACTTTTCTGCTTTGTAGAGGTGGCATGATTACTTTCTGCTCAGAGCTATCTCGCCAAAGTGGTCTACTTAACCTTTCTTAGCACATGTGCAAATCTGGACACTGGACTTAACACTCACTGGGCCATCCTTTGATGAACAGAAAAATATTGCTCTTTTCTGCATATTAGGTAAACAATTCAAGGTCCACTCTTTTGGGTCTTTAGAGTGTTCTCAGTGGGTCTGAACCCACAGTTGCCCACAGTAGTGACCAACTCAAAACATAGCTATTTCATTCTTTCCAGCCCCTCCCTCCTATTCCCTGGAACCACTTCACAAAAGAAACATGTCAGACTCTCCTTTTGGGGTGAACTCAAGCTAAGGTGATACTCTTCTGGTCAAATGGATGGAGCATTGTTGTCTTAACTACTCACACTTGTGGACACTTCATTGACTTCTGTTTTTCCTCCATTTTACACTGAGGCAGATCTCTCTGGGTGTGAAAAGTTTTACACACAGGTGAATTTCCCAGAACAGAATCCCAGAGATAGAATTAATGGATCAAAATGTTAAGCCTTTTCTTTTTGGAGACAGAGAGTGAGCATGGAAGAGGAGGAGAGGGGTGGAGAGAGAGAGAGAGAGGGAGAGAGAGAGAGAAGGAGAGAGAGAGAATTTTAAGCAGGCTCAATACTCAGCATGGAGCCCAATGCAGGGTTTGATCCCACGACCTCAAGATCATGACCTGAGCCAAAATCAAGTTGGGTGCTCAACTGACTGAGCCATCCAGGAGCCTTGAAATGTTGAGCATTTTTAAGGCTCTTAATCCTGCTTTGTCTAAAGGATAACAGGTCAGCTCTGACTGGTCAGGCTAGCTGTACTTGACTGATTGATGGAAAGTCTCTCCTGGCTTAAAGGAATAGGAAGCAGGGCCTGGACACAGTTCTCACACAACCCACTAAGAGTAAGTGGCAGGGCCAAGTCAAAGGTGGGGAATGGGAACATGGATGCACCAGCTTCCTGTGGCTGCCACAATAAAGTACCACATACCAAATGGCTCACACAACAGGAATACACTGTCTCATAGTCTGAGGTGAAGGTGTTGGCGGCATTGGCTCCTGAGTCCTGTAAGGGAGAATCTGCTCTCTGCCTTTCTCCCAGCTCTTTGTAGTTTGCTGGAAATCTTTGGTGCTCCATGGCTCCTAGAAGCATCACCCTGATCTCTGCTTTCACGTCCACATGGTATCTCTTCTATGTGTTTCTGTCTCCAAATTTCCCCTTTATATAAGAACACTAGTCACATTGGCTTATGGGCACACACTACTCCAGTGTGACCTCCTATTAACGAATTACATCTGCAACAACAAAATTTCTAAATAAAGTCACATTCCAAGGTACTGGTGCTTAGGGCCTTGACATGTATATTTGGAGGAGATAAAATTCAGTCCCCAACAATGGGGTCATAGCTCACACAGGAGGCCCTATATGAACATCTGTGCCTCCATGTAATCAACAGGGACAGGGCAAGGGCCCTCTTTTGAATCACAGCCCCAGAAGCACTTAGGAATTTATAGGTAGAAAGAGCAATGGTTCCTATTTGTAAATGGGTATGGACCGAAGCTTGTCCCAAACCACAGGGCCTAAGCCAGGGTTTTCAGACCACCAGGCCAGCACAGGTCCCCTCCGATGCACAACCTCCAGTAAGACCAGAAGACCACAGATTTGAGCCCAGATAGCTTAGTCCCTTATTTTTCAGAGAGGAAACTGAGGCCCAAAGAGGGCAAAGGACTTACCTGAAATCACAGAACAAGGAAGTGACAGCCAGGCCTGGAACTCTGGACTCCCATGGCTGCTCCATGGCTGAATGTCTCCTTCCTTCTCCTCTTTAGCAGGGACTCTCAGAGCTATGAGGTCCAAGAGACGCTTAGACAGGTGGGGACTCACACAAGTGCACCAAGCAAGCCAGTGATAAGGCCAAGACCAAACTTGAAGTCTCTTGACTCCTAGCCCAGTGCTCCTTCCAACACCCCTGTAGGTGGTGTCTATCCCTGTCTCCTGTGGCACAGCCAAGGGACTGTTTGGTAATAAGGGTGTCACACCAAAATGTCTTAACTCAAATATGCTTGAGAAATGTTACATTCTTCAAAGTTAAACCACGGGACTTCTCAAAGCCTTTTCTGCATTATGTGCATTAGGGTCCTCCAACATGGGGATAGAATGTGCAGTTTTGCAACTGCTTAGACCTCAGAAGTCCTTTATCTGTGAATCTCTGTTGACTTTTCTCTAGACCCTTGGGATGGTCCCCTGAAGGCTGCGGGAGCCTTGAGGTCTCTCTGCAGGGCAGCAGGCAAAACAGTGTGGCTCTTGGGAGGATCCTGCTGTAAGGATATATGGGAAGACCTGGAAGGGGTGATTGGGGGCAGAAGTCTTCAGGCCTCTCCTGCCTTCTGTGGATTCAGGAACCGGAACCATCTCTGTCCTCTGTAAGAATTATTTCCCTTAATAAAGCTCTAACTTATTCTGTGCTGAAGTTTCACAGATATATTTACCTCTCTACAGAAACATCCAGGGGCACCTGGGTGGCTTAGTCGGTTAAGCGTCCGACTTTCACTTAGGTCATGATCGCGCGGTTCGTGGGTTCGAGCCCCGCGTCGGGCTCTGTACTGACAGCCAGCTCAGAGCCTGGAGCCTATTTCAGAGTCTGTATCTCCGTCTCTCTCTGACCCTCCCCTGCTCACGCTGTCTTTCTCTCTCTCTCTCTCTCTCTCCTAGAAATAAATAAAAATTAAAAAATTAAAAAAAAAAAGAAACATCCAGTCTTCTTTTCTGTTCTTACCCATACCTGCCATAGCACTTAACAGCACCTTGTACCATTCAGCCCATAGGCAGGAAAAATACAGCCTACGTCTCGTAGCAATTTCCATCCTCATGACAGAAACACAGAGCTCAGTGTTCCTGGAGGAAGCCTGAGATTTTCAACCCACAAAGGAAGGGGATCCGGATAGAAGTTGTAAGTGGCCTGACCCGTGGGAGTGCCATGGTGGCTTCTAAGTCAGCTCTTTAGGGAGGAGCCAGGTCTTACCTCCATACCAGCAGTGTATTCCACATGACCAGGGTTGGATGGCCAATCTTTGGAGCTGGAACATTTGCAAAGAGGGCTTGATTGTCGGAAAAGGGAAAGGGCCTCTCTTGAAATTCATGAGGTCCAACGTTGAGGATTCCAGGGTCAACAAGGCAAGTGCATGGAGATGAAATGTCCATTCTGACAGAATTTGTTTCCCAAGCTGAGAGAAAGTGTGTTTGGCTAAGGACTTTTGCTGGAGCCCAAACTTGGCAAGCCCAGATGGATGTGGGTAATGGCACCTAACATCCCAAGGCAGAAAAGCACAAGGTAGGAATCCCAGCGAGGAACAACCTTTGCAGACAAGAAAGCTCGTGTCTCAGCTCTGGGTTTATAGCAGATTGAACTAAGCACTATGGAGCATTCATATTTAGAGCCAACAGACATGGATCAGGGTCCATGTGCCCAATGCATTTTATTGTTGTTCTACGGGAGCCTGTGAGACAGGTGTTTCTTCCCTTTCGCAGAACGTAGATGGGGGCAAAGGTGAAGGATTTTGTTTAAAGTCACCCAAGTTCGTCATGGCAGAGCTACCCCGGGCTTTCAGAAGCATGGAGTGTGAGAAGGAAGAGGAGCCCCTGATTTGGCACCCTCGGCCACAGGAGACGGCAAAGGAACTGACAGGGCTGCGGGCACCGCCCCACAGCCCAGGCTCCGCTTTGCACTCAGTGCCCAAGGAGAAGCCTGCAAGCAAAGCAGGCAGGAAGCCCCTGTTATCAGCGTCCAGGTTGCCTGTCATCGGAGGAAGTGTGTTCTCTGCCCTTGCTTCAGGGGAATTTAGGAGCCATGAAGCAAGTCGGGTAATGCAGGACTTCCTGCTGATTCGGGAGGTGGGGAGAGGATGGGCAAGTCCACCTGACCTCCCCATGCATGATACAAGGTGTGTTCTGAATTTGGCAGAATATCTTGTTTTATTCATGAAGCACCAACCCGAAATAGAGTGAGAGCTCTTACATGTGGACGTCCTGGCAAGCTTGGAAAGTAAGAAACAAAAATACCTCAGCCACAACATTTTCTATCTCAACTTCAGGCAGGCGTGTTATGTAATTGTCACTTAGTCATACTATTAAGTATACAAATTGCCAGGTTGATAACAGGGTGGAGGACGATGGGGGAGGACTTGCTGGGGGGAAAGCCCCACCTCCTAGCTCCTCGGGAACTGGGTGACTGGCAGCGCTGTGGCCGCTCAGGGGCTCAGGAGCCAGGAATTGGAAGACGAGGAGGCAGCTCCCCGTCTCATCCAGCCCCCAGGGCCCCTGACAATGGCTGGAAACAGGAAACCCTGCCTAGATCCCCAAGATGACCACTTCAGTTGCAGGTTCGGGAAGATTGATGGCCAGGGAAGCCGGTTCCCCTGAAGCCCATTGGAGGAGGAAGGGGCTGGGCTTCAGGCTTGGGAAGCCCCCAAGGCTCCCGAGGGATTACTTCGGAGCAAAGCCTGTGAAAGGCCCTGGTTGCCCCAGAGGTTGGAGGGAGGCTTGGGGCAGGAACGCCCCCTCCTAAGGGCCTCACCCATGTCCCCACCGCTGACAGCCTCAACCTGGCTTTAGGGCCGGAATTATGTTTGTGGAGAAGGATTAGTCAGGGGTGACAACACTTGAAACCTCGGCACCTGAAGAAAAATGGCGTTCATTAGCTGTAAAGCCCGAACCTGATTTAGTTGTTGATATAAAAACTGAGAGAGGCAGAGACAGAGAGAGGAAGACCGAGAAAGAGAGTGAGCCAGAGACAGAGAGAGATAGAAAGAGAGAGACACAGACACACACGGACTGAGAGCAGGGGACGGAGAGATTTGAGAAAGAGCATGCCTGTGTCAGAGGTGTGTGAGCTGGGAAGAGCAGGCCTGAGTGTGGAAAAGAATGTGGTGGGAAGGGAGGAGAGAAGACGTGTTCGGTTGTGGTTGGGGGGGAGCAGATGGGAAGAACAATCGAGTTGTTTTTCATCTTCCCCCCGAGGGAAGCTACACTCTCAGGAGAAGAGGAAGGAAGGAAGAAGGAAATGCAGGAAGGTAGGGAGAGACCCGGCACAGGCTGGGACCAAGCCTCCCTGTTTCCTTTGGGAAAGAAGGCCCTGTTAGGTGAGCATCAAGCTCGGGCCCAAGTGCCACATGCCCATACTTATCCGAAGCCCTGCAGCTCCTCAGCCTACAAGGCAAATACGCCTTTTGCTTTTCACCCTGGGGCCTGCCAAGTACAGAAGTCCCTTCTGGACACCTATTCAGGAATCGTAGTGACTCACCTATGTCCTTCATAAGCCCCACAGGCTGGTCACACTGGGCAACTCCATCCTTGTTGATGTTCCCTCTACTTTCTCATCTTTGTGATTTTCCTCATACTATTTCTCCAACTTGGAATGTCTTCCCCTTCCCTCTCCACTCCATGCATGCCTTCATACTTTCAGAGAGCAAATCAAATGTCACCTCTTTCATGAAGCCCTCTTAAATTCTCCCAAGGATAATCAATCACTCTCATCTCTATTCTCCGGAAGCAATGTATTCTTATCGAATTTAACCCTTTGTCATTCTGTCGTATGCTTTCTCTTTTTCTGATTAGCCAAGCATGCTTATGGACACAGTTCAGGCAAAACTAGAAAAGCATCGGGGAGCCTGAGTGGCTCAATCAGTTGCCTGTCTGACTTCAACGCAGGTCATGATCTCACAGTTCATGGGTTCGAGCCCCCGAGTCGGGCTCTGTGCTGACAGCTTAGAGTCTGGAGCCTGCTTCCGATTCTGAGTCTCCCTCTTTCTCTGCCCCTCCCCTGCTCATGTTCTGTTTCTCTCTCTCTCAAAAATAATAGATAAAAACATTAAAAAAATAAAAATAGAAAAGCATCAAGGAAAAAAGCCAAAGGGGGAAACCCACCCATAATTCCCTCCCCAGAAACAACTGCTGTTAAGATTTTGCCATATTTCTTTCTAGTCATATTTCCATACATAGTTTCCTTGCTGTATATAGACATTAGTATCCTGCTTGTTTCATTTTCCATTTGTTTGGGAATCCCAAAGCAGAGCCCTCTTCATGCTGTAACTTTTGCTGCAACCATCAACATAACTCAGAAAAAACTCAAGAGGAGGGAAGTTGTATGTGTTTGCCCATGGTTTTACTCTTTCTGTTGTCCTTCTTTCTTTCCTTCCTAATGCTCTAAGACTTTTTTTTTTTTTTATCATTTATTCTCTACTTAGAGACCTTCCCTCAGCCATTCTTTGGGAGCAGGTCTATTGGTGACAAATTCTCCTAGTTTTCCCTCAGAATGAAATGTTTTCTGAATTTGGATATCTGGATTGTTTTTTTATTGTTTATTTTATATTGAGAAACAGAGAGAGACAGAGCATGAGCATGGGAGGGGCAGAGAGAGGAGGAGACAAAATCCAAAGCAAGCTCCACTCTCTGACCTTCAGCACTTGGGGTTTGAACTCACAAACCGCAAGATCATGACCTGAGCGGAAGTTGGATGCTTAACCTACTGAGCCACTCAGGCGCCCCTGGATTGACAGTTCTTTTTTTTTTTTTTTTTTACAAATAGTTTATTGTCAAATTAGTTTCCACATAACACTCAGTGCTCATCCCCACAAGTTGGATTGACAGTTCTTAAAAACTGCTGTGTCACTTCATTCTTCTGGCCTCTGTGGTTTGTGAGGAGTAATCTGCCCATTGTTCAAAATTTTCCTGTATAAGTAGGCTATCAGT
>NW_027531278.1:146571-149839 GCF_008692635.1 Crocuta crocuta | reverse complement strand
GACATTTTCAGGTGTTCTTTCTTTGAATACTTTTTCAGATGCACACACTTTTTTCTTTTCTCCTGGGACTTTAATGACATGAATCCGTTTTTTTAAAAAAAAATGTTAATGTTTATTCATTTTTGAGAGACAGAGAGAGACAAAACATGAGTGGGGGAGGGGCAGATAGAGAGGGAGACACAGAATCAGAAGCAGGCTCCAGGCTCTGAGCTGTCAGCACGGAGCCCTACATGGGGCTAGAACTCGTGAACAGTGAGATCATGACCCGAGCTGAAGTCGGACACTTAAACTGACTGAGCCACCCAGGTGCCCAATGACATGAATCTTTAATGATCTTTCAATATAATGATCTTTCATCATAGTCCCACAGGTCCCTGAGGCTCTGTTCATTTTTTTTTCCAGTCAATTTTCTCTGTTGTTCAGACTGAGTAAATTTTATTGTTCTATATTCCAGTTCACTGGTAATCCTCCGTCATCTCCGATCTACTACTGAGTCCATCCAGAGATATGTTCACTTCAGTTACTACATCTTTCAGATTTCAGATTTCATTTAGTTCTTTTTTATATCTTCAATTTCTTAGCTAAGATTTTTTTATTTTTATTTGTTTCAGGCATGTTTGTCATTGAGTGCTAAAGCATTTTTATGACAGCTGGTTCAAAATTCTTTTCAGATCATTCCAACATTTGATTTGTTTCAGTGTTGGTGTCCGTTGATTGTCTTTTGTCGTTCAAGTTATGATTCTCTGGGTTTGACTGAGATCTGTTACAGTAGACCTTGTTTTACACCATTCAGGGCTGCTTTGCGATCGCCAGGCAGGGTTGGAAGTCCACGTTCTGCACTTAGTCTCCTTTGATACCCTGGGGGCAGGGGATGAGGAAGGGACACCTTGTTACTGCCGAGTGGGAGTAGGAATTCACATGCTCCATTGGGCCTCTAGTGCTACCTCCCTGTCTGAAAGGGAGAGAAATAGGTTCTTACTGCTCCTCATGTGGCCTCCATTGCACGAAGGGTGGAGGTCTCCTTAGTGCTGGAAGGAATGAAGATCTCAGTTCCCTACTTGGCCTTCTCCAATACCCTTCTCAAGTTGGGGGAAGTAGTGATGCCTTGTTATAGCCTGGTGAGGGTGGAAGTCTGGGCTTCACACTCAGCCTCTGCTGATTGGGAAGGGGTGAAGGTCACAGTTTCTTTCTGATGTTTGGTTGGAGTACAGCAGCTATTTCACAAAAGTTTTCTCTCTTTTTATGCCTTTGCTTTCCTAGTCCTTTGGCAAGCAAGAAGAGGCTTTTGTTAGGGCTTTTTCATCTGCTCCCATGGATATTTCTGGGTTGCTGGCTTCTTCAACTCCAAGTCTGGGATATATGAGGCAAAAAGAAATCCCAGGGACCTCCCTACTGTGTCATTCCCCGGGTTCCCTGGTCGCTGGCTGGTCTGCTTCTTCTACCTTTCAGAGTCTCCTTATATTTGTTTCATATGTAATTCTCAGGGGATTTGCCATATTTAGTGAACGGAATAAGGACAAGTGTGTCTATGCCATCCAGTTCCAGCTGCAATTTCACTCTCTTCGTCCTCATAACAACTTTGTGAGGCAGGTACTAATTTATTTCCATTTTACAGATGATACAAATGAGGCCCAAGGAGATCACACAGATACCAAGTGCTAGAGTGAGGGCTATTAACTCCTGACGCAGAGTTTATTCCATGACACAAGACATGGTGGTTTCTAGTGCCAGTCTGGAGGAGACAATGGCTCTGCTTTCCTGTGCCTTCTCAGAGTAGGAAATGGGAACCTCCCCCATGCCCACCTTTGTGGGCAGTGTGGCTCCTATTTGGATTTTTTCAGCAGAAACAAGCCAGAAGGACAGAGATGAACAGGCCATGAGAACATTTGCTTGACAGCCAAGGTAAAGCCCTATAGGGATTTCTAAGAATGAGGCAACATTCCTGGACCCTTCTCTTGCTCCTTGGGCATGGTGGGCATGGTGGGCATGGTGGGCAATGGGCTCACTATAATACTCACTGCCTCTTTGTGGTCTTGGAAGCACTTGTCCATGTCTTATCTCACTAGAAACCAAACCTTGGCTAGCCCCCATTTACAGGTGAGGACACTGAGGCCCAGAGAGCTGAAGTGGCTTGGTAAAAGTTCTGTAGCTTCTAAATGCTTGTTCACCTGGCTCCTCTATGATTGAGAAGCCCCTCAAGTGTAGGTACTGCATCTGATTCGCATGAGTCACCAGCATCTAGTTTAATGCCTGGCACAGAGGTGACTTAGAAGTTTCTTTGATTCCTTCCTACCCTGGCTCAGTTGTGGATTGGGCCGAGGGGCTGACTGGCACCCACTAGGAGTCCCAACTCTCACTCATATGCAGAAAGCCAGGCCTGGAGCATGGGTAAAACTAAGGAGGTAGTCCACTGTAACCAGCCCATCTGGCCTGAGTCCCATTCCAGAGGGCCCAGGGAAAGACAATCCAAGGCTTAATATTAGCCAAAAGGAGAAAGGCTGGCATACCAGTGGGGTCCATGGCCAATGATGGAGGGCTCTTTGGATGCCTTCTCTCCAGTGTTTAGAAAATGTTTCCTGTGGATGGGCCCTTAGCAATCCCCCCCTTCACACCCCCACTCTATGCCCTTTGAGCGGGACCAAGCTGGTGACTTCATACTAATTATAAGGCTTCAATTACAAGGCCCTAGACAGTGGCTGAGCAGACCTATCTCATGTTACATCTTTCTGAACCAAGCAAAGCTTAGATATGTACTGCTAAATAGAAATATTGCTATCAGATAAGATTCATAATAAACTGCTGCTTAGACTGATCAGGAAGCTATTTAGGAGACTGGGGGAGAAGATTCATCTGGCTTCTCTACAATGCGGTTCTTGGTAGCATCTCATAACCCCAGCAGTTTGTTGTGCATGACCACACACACACACACACACGCACACACACACACACACACGCACACACACACCAGCACTCTGATGGAGTTTTCTCTGTGATCATGCAGGAGGGGAGCTATTTTGCTGCACTGTAGACTGGCTGTATGGCAATGGGGTTTATGGCAGCTTGGTTTGGTGAGTGCTGCCACACGGAGAGAAGGAGATATCCTCACTGAGTGGCCACTGAGGCTCGTCTTTACTTCCCACTGACCAAAGCCTGAGCTCCAGCTACCAGGGTCAGGGCTCCAGAAACACAGTCTGGGAAGCACTGTGCTGTGGGGGCTAGCCAGGCTGGCAGGGCCAGATGGGAGACTGAGACTGTCCTCGCAGCCGAC
>NW_027531278.1:137914-146531 GCF_008692635.1 Crocuta crocuta | reverse complement strand
CCTCGCAGCCGACTCACCCTGAGGCTTTGAGCTTGCCACCTGGCAGGTTGGGATGAAGCAGCCAAGCCTATGGGCTTCTGGCTTCAGGGAGCCCTTTGCTTTGGGAGCTTGTATGGTAGGAAGCCTACATGGGGGCTGGCTCTGTTATGACAGCAGTACCTTAGTGACCCAAATCTGCCTCACCTCTTGTCCACTGTCATTCCAATGCAGCCTCACTATGTTCTCGGAAGAGGCTCCCCAAAGACACCATATGTGTCCCAAATCCAGAACTCTTACTTTCTGAACCTTAAAACATTTTTAGGCTTGGTGGCAAAGGTGTACTTAGAAGACAGCCTTCTACTTATGAACCTAATCAACTGTGTTTCTTAATTCTCTTTGGAGAACAATGAGGATTTCTATGTAACCAAGCCTGTGGAGACTGGAGAGTTTGCAATTCTCAACTGGACTTTTAATGCATAACCCTTTGGCCTGGCATGTTCTGTTAATGCTCAGTGAAGTGACCATTCACTGAGCAAGTAGCACATGCCGGAGCTTACACATAAATGCAGGCTCTTCTTGAACCTTTACAACGAACTTGCCACAGTGTATTAGTTTTCTGTAACAAATGGCCACAAACTTGGTGGCTTGAGACAATAGAAATTTCTTCTCTCGCAGCCTGGAGGCCAGGAGTCCAAGATCATTGTTACTGGGGCTAAATCAAGGTGTCAAAGGGGGCACACTCCTTCTAAGCTCTGGTGGAGAAAACTCTTCCTTGCCACTTCCACCTTCTGGTGGCTCCAAGCTCTCCCTGGCTTGTGGACACATCACTCCCATATCTGCCTGCATGGACACATCACCTTGTCTTCTGTATAGCAAATCTCCCTCTTATAAAGACACCTGAGATTACATTTATGGCCCATCTGGGTAATACAGAATCATTTCCCCCATCTCAAGATCCTTCTTTTTGCCCACCTTTTCTTTTGTCATTGTAAAGGAACATTCACAGGTTGTGAGGATTAAGGTCTGATGTCTTTGGGCCACATTTTCCACCCTCCAGTTTTCTGGGGGCAAGGGTAAAGTAGGGAGAACTCTTTTTTTTTTTAATTTTTTTTAATGTTTTGTTTATTTCTGAGAGAGAGACAGGCAGCGTGAGCAGGGGAGGGTCAGAGAGAGAGGAGACACAGAATCAGAAGCAGGCTCCAGGCTCTGAGCTGTCAGCACAGAGCCCGACGCGGGGCTTGAACCCACGAACCGTGAGATCATGACCTGAGCCGAAGTCAGACACTTAACCGACTGAGCCACCCAGGCCCCCCAAGGTAGGGAGAACTCTTGTAGGCAAAGGCAGAATAGAGCTGTGACCACTTGGGAGGGGCCAGGTCAGGACAGAAGTTGCAGGGATGGAGTGTCCTACTCTGGAATCATGATGCATGTCACATTCCTCTCTGTGCTTCCCACCAAAGAGCCAAGCCCAGAGCTTGATCCAGGACCAGTGTTCAGACAGGCTTGAAGGGAGGCATGAAATGGAGGGTAGATGGAAGGATGGGTGATACACGGACAAATGGAGGGCCAGTAGGACCCATCAATATGCCCTGAGCCCTCCCATCCTATCTGTCTACATTTCCCCGTAATCAAGACAGCTGCATTTCTCCTGGACTGTTTTCTTTCCCAGCCAAGGTCAGTCTTCCCTCCATCCAATGTTTCTCATTTGCTCTGCTTGTTGATTCTGATTCAGAGCCGAAATGCCTTTGGAAGTACAATCAACAGTCTCTTAAACTCCGTTCGCCAGCCTGGCGAGGATGGAGATCAGATGCCAGCTGGGCAACCGCCCTCCTCTCTCCACACAGCCCCAGGCCCAGCTTCATGGGTGCACCTCTCCCCCTTGCTAGCCAGGCCTCTGTGCCTCTTCCTGCAGTCCTGGTGAGGAGGCCTCTCTTGAATTTCCCTCCAGCATGGCTGCTGTCCTGGCTGGAGCTGAATTCAGGCTTTTCTTCCCTCCCGAAGAGAATGTCCCGGTCTCCATGGAGCCCTCACCACCGCTATTGAAATTCAAGCTCAATGACAACACTGTCATTGGAAGAAAGTCTCTCTCTCTCTTCCTCAGATGCTCCATTCTATTTAGACTCCTCCCCAGCTTGGTCAAACGAGCAGTGGTAATTTGTCACTCTAGTTGGCAGAATCCACGTTTGAAGTGATTTCTGTGTTTCAAGAGCCTCAAACTCCCAACATCTTTCAGCTGCACATAGTAACCACTGCTGATCAGTTACACACCTTGTCGAGCCTGAGTCCCTGTGTGACTTTGAAAGCAGAGCTCTTTCTGGAGCAGGCCCTCTACAAGTCTGCTTTGTTTTTAAGCTGCATTTAGAGAACAGTCATCTTAAGTAGTGGATGTGGTAGAAAGGCGACTGGCTTTCACCTACCTTTGTACTAGTTATGTGACTTTAGGCAAGCCACATAACCTCTGAACCCTCATATTCCTCATCTGAAAATGTGGGTGGAATGGTCTCTACCTTATAAAATTGTTGTGAGAAGCACATGAGTTAATGGGTATCAGGGAATGTAGGGCCCTCTTGTGCTCCTCTGTGGGAAGTGAGATGGGTGTGGTTAGAACTTGAACTCCAACTCTTTGAAATGAGCCAGGAGGTTGAGCTTCTCAAACCTGGACCCACCAGGGTTCTGTAGTCTAGAGGCTGATTTTTTTTTTTATCTCTTTAGGAAACCTCAGTCTTTGCTCTTAAGGTCTTCAACTGATTAGATGAGGCCCACCCACACTATGGAGGATAATCTTCTTTACTGAAAGTCAGTTTATTTAAATGTTAATCATATCTTAAAAATACCTTTAAAGCAATATCTAGTCCGGCATTTGACCAAATGCCTGGGCACCATTGCCTGGCCAAGTTGACACATATGGTTAACCATCACACACACCTTGACTTTGGCTACTCCATAACATCCCCAGATGCCTGCCACCTTGATCAGGGCCAACTTTATGATCAGAGAAGCAAATCCTGGGAGATCGGGTGCTGCTTTTCTGAAGTGATATGGTGATAGGGTCTTTGGTGGCCTCTAAGCCACATCATCACAAAGTGAGCAGAAGCTGGAAGCTGAATTCCCATTCACACTTTAAGCTCCACGTTCCTGAGCATGCTTTCCCTAAATGGTGTGAGGTAGGGCACAGGATGGTCAGGCAAGGGAGCCAGGCTCTTAGGCTCTCCATGATTTCCTTTTTGGCAACCTCCTTTTGCCCTTTAACCTGATAGATACTTTCCAACATGTCAGTCTCCTGCCCTTAGGTAATACAAGCCGGATTTATCCATTCCCTTTGTTGCAGCCATGTGATATGGCATTGTTTCACTTCCAAATGTGTCAGCCTTAAGCCCCAGACCTAGGATGTGAAGGGCTTCTTGCAGACCAAGAGGCNTCTCCACCCATCCAGACACACACACACACACACACACACACACACACACACACACACACA
This sequence comes from Crocuta crocuta, assembly GCF_008692635.1. NCBI lineage: Eukaryota > Metazoa > Chordata > Mammalia > Carnivora > Hyaenidae > Crocuta > Crocuta crocuta. The sequence continues at coordinate 143,074 of NW_027531278.1, read as the reverse complement.
CAGAGAGCTTTGCCATTTGCTATAAAGAATGTTTGGAGGCCTTCAGAGTGTTTGGACTTGGATTCTGTGACAGGTGCAGCTGGGTTCCAGCTGAAGGGTGAGGTCTGAAGTGGGCCACAGGGGACTTTCGTCTTAATATACCAGGACATGGCTAAGTGTTGCATATAGAGAGGGAGTTCTGGTTGTTTTTCCACTGCTTTTGATAGCTGAGAACAAGTAAACCCTATGAAAACATTGGAGTCAACATGGGAAGGCTGTAGAAATAACCAAGACAGGCCCAAATGGTAGCATGGTAGGCTGAAAAATGTTCCCCAAAAGATCCAAGTCATGATCCCTTGAACTTGTGAGTGTTACCTTATATGGTAGGAAAAGGACTTTGTAGATAGGATTAAGAATCATGGAATGAGAGATTGCCCTGGGTTAGTCAGGTGTGCCATAAATATAATCACAAATGTCCATAGAGGAGATGGGCAGAGGGAGATTTGCCACAGACACAGAGGAGGAGGCCAGGTGAAGATGGTGGCACAAGCTGTAAGAGGCAAGGCACAGAATCTGTGCTAGAGCCTCCGGAGGGAGTGTTACCTTGCCGACACTTTGATTTCAGCCCAGTGATACTGGTTTTGGAGTTCTGGCTTCCAAATCTATGAGAGAATGCATTTGTGTCATTGTATTTTATTTTATTTTATTTTATTTTAAGGGTTTATTTATTTATTTATTTTGAGAGAAAGCATATGTGTGAGCAGAGAAGGGGTAGAGAGAAAGAATCCCAACAGGTTCTACACTGTCAGCGCCCAACACGGGGCTCAATCCCATGGACTGTGAGATCATGACCTGAGCCAAAATTGAATGCTTAACTGATTAAGCCACCCAGATGCCCCGCACTTCCGTCATTTTAAGCCCCAAGTTTATAGTTCTTTGTTATGGTAGCCTTAGGAAACTTGTATGGGTAGGCTGGTGTGAGTGCCCTTCTCTGGGAAAAGGAGGAAAGATCATGAATTGGCCATGCTGGAAGGGTCTAGAACAATCATCTGGATCAGGCTCCTTGATGATGGGGAACTTGAGGCCCAACCCAAGAGGGGAAGGGCCTCAGAAAGGTTCCATGGTGAATTGGTGGTGGCTGGCTGACATCAACTCCAGTCCCCTGCTTCCTAGGACTGTGGGCAGGTCACCTGCCCATTGTTCATCTCAAGAGGTTTGGTTTTCCACCTTCTCTTTGTCTTATCCTTTCCTCTCCCCAGGGAATCTTCCTCTGCCTGTGGCTTCCCCACCATCAGTTTCTTTAGAACCTTTGTCCTTTCAGGTCTCAGATTTCTTCTGGCCTCTGGTTTGGGCCTCCAGCTACCCATGGCAGGGCTCACTCACTCTCTCAGGCTCCAGACTTCTTTCTGACTGATTTGAGGTTACCCAGCACTCCCTGCACCCCAGGCAGTATGTCTTCCTCACAGGCAATATATGGCTCACACATGAACACACTTCAGTAACAATAGCATTAACACCAAATATATAGACGATGGCTCCTGCCTGCAGCCTCAAGGGGTGTGTAGGGCTCCTGAGCTTCTGCTGAGGCCAGCCTCACATTTTTTAGGCTGTAGTCTTTCTAGTACTGCCCAGCCCAAATACCAACAGAGCAGGCTGGCAGCGTGCCTGGCTGGCACTCTCTGTCTGCTCCCTCACCACGTGGCAGCGTACCTAGGTCACATGCAGCACGGCATGTAGTGGGCAGTTGGAAGACAGTGGCCGCTGGGGATCAAGAGCTGGACTCTGTTAACACGCTGCTTCAGCTATACCTTGCTCTGTCTGCCTGGTCCTCAGCACTGCCCCTGTGGCCACCACACCAACACCGTCTCAGCCAGCCTTTCTGTATCTATCCCCATGAATAGATGGAAAGGGAACCACTGCTCATTTCAAAATAAATACCGTTTCTTAAGAAAGATACCAACCGTCCTGTTAAGGATCGGCATCCTGCTTCTCTGGATTTTAACACACAAATCTCCAGCAAAACAAAGCCCAGACCCTGAATAATGAAGGTGACCTTCACCTTGTCCTCAAGTCCAAACTCTCACCAATCTGCTTTGAAATCTTCAGCCAAGACCCCTAAATGTTCAAAGGACTCCGTCGCCAGATACCCAGCCTCTTTGAGGAGGTGTCTCCTCAGGTGAGAAGGCAGCTGTCAGGGAGATGCACTCGTTGCTCCAGAGAGGCAAGGATGGTCTCCTGAGGCATTGCTTTCTACCTTTCAAAGCACCAAATCATGATTAAACCCTATGCTCAACTTGGCCTCAAAAATGACTCACAAGATGGCAGATGTTTCACCTTTTGGTAGCTCTGCTGCCATCAAGTGCTTCTTTGTGGGGAGTGCTGATCTGCTTCTTGGCATTTCCACAGCTGTTCTAGCTTCTGAGGCCTTATGGTACAATCTTGGGCCTCGAGTCCCAGGCCGGGCCTCAGGAGAGCCTAGGACATTACTCATGGCCCCCATGCCCATTTTCAAATGTTGTGGGCTCATGTCTCCTTCCCATCTGGGATCTGTTCCCCCAAAACACTAGTGTTTGTTCCCAGGCAGTTTTTTCACATACCTCCTTCATTCTAGAGGATTCACCTCTTCAAGGGACACCATGGCTTGTATAGCTGCCACATCTCCCTGCTGCTGATGCCCACTTCCATTGCCAGCTTCTGGGGCATGTGGCTTATGGCCTTGAGATTCTCTTCCTCTGGTGTAAGGTCCGACTCCCCTACACAATTATAAGAGTCCTGAACCCAAAATGCATATGTGCTAAGTGAGAAGTTTGAAGGGATGATGTACACCTCCACCCCTCACCGTAGAACAGATATTTTCTGGCAAACCTGCCTGTGATGTGCCCCTCTCCAGGGCAATGTTTATCTTTCACAGATTACCATTATATTTCTTCTATAGGAAAAAAGAAATGTTCTAGTTGTTTGAGCTAAAAGCGTTTTGGTCAGTATTAGGTTCAGGTCAGGTCTTGTCTCAGGGGACCTTATTCTGTATACCGTTGGCATGAATTTCCCACATTTCATTAGTTTCCTAGAGCTCGTGTAACACAGCGCCACAAACTAAGTAGCTTAGAATAACACAGATTTATTCTCCCCCTGTTCTGGAGGCTAGAAATGGGAAATTAAGGTATGGACAAGCAGGGCTCCCTCCAGACTCTCCAGGGGAGGATCCTTCCTTGCCTCTTCCAGTTTCAAATGGCCCAGGCATTCCTTGGCTTGTGGCCATGTCACTCCAGTCTCTGCCACTGTCTTCACAGGCTCTCTTCCTTTGTATGTCTGTTTTATAGATACATGTGATAACATTTAGGGCTCACCCAGGGAATTCAGGATAACCTCTTCATCTCAAAATCTTCAACTAAATCATGTCTTTTGCCATATAATGCAATATTTATAAATTCCAGTAATGAGTAACTGGACATCTTTTGGAAGCCACCATTTAAGCCACTACATAACTCTAGGATCTCCCAGTAGCTCCAGACCCTGGACACCATGCTGGGAAGGCCCTGATTCTACTTTCCATGTTCACAGCTTCCAGAATGGGCCCACCACCACCCCATCTGTTTTACAAAGTGAGGTTATAGCATGACACTACCATAGGCTGATTGGTATCTGCCCGGTTGTCAGGTGGATGGGCCAGGAGCAGATATGGTAGATCCAATGCAGTCAACAGGAGGATGCCTATCTGAGGAAGGGCACACATTCGGGACTGTCCATCTTTAAATGACAACTGGCCCAGGGCTGGAAAAGAACTTGAGTTTATTAATGGACATGTAAGCTCTAAAAGCAAGAGAGAATGCACCACAGGGTTGCAATGTGATACAGCAGCAGAAGAGACAAAGCATTCTGAGTGCTGCCTCCAAAGCATCATTACACCCCAGAACTGGGGGCCGTCACAATAGTCCACATAGCATATGAAGTTATGCAAACTTTTCAGATATAGATGAACTTAGCCTATAGGGTGTTGCCTCCAGTAGGACCCTCTTGTTGGGTTTCCAGACCCACCCCCACTACTAGCAGATTAGAAATACCTATTAATAGCCTATTTCTTTGCCTCAGAGTCTTGACAGTTCTTCATCGCGAGAAGGGGTCCTTCTCAACCCCTATGATACATGTAGGTCATCTAGGCAGTGACCATAGCTGGCAGCAGCTTAGGCTACTCAGACCCAGAGGAGTGCCTGACCAATCCAGTGGGGCACTGGCTGGCAAGGCCATGCTGGTGTACCAGTTGGCCACTGACCACCCACAGCTACCAGGACAAGGGAGGTGCTGGGTGAAGGACACAGTCCTGAAAGCCCTATGGGGGGCTCCCTGGCTACTGCAGTGAGTCAGTCTGGCTTTCCTGGAGTNGGGCAGCAGTTCTAAGTCTTCTAGACAATGCCATGCTTACCTCACCTTGTGCCTGATGTCCTCTCACATGGGATGCCTTCTGCTCTGCCAAGTCAAATCTTTTCCCAGTCTTTCCGGGAGCTGCCATATCCAGGAAACCTTTCCTGATTTCTTTAGAATCTGTTGTAATTCATTTTGACCCCCCAACAAATTACCCCTGCAGAGTTTGTGTGTGTGTGTGTGTGTTGCTTCTCCAGCAAGCTGAAGGACAGAGACCAAGACTTGCTCCTTACTGCACCACCCTCCAGCCAGCTCAGGGCCTAGAATACAGTAGGTAGTCAATAAGTGATGGTAAAATGAACTTGACTGAGGGACAGACTGACCTTTCTCAAATCGAATCATGCCCCAATTAGACAGAGCTGCAGCTAGCTCTCTTAGAATGAGGATGAGGCTTGGGGTCAGGCCCTGCCTGGTTCCCAGCCTGTTTTCTTTCTCTCCCCACTTCTGGTGCAGTTTCCCCCTGACCTTCAGGATCAGCCCCAGGAACCTGTGAGTGTCCATGGGGCCTGAAGTCGTCCTAAAGCCCAGCACAGCTCACTCCATCTTGGCCCGGGCATTGGAGCCCTGGCCCTGCTGACAGATGTCCAGATCCTAGCATGTAGCCTGCTTATAAGCTTCTGCTGCCCTCTGCTTAGCCACCTGTTGCAGTGGGCTCAGTCTCTGCCTCCACCCTGTTGGGCCTCCTTGGGGATTGCTTCAGGATTACTTGGGGGTTGCTGTGGACTGAATGTGTCTGCCCCACATTCTTCTCCTGCCCCCCCC
>NW_027531278.1:129481-137889 GCF_008692635.1 Crocuta crocuta | reverse complement strand
ACCCGCCATGTGGTATTTGGACATGAGGCTTTTGGGAGGGTTAGATGAGGTCATGACAGTGGGGCCCCGTGATGAGATTAGTGCCCTTATAAGAGACCCAGAGAGCTTGCTCTTGCCCTCTGTGATGTGAGGACACAACGAGAAGTTGGCTATCTGAGCTAGAAAGAGAGTTCTCACCAGAACTTGACCATGCTGGCACCTCAATCTGACCTCTAGCTTCCAGATCTGTGAGAAATGAAGTTCTATATTTAAACCACCCAATCCCTGGGTCGCCTGGGTGGCTCAGCCAGTTAAACATCTGACTTTACCTCAGGTCATGATCTCATGGTTCGTGAGTTCAAGCCCTGCATCAGGCTGTATGCTCACAGCTCAGAGCGTGGGGCCTACTTCAGATTCTGTGTCTCCCTCTCTCTCTGTTCCTCCCTGCTTGTTCTCTCCCTCTCTCTCAAAACTAAATAAAAATAAAAAAAATTTTAAACCACCCAATCCTTGGTGTTTTGTTATGGTGGCCCAAAAAGACTGAGACAGGGGCTTACCTGCTCTGTGGTCCCAACCTCTCCCAGCCTGTGCTAGACTGATAATACTCCTCTCCCCCCAAAATGTCCACATCCTAATTCCTGAAGTCTATGAATGCTACCCCCCATGGTAAAAGAGACTTTGCAGGTGTGATTCAGTTAAGGATCCTGACATGGGGAGATTATCCTGCAGTAACTGAGTGGCCTTGATATAATCCCAAAGGGTCCTTATAAGAGAAGGAGGGAGGCAGCAAAAAGGGATTTGAAGACACTCCACTGCTGGCTTTGAAGATGGAGGAAGGGCCATAAGCTTCTAGAAGCTGAAAGAGGAAAGAAAACACATTGTCCCCTAGAGCCTCCAGAAGGAACCAGTGCTGTTGACACCTTGATTTTAGACTTCTGACCTCTAGATCTGTAAGAAAACAAACTTGTATTGTTTGAAGCCACCAAGGTTGTGGTAATTTGTTATAGCAGTCACAGGAAACTAATAAACAGCCCTGTGTCCATCCTGCCTTCTGGCACTGGCCTGACCTGCCCTTTCCTCCTGAGACAGTGGCAGGCCCTGTCCCCTGGTGGTACCTGTTTCAGCCTCACCCCACGTGGTTTCCACCTGGAGCAGGACAGTCTTCCAGCCCTGCCTCTACCCTGTGACTGGGGTTCTTCTGCCCCAGAGGCGAGAGGACAAGCCCCAGCCACCAATTTCTATTCTTCCCCAATTATGCTTATGAGTCAAAAACCTAGGAGGAGAGAAACATCCTCCCAAGAAGAGGTGCAGAGTCTAGGGNTCACGCCCCCCCCCCCCCCCCCCCCCCATCCCTGGGCTGCACGTGAGCAGAGCTAAACAAGGTCCCACAGCATGCCATGCTTCTGGGCCTATAGGGAAGCCGTGAGTAGGAGGTGTGAGGCTCACAGTGTGGGCATGTGGGGAGACCTCTTACTTGCTGTGGGACTACTGTGGACTAGCCCTCAAGGTGATAGTGTTGGGAGGAGGGGATGAGGTCATGAGAGTGGAGCCCCCAAGCATGGGATGAGTGCCCCTCCCTACAAGAAGAAACATGAAAGTTATGTGAGAACACAGCAAGAAGACAGGCATCTGCAAGCCAGAAGTGAACTCTCACTGGAGCCAACCATGCTGGTACCCTGATCGCAGACTTCTACCCTCTAGAACTACGGGAAATGAAGTCTGTGGTGCAAGCCCCCTGGTCTATGTTACTTTGTTACAGCAGCTTGAGCAGACCAAGACAGTTACCTTGGACATGCAACTTCACCTCTTGGGCCTTGTTTTCCCATCTATAAGAAGTAGACAAGCGGCACTTGTTCTGCCTACTTCCTAGGATTTCACAGTGACAGTGGCTGGCATTCATTCTTTCCTAGGTGTCAGGTCCAGGGCTAAAGATAGTTGTGATTGGGTCTTCCCAAGTACTATCAGCCATCAAGCTGAAACTCTGGGCCAGTGACATGGCCATGGCTGGCAGCTCAGAGATGAACCAGACACGATCTGCACAGTGTTCCTCATAATCTGATGGGGTAGATAGACCCAAGCACTGTCACCAACAGTTCAGCTGTGTGTATCACATTAACTCTGGGTTCACATGTTCCTAGAGGATGACACTAATTGACCTGTGGAGGCTCCACATAGCCTAGCCAGGTGGGGCTAGGTGATGAAGGAAGAGCAGCATCTTCACTCACACATCATTGCCAGCAGAGGAATCAGCTTTAGCAAAGGCCTGGGAGCATCATGGAGCTGAAGTACCAGCAGAGCTTTGGTGGTCAAGGGTGGCTGCCTGTGGGCTAGGGGTGGGAGCAGTGGGAGAGGAAGTTGGAGAAGTAGGGTCTAAGGGCCCTGACTTATAACACTTTGGTTTGGCTGTAAGCACCTTTTAAAAACAAATTCTATAAAATCATTTCCATATTCTACCTTTTGATCTGCATTAAAGTCTACATCAAATAGTATCTCAGGGCGCCTGGGTGACTAAGTTGGTTAAGTGTCTGAGTCTTGATTTTGGTTCAGGTCATGATCTCAGGGTTCATAAGTTCAAGCCCCACATTGATTCTCTCTCTCTCCCTTTCTCTGTCCCTCTCCTACTCACACTTTTGCTCTCTCAAAAATAAATAAGTATTTAAAAATAACTAAATAAATAGTATCTCTCTCTCTCTTTTTTTTAGTAAGAAAGCTTTTGTTTTCAAAAAGAAAATTGGGGAACCCTCAAGGTCATCATTTTAGAGAATTTCAGGGCTAGAACTGGTCTTACAGATGATCTAGGCCAACAGTGTAATGGGCACTTTGGGGCCATAACTTGGCCCCTGGTTATGGTGTGAATGGGTGGCAGAACATGACCTACAGGCCAGCATCCTCCTCCCAGCCCACTGCTTGCTCTGCATCCTTGCTGGCCCTTGCCTCATGTCCTAAGGGCCATATCTGCTTACTATAGAAGTACTGATGGACCCAAGAAGTCTTTCTAGAACCATCAGGATCCAAAGCAAAGCAAATGGTCCATATCTGCCTCAGCTCAAGCCCTGCCTGGCCAAGATGACTGAAAGTGAAGGCCTTAAGCAGGACTGGGAACAAGGTAAGGCCATTGAGGCATGTGAAATGCAAAATATCTTGAGGCACCCACTCTTGGGTGCTGACTCTATACTTGTGCAACCCTGAGGTGAGGCCTTCTTAGATGTTTCACTGGCCTACATTTAGTCCCACGCCAGACCCAAGTGCTAGTGGCTTCCATGTTGGTTCTGAGGGTTACTCCATCAGACCTGGGGCCTTCTGTTCCCACAGATGACTCTGGGTGACTCGGCTACCTACCCAAGGGCAGAACATTGGGAGTTGACAAAACACATTGACATCCATGATGTTAAGGTGGAGAATTTTAGTAAGCCATCCTAGATCGGGCAGATGAGGCTCAAAGAGGGTCAGTGGCTTGTCAAAGGCCATACAGCCTACAGGTGTCAGAGCTGTGAAGTGAACCCAGCCCTTCACTCTGCCCACTTTCTTCATCCTCCATCCCTCTCCTTCTCAGATCTGCTGTTTTCCTACATTGTCTACAACCACTAGGCAAAGCCTCTTGAGCTCAAGGCTTTCAGGTGAACTTAGGCCACTGTTCCTCCTGCCCTATAAGACCCACACCAGAACCAGATATTTTTAGGCAAACAAAAACGGTTATGAGGCTGAAATAATTGCCCTCATTTTGAGTCTCTGAGTCTTTTCAGATAATATAATCTTGTGGGGCCCCAAAGAGGCTCCAGCCTGCTCTGTTGATTGGGATGGAACAAACCCAGGTAATTGCCTCTTCTGTGTAAAGACCAATTTGTTCAGGGAAATGAGCATGGTTGATATAATCAATTAAAACACTGAAAGCAGTGCAGAATATACAGGAAATGGAAACGAAATTGGAGCTCTCTGCCCTGCCTCACTTTCCCAATGCCTGAGTCTTGCCCGACCAGCTGACAATTTCTTTCCTTTTTGGGCCTCACTCCAGTCTGTCAAAAGGAGGCAGAAGTGACAGGGCTTCTGAGGGAGGGTATGGAGCCCCGGTTCCTCAACCAACACAGGCTCCCTTGCCAGTCTTGGCCAAACCATGAGGGCAAGGTCTGCTCTGGAGCCTTGAGAAATGTGGGGCTTTTCCCGGGCCCAGCCTTGTGTTAGGCATGGTCTCCCATTGGGAGCAGGGCAGGAGCTGCAGACCCACCAGAGTTCTTCTCACAGCTGGGACCTTGGATCAGGGATGGGTGCCTGTGAGAACCTGGGGGCCAGGCTGGGAAGCCATGCCAACAATGAAACCTCAGAACTCTGGGCTAGCTCTTCACCTCTGTCTGGCCTTTGGATGCCCATTTACCGACCCCAAGCTCTAATGGGCTGTGCCCTTGGCCCCTGAGACAGAGGGAAACTTGGGCGGCCTGGCTGGCCAGCTTGCTAATGCCCCCTGGCATGGGGCTGACTCACCGGTTGGCAGTTTTGTGCTTCTGGCCTGGTGCCTGCAGCTGTGACACGGGCCAGGCCGCCTGGTCCTTAGGGCCCCTGCCTGCTGGAACCCGCTGTATGTGGACAGGCAAGCACATGCGCAGTGCTGCAGGATTCCTCCATGCACCTGCATTCAGGGTGACCTGGGAAGCAGAGAGGATGAGAGCCGGAATGTGGGAAGCAAGATGCCTGTCTTCTCATTTTCGTTCTAGTCCTCATCCTCCAGTGAGGGGCCCTCTCATCCCTGTCAGGTGAGTTCTTGCTCATCTCTCAGAAGAAAAACAACAAACACCCAGCCAGGCAATACCACCTGGGACTCAAGGGTCAGAGTTTTGTTTCTGAAGAAACCTACCACATCAGCCTGGGAAATTGCTGGTGACCATCTTAGGGCCACACATTGATATGGAAAAAATCATGGCCGTGCTCTTGACAAAGAATGGCATCCAGATATTGACAAGTTTGGCCAGGGCACAGATGGGTCTTTTTATCTAGACCTGGTGTATATCCCTAACTTACCTCTTAACTTCTTGAGGACACTGAGCAGGTGTTAGAGAGTGTGCTCTGTCACTCTACCACACCCAGATTTAGGGGTTTGGGGCCCATGATGCTCAGGAGGCTAAGATGATAGAAGATTCCACTCCCATTTGACCTAAGCAATGATCTGGTTCTGGCATGGCTCACCCTTCAAGGAGTGTGGGGCAGACAGACCATGTGGCAGACATCTGCAGCCCCCATACACTTGGGAAGCACTTCGCCTGCCAACTGGAGCAGGTCCTCTCAGTGACGAAGACCCTTAGACTCCAGGACAAGGATGGCACATGAGTTTCTGTTTGTGTTCCAACGTTGACAGACTGGAAGTGACTGGCTCAGTGGGACGAACACCATGATTGATTAGCAATGTCTGCCATACCAGGAGGAAGGGGGTGATGGCAGGTATTTAGGGTTCTTGCCATCCTTGGTCAGGGGAACTAATAGGGATGTCCAGGAATGGCAAGGAGGGAAAAGAGGAAGATGGTATAGGTTTTGCTTAAACATCTCATTGGCTTTCTCAGTCTAGGCTGCCTTGCTCCCCAGTACCACTTCCCAAGCCATATTCATTCTGTGGTGGAGGCAAATGGGAGACAGGTGTTTACCAGCAATTTCTGCTTCCAAAAACGCCAGATGGGTCTGTGTTCTCATCACTATGGTAGCGGTGGCTCTGGGCCCCAAAGGCACAGTGACACCAGGCAAAAGTCCTAGCATCTTTCTGCAGGAAAGAAAACGGAGTTATCACAATAAGATACCTGTTCCCGTATCCCCCTGTGGCCTCTGTCTTCTGTGGCAACTGAGGTCAAAGTCATTTCTTAGAATTGAAAGAGGATCATTATCCCTTGATTGAAACCATTGTTTTTCCTGATGGAAAGCTTCTCAGTGTTTGCCACTGCTGATCCCTAGCCTGGTGATTCTGGTGTGATCAGCCAAGTTTGTGGCCTAGAATGCTGCAAAGGCCAAGTGACCAGTCTTGCCTGAATGTGTTGCACTGGGGATGCCAGTGTTGGGACTGGAAGGGGGTACTGTGGGGGGGAAGGAACAGCTGTTGAGACCAAACTGCAAAATGTTTCCCTTTCTAGCCAAACTCTTGGTCTCAGGAGTCTCAACACCCACATTTATCTCTGTTCCTTCCCCAAAGCCCACTCAGATGGCACAAAAGAAATAAAGAAGAGCCTACACCCGTAGGGGCAGAAAAGAGGGAAAGAAGGCAACTACAAGCCGGAGATGCAACTGGAAATTGAATGGATGAGTGGCAGTTGAATTGGCAGAGTGAAGAGAGTGGAAATGTAAACTTTGAGGACTCGGGAATTGGAGGCACCAGGGTCTTCTTAAATGTAGAGCATGAGATAGGGCTGAGGTCAAAAAGACTGGTTCAGAAAGTATATCAAGAGTAGCTCGCCTTTGAACCTCCTCCCTGAACCAGGCTCAAGCACTCTGAGGACAGGAGACAGACTTGCTGGAGAGGCATGCAGGTGAAGTAGCTTACTGAGAACAGAGAGTACTCGGAAGCCTCATAACTGGTGGTGAGGAGACTCCAGAATGCCAGCAGCCAGGTTTACAAGATGGGAGATGGGAGGACGCCTTTTTGGGGGAACTGGCCAGTTCAATGATGGAAATGTAACCGTAAGCTCTAATGTAAGTGAAAATGGTGATATGCTTATATTGACAGTTTGGAGGAGGACAGGGTAGAGTAGGTAGGGATAACCCAAAAGAGATAAATCCTTATCCTCCATATTAGGAAGTCAAATAATTTTCTAAAATGGTGAAATCAAGCAATTGTAGTCTAAACATGTTATACAGAGTGATTGAAGTACCTACTACCAGCTCAAGAGTTACAAGAGTTGGGAGAGGCATACTCTGTGGAGGAGGAATGGGGGGATGAAAAGGGGCGGGGCAAGTGATGCTATTTTCTTTCTTTTTTTTTTCGGTTTTGGTGTCTTTATTTATAGGTTAAATNTGATGCTATTTTCTTTCTCTTTTTTCTCGGTTTTGGTGTCTTTATTTATAGGTTAAATGATAACATGACCTCAGAAAAAGGAATTTTTACAATAGATAACTCTTTGTGATAAGATGCTTTGGAAAGTGTACAGAAGCAGGTTTTACAGAAATATTCTTGGAGAACTATTCCAATTATAGTGAGGTTAAGTGAATCTTATAACTAAAGAATTAACAGGGTATTCTTAATAAAAGACAGGATACATATTTTCAATAGAAACCTGGTGATCTATTTGGCTTTTTAAACAATTTACAAGTATTGTCCTGATAAAAATAAAAAATAAGTAATCCTTATAAGGGTCGCTTGAGCCAGATGTTCAATTCAAGTGCCTAGACTTAAGCAACACTTTAATTATGTCGGGGACAGTCTCGTGGCAAGATGATACAGCAACAGGACAAGTTGTGTGAGCGCTGGCCAGTCACTGTTCCGTGCAAAGCAGTTTCCTTCCCATGCTACCGAGTCAACCAATGCCCCTGTGTTCCTATTCTACAGGAAGACGAGGGCCCAGAGGGAGAAAGGTGTCTGTCCATGGTCCCATCACGAGTATACTGTAGCAAAGGCTAAAAGGGCAGCAGAACAGATCTTTGCTCTCAGCTCACCCCTGTGTGAGCACAGCTCTATCGCTAGCTCTTAGCAGTTGAGGGAGAAGCCATATTCCACAGGGCTACACAGCCACTCCTCTGAGGTGGATCCTACTAATATTCCCATTTTGCAGGTATGGCCACTGAGGCATAGAGGTGCTATGGCACAGTTAAGTGAGGGGTGAATGTGGGCCAAGCATTCACGGGTAAGATTTATGGAAGAGACACACATGAGATGAATTTTTAAATTAAACTTTTTATTTTGAGATAATTGTGGATTCACATACAGCTGTAAGAGAGATCCCTTGGATGGACCCTTTACCTAGTCTTCCACAGTGGTAGCATCTTACAAAAGTTCAGCACAACATCGTCACCAGGACATTGAACTGATATAGTCAAGACACAGAACATTCTACCACCTCAAGTTTCCTCTTGTCACCCTTTTATAACCACACAGACTTCTCCCACCCCATCCACCTTTAGCCCCCTGGCAACCACTAATATGTTCTCCATTTCTGTCATTTTGCCATCTCAAGAATATTACATAAATGAAATCATACAGCAGGTAATGTTTAGCGATTGCATTTATTCACTCAACAGAATTCTCTGGAACTCCATGCAGTTAGCATCACTAGCTTGTTCCTTTTGGTTTCTGAGTAGTATTCCATGGGGTGGAGGGACCACAGTGCGTACCCATTCAGCAGTGCTTCACTTTCCCCCTCTGTAGACGGAGGTGAGGACAGTGCTCACCTCACAGGGTTGTCGTGAAGATTAAATGAGTTACTACTTGGAAAGGTTTTAGAACAGTACTGTGCACATACAAATAG
>NW_027531278.1:126129-129113 GCF_008692635.1 Crocuta crocuta | reverse complement strand
CATAAGTAAATTATAAATGAGGTGCGGATTTCACCTTGGATTTATAGAAACAGAAAAAAAAAGAAAAAGAAAAAAAAAACTTGCTTTCTGATCAGCAGACAGATCACTGGAGCCTGGTCTCCAAATCCGAAAGCTGTATAAACCCTCTCAGAGGGGCTGTGTTGTCTATTTAGGGCAAGTGAAAAGACGCTTGCAAATGGTCCCTGTTCTCCAGCCTTCTCTTGTTTTAGCAGCAGGAACATTGTCACAAGTTCTTTCCCTGCGTCTTAAGCTCTGGGTCCCTCTCCATCCTCTCGCGCCCAAAGCCACTCTTGACAGTGCAGCATTGAAAGTCCTCCACTACGCTGCTGACATTTCAAGCCCTAGTCAAAACATCAACCTTGTTTATATCAGGTGTCACCAAAGGTCCAAAGCAAATGCTCACCTTAGGGGAAGCGGGGTGAACTCATTGCTGCGCTGTGCCGCAGCTCAGTCTTTGGGGCCTGAGTTTCCTGAGAAGAGCTCCCTCTCTTATCAAGACACTGGAGGTGAAAATCTTGGTTAACTTGGCTCCACAATGTGAAGTGAAATGCAAGGCTTGTTCAATGTAACACCTGCAAATTCCAAACCAACGTGACAACGTGCAAATCCCCAGGGGCAGTATAAGCAGCCCAGGAGGTCCCAGGAGGGTGGCACCGAGACCCAGTCCTGGCAAGCAAGGACCGAGTAGAGGGGGGCAAATTCATGGAGAACCCCCGCTTCCCGCTCCTGCTATAGCCCCTCCCTCAGATTGGAATTTCAAGTGGGAATTGGCAAACCCAGTTGCACAGGAGAAAAACTGGGACCAAATCTGGGCCAAAAGGGTTTGTAGTGCAAATTACATTTCTCTGCTAATTGTAATCTGTTAATTACATTCAAAAAAGAGGTAGAAAAAGGGGAGGCTCCCCACCCCCAATACTCCCCGAAACCCAATGCTGTGTGTGCACCGGCTCAGTGAGGCGAGGCGTACACAATTTCAAGATGCAAAGGCACACATTGAAACATGTCACTATATTTAGAGATAATGGAATTTTTCTTTCTTAAGGCCTGATATAAACTTTGATTACATAGCATTTCTTTAATTTGTTGCTATTCAAGAAAACCCTGGGAACACCAGGGCGAGCAATGCCTTGCTTTTCCATTTGCATGTTTCATTTGCATATTTTAATTTCCCTGACTACAGCTCCACACCTACATGTGCAGTCCCTGTGGGAGGGAAGAGAACACTTTTCAGGATAAATAATGCCTTCTGGTATTATTCGGTATTCTTTAGCCCAGCTAAAGAACAGGGAACCTTGTCGGCAAACCCCCAGACAGCCTTCAACTTCTCCACTTACAGAGTTTCCAATCCTGAGCAGGTCATCCCGGAGGCCTTGCAAGACAGGGAGCCCTGAAACAGCCTCATTCTCCCTCCATGGGGCATAGACAGGCCACGGAACCAGGACTCCTGGCTGCTAATGCTTAAGCGTTCCCACTGGACGGACCGTGCTGCTTCCATCCCTCGGACATATCCTGAGTCTTGGATCCACGCCCCAGCCTGGGGCGCTTTTCCCATGGTGTCATTCTCTGGAGAGGCATCTAAAATGTGTGCATCACTGGTCTGTTTCTCTTTATCGCCAAGTAGTATTCCATGATATGGATGGATGTACCACAGCTTGTTTAACCGTTCCTATCAACGGACATTAGAGTCTTTGGTTCTTACAAACACAGCTGCAATGGACAAGCATGAACGTAAGTTTTGAGTCCCGGGATCCGGGATCCTTACTCCCCAGGGTACGATGGCTCAGCTGTATGGCACTCTCATGCATGAATTACACATGGCCTCTAAAATTTAGAGCTGCATACTAAATGGAGATTTTTGGACTCTCCAGATAGTGCTCTTTCTCCAGCTGCTGCCTCTCAGCCCACAGAAGCCCCACAGAATATCTTCAAATCTGCCTGAAGCTTACACGGGTGGGGGCAGGGATAGGTCTTTGGCCATAACAACTCACAGGAAACTGCCTGTGCCATCCAGCATATCAACTGGCTTTACAAGTACCCGGTCCAGATGTGTCAGGCCTGTGGACACAGACCCCTTTTATGAGGCTTGCTCAATGGCTGTCTGTGAGCCCAGGGTTGCCCAGCCACCTCCTGGCCAGGGGCATGCTGGGTAACTGCCAAGCCAATGACAGAGTTCACACTCTCCGGCCTTTTCTCCCCCTTCATGTTGACTGGAAAGTCTCCATCTTCCACAACGTAAGTGGGGACACTGCAAGCATAGTTGCAGGCTGGCAGAGCTCAGGCCACTCTTCATTGTGTGCAAGACGTGGGCATCGGGCACTTGATCCACAAACATTTACTGAGAAGCCAATAGGGGCCCAGGAGCTTACAGCTTGNAGGAGAAGAGCTTGGGTGGGGGGGGGCACTGGAAGGAGTGAGAGAACATGCGCAGAACGTATTTGGAGTGGGAAAAGCAATCTGTGGCAAGGGAACAGCTGCGGCAAATTCCTGGAGGGCTAAATTGGGGGGGAGGGGGAAGAACAGTTGTTTTCGTCCACGGTGGAGAGTAGGTGCAGTGACAGGCACAGGCAGGTAGACTGGAGCCTCAGTGGAGAAGACGTGCAAGGCCAAGGCCAGGTGAAGGGGTCTTGGGAGAAAAGGGGCATTTTTGAGCAAAAGTGGATGTGGGGGGAGCAACATCACCAGAGTAAGCAAACAGTTGGATTATTTTCTAGTCCCAACCATCCTTCATGACAACCCTTTGATAACATCTGCTATCATTGTGCATTTCCAGACAAGCAGTTTGAAAAACTGCCACAATTCATGGGCCTAAGCGAGTCGTGGGGTACAGATTCCGAGGGAGTCTGTGAAAGCGGACATTCCATACCAGGTCATGCTGGTGCCTCAGAGCACACAGAACCAAATGGGGCCTGCTCAACACCTAAGGTGCTTTTTGCCTGGTGGCAAGAGTGGCCCAGCCACAAAGA
>NW_027531278.1:125634-126049 GCF_008692635.1 Crocuta crocuta | reverse complement strand
AGAGTGGCACAGCCACACACAATCTCTTTTCTACCAGGACAAATGAAATAGGTGCAAGTCAGAAATGAGGCTACCATGAGGGCCAGGCTCTGAACCAAGCACTTTCATGTCCATTGGGATCCTCTCAAAAATCCTGTGGCAAAGGCCATATCATTAGCCCCACTTTGCAGAGCAGGAAACCAAGGCTCAGAGAAACAAAGTAGCTTTCTCAAGTTCATAGGTAGCTAGTAAGAAGTCAACCAACTTGACAATAAACTATTTTTTTAATGTTTTTTTTTTTTTTTAATTTCTAGGAGAGAGAGAGAGACAGCATGAGCAGGGGAGGGTCAGAGAGAGAGGAAGTCACAGACTCTGAAACAGGCTCCAGGCTCTGAGCTGGCAGTCAGCACAGAGCCCAACGCGGGGCTCGAACCCA
>NW_027531278.1:115801-125609 GCF_008692635.1 Crocuta crocuta | reverse complement strand
TAAGTAAATTAATATTAGTGGGGGAGAGAGAGGGAGGAGGCAAACCATGAGAGACTCTTGAATGCCGAGAACAAACTGAGGGCTGAGGTGGGTGGGGGGGTGATGGGCATGGAGGAGGGCAGTTGTTGGGATGAGCATGGGGTGTTATATGGAAACCAGCTTGACAATAAACTATTAAAAATAAATAAGTAAATAAAATAATATTCCCCTTAAAAAAAAAAGAAGTCAAGATAGGCTTGGCTAACTTCAAAGCCTATGCTCCTCCCACAATAGCACACTTTGGAGCCTTTTTTTTTTCTTTTTCACTTTGAATTTTGAAATAATTACAGATTCACAGGAAGCCACAAAGATACTACCTACAAAGAGGTCCTATGTACCCTTGATCCAGTTTCCCCCAATTATTGTTACCTTTCATATAACCACAACACAATTAAAACCATCAGGAACTTGATATTGGTGTAGCTTGTGTATAGTTTGGTGCCATTATGTCATGTGGGTAGATTCCTATAACTACCACTGCAATCCAGACACAGAACTATTTCTTCCTACAAGGATCTTCCGTGTGCTACCCCACACACACACACACACACTCTCTCTCTCTCTCTCTCCTCCCTCTCCCTCTCCCTCCCACCCTCCTTAACCACTAATTTTTTCATTTTTAGAATTTTATGTAAATACATTTTTTTCCACTCAGAATAATACCCTTGATATCCAACCAAGTTGCTGCACCTATCATTGGTTCATTTCTGCTTAGTGCTGAGCAGTACCCATGGTGTGTGATGGTCCACAGTCGAACTGTTCACCTACTGAAGGATAGTTACGTTGTTTCCAGTTTAGGGCTATTAATGACATATAAAGCCTCTATGGGGTGCCTTGCTGGCTCAGTCAATAGACCATGTGACTCCTGATCTAAGGGTTCTAAGTTTGAGTCCCATATACCAATAAAGCTGCTATGAATATTTGTGTATAGATTTTTTGTGTGTGAAATAAGTTTTCATTTCTCTGGGATCGACAGCCAAACGAGCCATACAGTAGTTTCATGTTTAGTTTCATAAGGAACTGTCAAACTATTTTCCGGAGTGGTAATTACATTCTGCATTCTCACCAGGAACGTTCCAGTTGTAAGTATCATCTCCATCACTTGGTGTTGTTGTTGTTTCGTTAAGCTATTCTGATGTATATGCAAAGATTTCTTATTTTGGTTTTCATTAGGACTTCATGATGGCTAATGATATTGAGCAGCTTTTCATGTGCTTATCAGCCGTCTGTGGATTTCTTCCATGAAATGTCTCTTCATATCTTTTGAGTATTTTGTCATGGGAGTGATTAGTTGATATTTTTGAGCACTATCCTAGATAAAAGTCTTTTGTTAGATACGTGGTTTGTAAATGTTTTGTTTTTTTCCCACTCAGTAATGTCTTTTCACCCTCTTAATGAGGTCTTTCACAAGCAAAGCACTTCATTTTGATTCAACTCAATTAATCTGTTTTTTCTTTTATGGGTTGTTGTTTTGGTATTTCTTCACTAAGCCCTAACTCCTGAAAATTTTCTCCTATCTTCTCTTCTCAAAGTTTTACTTAGTTATATATTTTCACGTTTAAGTCTGTGATCCATTTTGAGTTCATTTTTCTACAAGTTATGGAGATTAGGTCTAGATTTCTTTTCTTTCTTACTTTTAAGATTTTATTTATTTGTTTGTTTGTTTATGCCTATGGATATCCAATTGCTCCAGCACCATTGTTCAAAGAGACTGTCCTTTCTCTGTTGAATTGCTTTTGCAACTTTGCCAAAAATATGTTGGGCATATTTGTGTGGGTCTATTTCTGGGTTCCCTGTTCTGTTCCATTGATCTATGTGTCTATTCCTCTGCCCAAACTACACTGTCCTGATTACTGCAGTTATACAACTGGCCTTAATAACAAGCAGGGCAATTCCTCCTCCTTTATTCTTCTTTTTCAAAATTGTTTCAACTATTTTAGTTCCTTTGTTTTTCCATATAAATTTAAGAATAATATTGTCTATATTTACCAAAAAGAAATCCTGCTGATATTTTGATTGGATTTGCATTTAACTTGCATATCAACTTGGAAAGAATTGACAACTTCACTATGTTGAGTTAAGAGACTAAAAGGTCTCTGAACATGGTATGTCTTTCCATTTAGGACAGCCATAACAGAATACTATAGGCTGGATGGCATAACCAACAGAAATTTATTTTCTCACAGTTCTGGAGACTGAAAATCCAAGGTCTAGGTACCAGCAGGGTTAGTGTCTGGTGAGAGCTCTATCCTTGGGTTGCAAATGCCACCTTCTTAATGCGTCCTCACATGGACTTTCTTCCATGCATATGATGCAGTGTAGGGAGAGAGAGGGACAAAGACAGAGATAGAGATATGGTGTCCCTCCTTTTATAAGGACACCAGTCCTATTGCATTAGAGTCCCACTCTTATGACCTCATTTAACCTTAATTATCTCCTTAAAGGCACTATCTCCAAATACACTCACGTTGGTGGTTAGGATTTCAACACAGAAATTTTAGGGGGACATAATTCAGTCCATGATATTCTCTATTCCTAAATTACTATGAACTTATATCTTTTTTTTTTATCATGAATGACTGTTGGATTTTGCCACATGTTTTTGCATTGATCAATGCGAGTTTTCTTCTTTAGCATGTTGATGTAATGGATTACATTTATTCCAGATATTGAACCAGCTTTGCATACCTGTAATAGGCCCCACTTAGTCATGGTACATAATTATTTTCATATAGTGCTGAGTTCTGTTGCTAATCTATGTTTCAAGAATGTATGTCTTGGGGCGCCTGGGTGGCTTAGTCGGTTAAGCATCCGACTTTCGCTTAGGTCATGATCTCGCGGTTCGTGGGTTCGGGCCCCGCGTCGGGCTCTGTGCTGACTGCCAGCTCAGAGCCTGGAGCCTATTTCAGAGTCTGCGACTCCCTCTCTCTCTGACCCTCCCCTGCTTACGCTGTGTGTGTCTCTCTCTCTCCTAGAAGTAAATAAAAATATTAAAAAAACAAAGAATGTATGTCTTCACATTCATGAGGGATATCAGTGTGTTGTTTTCATTTTTTTTGTACTGTCTTTATCTGGCTTTGGTATCAAGGTAAGATTGACCTCATAAAATGAGTTTGGAGTTTCTTTCCTCTTTTATTTTCTGGAAGAGATGGTGTAAAATTGGTGTTAAATTCTTCTTTAAACCTTAGGTAGAATGTGCCAATTAAACCACCTGGGGCTGGAGATCATTTTCTCAGGAGTTTTTCAAAAGTATGCATTCAATCTCTTTAATGCTCATGTGTNAGACTTGGCCTATTATATTTAAGTTGTGAAATGTATGTGTGTGAAGTTGTTCATAGTATTTCCTTGTTATTCTTTTGATGCCTGGGGGATTTGCAGTGGTATTCCCTGTTTCTTCTCTTTTTCTTGGTCAGTATTGCTAGATATTTGTCACCCTTAGTGATCTTTTCAGAAAACTAGCTCCTTATTTCATTGACTTTTATCTTGTTTTTTGTTTTCAATTTCACTGATTTCTATTATTTATTATTTTTCCCCTCTTCTTGCTTTGGGTTTATTTTGTTCTTCTTTTCTAGGTTCTTAAAGTAGGAATTTACGCTATTTATTTGGGACTCTTCCTTTTATTTAAGGTATGCATTTGGTGCTATACATTTCCTGCTGGGGACTGCTTTAGCTGTATCTCACAAGTTCCAAGATGTTTTATTTGCATTTCTACTTGGGTGCCATTATGGCCACAGGACTTCTTCTGTATATTTTCAATTCTTTTAAATTTGTTCAGGTTTGTTTTATAGTCCAGAATATAGTCTAGGTTGGTGAATATTCTGTAGGCACTTGAGAAGAATGCCTGTTCCGCTATTGTTGGGTGAAGCATTCTATAACTGTCAATTAGAGCTTGCTGCACCATAGTGTGGTCGAGTTCCTCTAGACTCTTACCGATTTTGTGTTTAGTCGTTCTATCAATTGTTAAGAGAGAGCTGTTGAGGTCTTGAACTATAATTGTGGATTTGTCTATTTCTCTTCTCCGTTCTATTAGTTTTTGCTTTACATATTTTGAAGTGCTATTGTTTGGTGTGTACACATTTGGGATTACAATGTCTTTCTGTTAGATTGACCCTTTTATTATTATATAATGTTTCTTTCTGTCTCTGGTAATTTTCTTTGCTCTGAAGCCTATTATGCCTGATATTAAAATAGTTACTCCTCCTTTCCCTTGATAAATGTTTGCATGATACTGTTTTCCTGTCTTTTTATTTTCAGTGTGCTTATATCATTATATTGAAAGGATTTTCTTGTAGATCTTGTATAGTTGGGTCATGTTTTTCAATCCACTCTATCAATATCTATCTTTTTAGAATTCCATCTTGTTTCATCTAAAGTGTTTTTGACAGTAACTATTTGTATAGTTTTCTCAGTGGTTGTATTGTAGTCTGCTGATATCAACACTTTACCAGTTTGAGTAAAGTGTAAAAACCTCATCTCCATTAATGTCCCTTTGCCTTCCCTCACTTTATAGTATAATTGTCTTAAACATTTTCTCTATATATGTCTAGAAACCCATCAGTAAATGTCATAACTTCTGCTCCAATCATCTGACATCAGTTAGAAAACTTAAACTCGTATCCTTTCTGCTGTTCTTCATTCTTGAGTTCTGGATTCTCTTATTCTTAACATTCACTTCCTGTTTAATGAACTTCCTTTAGCCATTATTTAGGGTAAGTGTGCTAGTGATATATTCTCCTGAGAATATATTCATTTTGCCTTCATTCCTTAGGGTGATTTTGTCTGAATATGGAATTTTAGGTTGACAGTTCTTTTCCTTTAGCACTGGAAAAATGTTGTGCCACCTCCTTCTCACCTCCAGAGTTTCTGAAAAAGAAATACACTGCCATTCAAATCATTGTAACTTGCTTTGGACAGAATGCATGCATCTCTCTTCATATGTTGAAATCCTAATCCCCAAGGTGATGGGATTAGGAGGTGGGGTGTTTAGGAGGTGATCATGTCCTGAGGTTGGAGGGTTAGTGCCCTTATAGAAGAAGAGACATGAGAGTGATGATGTCCCTCTGTACCATGTGAGAACACAGCAAGAAGACGGCCATCTGCAAACCAGGCCAAGGGCCTCACCTGACCACGCTGGCACCCTGATCTCAGATTTCCAGCCCCCAGAACTGTGAGAAATGCATTTCTGTTACTTAAGCCATCCAGCCTATGGTATTCTCTTATAGCAGCCTGAGCAGACTCAGACATATCCGTATAGGCCATTAGTTATTTCTCTATTTTTAATTAGAGAAATTATTAATTAATTATTTTCTCTAATTCTTTTTCCTTTGCCTTTAGTTTGCTGAAGTTTGACTGTGATGTGTTGGCATGGATTTCTTTGAGTTCATCTCACTTGGGTTTTGCCCAGCTCCTTGAATCTGGAGGGTTATATCTTGTGCCAAATCTGAGAATTTCTCATCCGTTATTTCTTCCAATATTTTCAGCCCCACTCTCTCTCTCTCCCCCCTCTCCTTCTGGGACTTTGATGATATAAATGTAATATCTTTGTATAGTCCCACATATCCCTAAGACTTTGTTCATTTTTTTTCTTTTTGGCAGTCTATTTCTCTCTGTTGTTCAGATTAGGTAGATTCTATTGTTCTATCTTCAAATTCACTGTCTTTTATCTGTCCCCTCCATTCTTCTGTTGAGCCCATCTACTGAGATTTTTTTTGTTTTGTTTTGGTTATTATATTTTGCAGTTTAAAATTTTTAATGCTGTTCTTCTTTGGTCTTCTATTTCTTTACTAAAACTTGCTATTTTTCATTTGCTCTGAGAATATGCATAACTGCTCACTGAAGCATTTTTACTATGGTTGTTCTAAAATCCTTGTCAGAGCATTCCAATATCTCTGTCATCTAGCTGTTGACATCTGTTGACGGTCTCTTCCCATTCAAGTTGTGATTTTCCTGGTTCTAGGTATGACAGGTGATTTTCAAACATGTTCATACATTTTGGGAATCATGTTGCGAAACCTTGGATCTATTTAATCTTCGTTTTTGCAGATAGTCACCTTGTGGAGACATACTATGTAGGGCCACTTGGTGGTAGATGTTCTGCTCCCTAGTAGGCCCTTACAATACCATCCCTGCAAAGGAGCAATGCCAAATTATACCCCCTGGCATGGCCTTGTTGCCATAAGTTGGGAGTGGAAGTACATCTTCCTGCTAGACCCCACTGACACTACGATGTCTGGAACAGTTTAGTACCTACTAACACTACCTCTCACTGTCTCATTCCACCTCTTTCCTATTGGGGTGGCACCAGAAATTCTCTTTCCCATTTGACCTTGCTGATACTACAGGGAGGGAGTAGTTTTTCTTTCTGATTTGGCTAGAGTAGGACAGGTAACATCAAAAATATTTCTACTCCTCTAAGTGACCTTTCCCCAGTTCTCTGGCTAGAGGAAGAAGACTTTTCTTGGGTCACATCATCTATGCCTGTTGCTAGTACCAGGTTGGAAGTATCTATAGTGTGCTGTCAGGGATACATGGGAGGCAGTGAGGAAACCCAGGGAACTCACCACCATGTCATTCCTCATGTCCCAAGGTCCCTAGACAGTCCTCTATTTTCTTTCTCTTTTGGGGAGGGTCTTCTCCTATGTTGTTTATTGCATTATGGCCAGGGCTTATTAGTTGTCACAGAGAGGACCTGGGAGGAATGGGACTATTCCATCTTTGCTGGATGTGGAAGTCCCTATATTTTATTAAAGTAATAAGATTGACAAATCCATATTAAATGCTTACTATAGACCAGGTACTCTGTCTTCTGAAAGCTTTCTGTATAGTATCCCATTCTACCCATATGCAATGCTGTGAAACAGGTATTAGTATTCTCATCGACAGATGGGAAAACTGAGTCTCAGGATTGAGAAGACTTGCCTAAGGTCACACAGCTAGTTGATGACTAAGAGCTCTCTGATTCCTGAGCCCTGTCATTAACCTCAGTGATGGAAAGCTTTTTAGATCCAAGAACAAGCAAATTGCAGTAGGAACAGAGAGGAAAGTGAGATGAATATTCCTAAGGAAGGAGCAGCAGTCAGCAAAGGGAATGGGCACAAACATTTCTTGAGCATCTACTTCAGCACAAGCATTGCATTAATAAGTTTATGTGTGAGGCCATCCGGGAAGGCTCTCTAGAAGAGTTGGCATTGCACTGGACCTTAAAAGATAAGTGGGCTATCTACAGGAAGAGAAAGAAGTGAAAGAAATTATAGGTAGATGGAACAGCATGAGCCAGGTCAGAGAGACTGGAAAGCAGAGGAAGAACTCAGGGAATGGAGGCCACCCTGGGGAAGCTGAACATGGGGAGATACAGGTTGAGAAGTTGAAGCAAGGCCAAGTCACAGAGGGCCTTGAGTGCAAGGCATAGGTGCTTGGGCTGAGTGTACCTGGAAAATGAGGAGCAAGAACAATGGGTCCTGGTCAGATGCAAGGTCAAGATGGTCTTGTGGGTAGCTGCAAGCCTGTCTTTTTGCCTGTAGCTTCTGACTTCTGAGAAGTGCAGTTTTGTGTAAACTGAAGAATTTAGTTCCTAAATACATAGTATTAAACCTTTGGCTATACCTGATAATTTCAGATTACTGAAAGAACAGGACCAAACATTGGGAAAGACACAATTCCTGGAGAGAAAAGAGAGACAGGGACGGCAAAGCTGGCTGGAGGGTTGGCTGTCCAAGGTACTCAACTCAGAGGTCACCCAGGAGTGGGCCTGGATTCAGCATCGCTTGGCTCCAGTCCCTCACATGCTGCCACTCCAGGGGAGAGGGAGAAGGGGCCTCCAAAGAACCCAAAGTCCCTGTCCCAGCCAAAGTCTTCTTTTCAATCCAGAAAAAGTGAATGAGTTGCTTTCACCTCTGTGTTCATTGTTCAACCTCTCTGACCAAGGGGCATATCTTCTTGTAAAGAGAGAATGGAGGACTGAGAGTTGGAAGTGTCCTCAAAGCCCAGACTAGTGTGTGTAGTAGGGGCTCAAAAATTGATTCCTTGAGTGACTGATTGGCTAGTTGCCTTGTAAACTGGCGGCAGCCATTCCCATGTTTGGTGTATTTTTCCATAATTTGGACCTTCCCACAGCCTGCCAGGCAGGGCTTCTAGTCCCACTCTACAGATGAGCAAGTCAAAGCTGCTCAGTAAGAAGGGGGATATATTGAATGCAGTTGAACCTCTGACCTCTGGCTTACGTGCCCTTCCAATAGGACCTACTACCCTCTTCTGACTGGCTCTCCATTAGGCACCTCACCTTACCTGCCCACAAGGTCTCCAGCCTCTGAAATCCCCCCTTCCAAATCTCCTTGGAAGAAGCAACCAGTTTCCATCAGTGTCTTACTTAGCAAACTTACAAATTCTGGGTTTCTTTGCATCCAGCCTCCCCTCTGCCCCCCTGAGTTGTTTGGTGCCATACCTGTTGATCTCTTGGGTGATTTCATGCATCTGGTCCATGAGGGGACCTCATATGCAGTTCCTTACTGCTCCTTGACATTAGGTGTTCCTCAATGCTGAGTTTTCAGAAGGCCCATCCAGTCTACAAATAGACCATGACACCCATCCTATGATCACCAGTGTTCAACTGTGGTGTAATAGAACAAGGGCAAGTTTTGGTACCAGGCAGACCTGGCTGTGAATTATAGCTTGACATCTTCCTTGCTCTGGGTCTTTGGTCAATTAATATATGCTGTCCCTCTCAGTATGGTTCTCAGAGAGAACCACAAACTGCAAGGCATCTAGATCTCTCCTTCAATGAACCCTATACCTGGCTAGAGCTACTCGGTAGAGGGAACGGTTGATGGAAGACACACCTGCGGCCAGTGAGGCCTTGTTCCACTGCCATCCCCAGAAATCAGAAGAGAAAAAAGATCCAGCTAGCAATACACTCCAGTGTATGCGTGGGGCATTATGAAGTGAGTTTGCTCAAAGGTTTTAGACAATAACATGCATCCTGCCCAGCCATTTCCCACTTCAGGGATCATGGATAGCACTCCCAGCAGAGGTCCAGATTGCCTCCCAGATCCCCCGAGCAAAGGCACTGAGACTCCGTGCCACCCCTGGAGGGCTTGATAGGGGTAGGCAGGGATAGGGAGGACGGGAGGAAGGGACCACTGCCAGGGACAGTCTTGCGGGGAAGCAGAGCAAACTGAGAAGGGAGCGGAGGCTACACACTTCAGAGATCAGGCCCGCTGAGGCCCCAGACCTTGAGGGCAAGGTGAGTCCTGCTGCAGCCCCTCACCACCCCCAGGACAGAGCCTCACCAGATCCTCTCTGTAAGAGTCAAACAGTAAGAAAATCCATCATTCTAAAAGAACAGCAGAAATTTCCTGAAGGAGCAGACATGAACTCTGGAAGAGAAGAGATTTTAACAGATCTGATATGGGCTTTTTAATCTGCTAGCTGATATCTCTAAACTAATTTCCAAACAAAGAGAACAAAGAGCCAGCTGGCCTCCAGGGACACTTATATTTTCTAACTGAAAAGTGCATTAGGTTGGATGAAAGTGAACAGACCCACACCCACAGCACAGTCCTCCATGAGCCAGGCATGAGAAGGGCAGGCAGGTTGGGGGAAGGGCAAGGGGTGGNGTCCCTCCTTGACTTTAAGAACTGTCTCCTAAATATTCTCTAAATGATTTCTTCACAGCTTTTCCGGGTTCACACACACAAGCAGGCGCACCCAGTGAGGAGAAGTCTGACATCTAGTGGCAGGGCAAAGTGACCCACAGACCTGGCTGGGGCATCTG
>NW_027531278.1:110211-115744 GCF_008692635.1 Crocuta crocuta | reverse complement strand
CCTAGCTTCACCATCCCTTCCCTTGTCCTGATGAGCTGTGTGACTTTGGTAAAACCTTTGACCTATGGTTTGAACTCTACCCAGCCAAATTCCAATATTTTTGGTAAAGACAAGAGGGACAGGGGCTCATGACACATTTGGGCAGCTATAAGGGCNGCCCATGGGGTATAGGAGTCTCACAGCCATCAACAGCTGCCTACAAGCATCCAGTAAAATATGGTTCAAATCCATACAAAGCCAGTGCTGTCTTCTTGTTTCCTACCCATTCAACAAACAGAAGAGCCACGTTACCTGCAGGATCTCTTAGGGTCCACTTCTGTATTCTTCCTCAGGAAGGCTTGCTCCTCCAACTTGTCTTGCACACTAGAGCCAAGGTGTGCCCCCCACATAGTCCTGACCATGTCCCTTCTTTGCTCCAAATCCTCCCATGGGTTCCCATTGTCATCAGGATAAATTCTAAGTCCCATGGAATGGTCTACAAGGCCCTATAGGATCTGGCCCTGCAACAACTTGGCCCTCATAGTCTGCTACTACCTGCCCACCAAGCCCCCGTAGTCATAAGGCTCCCACTCTTTCTTTAAGATTCTTCTCATGGTTCCCATCACACTCTTCTTGCGGCTGTCTTCCCCATTATACTGTGATGTGTGATGGCACTGACTGGCTTCATCTATGCTTGGACCTTTCTTTGCTTGGCACAGAGATGGAATAGGCACTCAGAACAGCTTTATGGAATGAATCTCAGGGACCTTGTTTCTGCATGGACACAAATTGAGTGACCCAAGAAAAGTACCCAGTACAGGCCCATGTCACAAAAGGCGAGCTGTTCACATCACCTCTTCAACCCAATGGGCTTGGGACCTCATTGAGACACATGAAATTCAGATCCCTGGAGACTAGACTCCCTGAGCCCCATAAGCACCCTGTATAAGGACTACTGTCATGCCTTGCAAGATGGAGCCAACCCCTAAGGTAGCATGAGTGAAACCTGTGGACACCCAATGGCTGCCCACCATGAGGTGGGAGCCTCTGCCAAGTCCTTGCTCACCCACACACTGTGTGGGGTGCTGAGTGCTGTTGACACTTCTGTCAGCCTTTCCTTTCCCCTCTGGCTTTGGTCAGCATTGGGCAGAGAGAGACAGGTCCTTCCGTCAGGAAGGCTGCTGCCTCTGGGACACCATAAGACAGCTAGCTCCCTGAGACAAGTCTCTCTTGCCTTGAACACAAACCCCTTGAAGCCTGATCCCTTGCCTACTTCCCTCTGTCAGCCCATAGGACCTGCTGACCTTTTGAAATGCAGAGTGACTCCAGTCATTGAAACAAATTGCTACTAGTTACCAACCCAAAGTGAAGGGGATACATTTGTCAAGGGGAAATAATTACCTCCTTGGGGGCACTCTACAAAGACAGTCATATCTCAACACATCTGACCCCAAGTCAGCCCCTGGCAGAACTGCACCCATGAAGCTCTGCTTGAATACTGAGCCCAAGTCTTGGTGAAAAACTGGTCTTAGAAATAGCCTTATGAATGTCTTCCAAATTTACTTTGAAACTCTTGACTAGTGTTCCACTGCGTATCTTAATCCTAAATCCCCAGGTTTAAAAATTGCCTTTCTTTCTGAATTGGGGCCATTGGGTAAAACTATGTCTCTCTGAGGGTAAAAATATGCTCTCTTCTTTCTGAGGATAAAAAACTCTGGGGTTCTACATGTTGTTTGTTTTTTTAATTTTTTACTCTGGCTACCAGTCAGATCCTGGCTAAATGTTATGTTTATTCCGCAAATCGTGCTAACTCTTGGAAATACCAAGTTTGTTTCTTCCTTTTCCCCCCAGTTCTTTATTTTCTCTCAGTGTTCCTACTTTATTAACTTAGAGAATCCCCAGTCCTTTATAGAGTCAGGGTAGGTATATATAAATCATACTTTCAGAAAATTCTTTCTAGAACAATAATCATAACCACACTGTGCGCTCAAAGAACAGGGTTCCAGGGACCTCCCTTAGAAGAGGTGGATGACCGACTGAGTCAATGTGCAGACATGAAGCATTGAGCAAATGGCCAAGATTTTCCCTCTCCCTTTCCACAATACAGTTGGAAACTGAACCCAAGGGAAAGGAGAAGACTTGCCCAAGGTCATGGCCCAAGGTGAAGTCAGAATTGGAACAAATCTCTCCTGGGTCGGTTACTCTTCTAGCTCACTATATCCCTCTTGTCTTCCAGTTTTACAAATGGGGAAACTGTGGCCCAGAAAAAGCAAGTAGTTATGACAGCTCCCCCTAGCCACAGAATCTCTGAGACCACAAAGGATATCCAACTTTTTTGGTCTAATCCTATTACAGCACTGACGTGTGTATTACAAGGGAAAAAGAGAGAATATGTTCTTTTTTGTAGTGAACCATGCACCTGTCTCCATTGTGTAAGTATGTGCATGGTTTAAGCTATAATAGAGCCCAACCTGTGACCTAGTGAGGTGTTTATAGCAGCTGGGTGTAAGCAGGGGATTCTGGGAAAGCATCAACAACATATTTAGGGCCTTTAGTTTCAACCACTTGGGACCCTCCAGCCTGTCTTGGTGCTGAATAGACGGCATTCCAGATTACCCTTCCATCCGCTTCTGAGCCCACAGCATGCCATGCTTATCTAATCAGCTGCATGCACCCCTAACAATAGTACCCTGAGCGGTGCACTCAGCCCTGCCAACACCCATCTATTCCAGTGTTGGGTGACAGGCTTCAGCAGAGTAGTCTAAACACTTCCTATGGTTCTAGACTGGGGCTCTGGCAAGTGGAACTGATGCCCTCCTCCTATTGTCCTTGTCCTGATATTCACTGGAGAGTATTTATAGCTTGAGGAGCCCAAGCAGAGGGAAAGATACCACCAAAACTGGGAGTGGACTATGCCACTGGAAAATGGAGACTCTGTAATTTACTCCATTATAATGCAAGAAATAAAATCTATTTCCGGTGATTAACTGGGTCTATTTATAGACAGTAAGGCCTGAACTGTGATATTTATAGAATGTCATCGCATTTAGCAGTAATAGCACAATTACATGTTTATGAAGTAATGGTTTTGCAATTTTTCCTAGAATTCTCTGACATTTAGATCTGGAAATTTTACATTTTAACAAGCAAGAACAGCAGCTATTTATTTAAGGGTGAGCAGCAGAAACTGTCTTCTCTGTAACTCCTTTCACTCCAAGAGTCTGCAACCCCCTCCCCCCCAATTCATTTAGCTTTCACTTATGAAATAAGATGATGTATGGAAAATAATATACCTATTTTTGTGGAGCTCTGATCTCCTTCTTGAATGGTGTCTTTCATTGCTCAGGATTCTTACATCCCTGAATCTTCCTCCTTGTGATTTGATGTTGACCTGTTTCTCCTCTTCCATGATGATCTAAGCTAAGCCAAAAGTCCAAGACAGATGTGTTCAATATTCAAAATAATATGGTGGAAGTGAAATGAGACCCCATGCTAAAGAGTCCCGCTTTGCTCTGACTCATAATTTAGGACTTGGTGTGGCAAGTGCAGGGAGGGGAAATTCTCATTTGGTTCTCGATCTCAGGAGTAAATCAGCATGACCAGTTGGGTATCCCTGGGGCAGGTGCTAGAAACACTTTGTAAGGCCCAGGACTGAGTGCTGACCCAAAATCCCTTTATCATCTAATTCCAAGCTGGACATTCTTCACACACAGCTACCAAACCACAACTCACAGCCCCTGGAGGCAGGCACAGCCTTAGGTGCTGGAAGACAGATCTGCAGCGATGTGCTGGTAGCATTTATTGATTCCCATGGTGTAAATGTTCACAAATTTCAAACTACCAACGTGATGTCAACTGTCAGCTGACTCCAAAATTACTGAAAATCAATCATCTTTGAGAACCAGTCTCGACCAGCTCCAACACACCACTGCCTTTGGCCAGAATGATGAAATGGAACCTGCACCAGGCTGGGAGGCCAGAGTTCTGGGTCCAGGACCAGTTCATGGGGCAGGATTCATTGGATCATCCTTATGAACTCACATTTTCTACCCTGAGCCTCAATTTCCCCAGCTCTTAAAGGATGAGAATTGTCCTTGCCCTAGGCCTGCTTCGAAGGCACTGGGATGTGAGAGCTAACGGCCAGGAAAGTGCATGGAAAACATGGGTGCTCTGCACATGAGAGAGGATTCGTTCCTTCCTCCCACCTCGCTGCTAAGTGCCCTCAACACCACCCTGTGTCCTTTCTTAAACCTGCCCACGTTTACATGTGACAGATTGCATCACTTTCTTGCCAGCCAAACTCTTTTGTGGCATTTGTTGGGTGTCCCAACATTTAAAACATGGACATTCTGGGAAGCAACCACAAGCTGCTTGGCCATGGAGGCCTCAGAACCCACTAGAAATTTGGAAGACTTGTTTCTGATCATAGCAGACACCTCTAGAAAAGACAGTGGGATTGAGGGGTTCAACTTCTTTGGCCTCCTCCCACATCACCTAAATTGGGGCACTGTGCACCTCACACCTTCACTTCAGGTAGCTGACCCACCAATTCACTTGGCCTTTGTCCAGAAACTTTGCCCATCCCAACAAATTGCCACCTCCTCCTCAGGAGAACTGGGGTTTCAAGATGGCAAAGCATTCTGGGTCACTGGAGAGGTCCCCTGGCCCATGGGCTCAACATTGCCAACACCTCCATGGGCAGGTGTCTTTCTTTGTGGTGCCTCATGTTTGAGCCCCCAGGTGAGGACAGATGCTGATGCTGCAGGTTGCCCTCTCACCTACCTTCGGCCCCTCTCTTGGGCACTGGGTGTTGGCTATGGACATTTCCTCCAGGACATCCCTTCACTCTAGCAGTGTCCCCAGAGAACTGCCCCTCCTCCAGTACTCATCATCTCAGAAAACAGCCCTTCCTCTGCCCTGTCACCCCAGTTGGATATCTGGGGTCATCCTTGACTTCTCTTTCTGCCTTATTTTCCACAGCTAACCAGGCACCAGGTCCGGTCCATCTTATTCCTCTACATTTGGGAGCCGTCTCATTGCTCCCGGGCCCACTGCCACCACCATCTGGGGTCTACAATAATCTCCTGACTGGTGGTCCCCGGCCTGTGGTCTCTCCCTCCGATCTGTCCTCCATGTTTCATGACATGATCTTTAGGAGTGGTACATATAATCATGTTACACTCTGGCCTGGAACTCTTCTGGGGCTTCGTGCTGCTCCTATTCTCCCTGAGCAATTTATCTACAGCTCTAAGCCTCAGAGTCTGTGTAACCAATTGTCCCCTTGACATCTTCCCTAGACACTCTACAGTTCCCTCAAACCCAAAGCCCATTGTCCCAAATGGAACTCATCACCCCTCTTCCCCTTCTTCACACCCACTTCTTCCCCAGGTCTCCCCATCTTGGCGTGGGGCATCATCACACCGCAGCCCCCACTGTGGGTCAGGTCAGAAAGCCATTACTTTTGACTCCTTTCCTTCCCCGGTCCTTTCCATTCTACATCCTAAAAATACAGAATATACTCTCTTCTCTCCAGCCCCACTGCTACTACCCTGGT
>NW_027531278.1:109815-110082 GCF_008692635.1 Crocuta crocuta | reverse complement strand
TCATCATTTTTATTTGGAATACTTCAAATCTGCCTCCCCCCACCCATTCTATCCTCTTTGTAGCAATTCATGTGCTCTTAAAACACAGATCTCATGCTACTTTTGCTGAAAAAAATGTTCAAGAGTATTCCATTACCTACATTATAAAGTAATTTGCATACATTAGTTCCATTCTTTATAACAACCCAGGAAAGTAGCTATTATCCCAGGAAACTGATTCATAGGGAGGAAACAATACAGTGAGTGTAGAGCAAAGCCGGGGTTTGA
>NW_027531278.1:101855-109694 GCF_008692635.1 Crocuta crocuta | reverse complement strand
TAAGGGCACTCCCAGCTTAGACAATCACAAACTGCAATGCTCAGGAAGCCATTTGTCTGCCTATGAGTCCTCTTTGAGGCCCACTTTCAGCGCCGTTAATACTGAGGCATCAACTACAAATGTGGGTGCACGTACAGAAGGTGCAGAATCAAAGAGGTAACTTCTCTTTCCCTCAGCCCCTCATTAAAGAAACAGGAGGATTAGTCCCTGCTCCATTCCCTCCCTGGGTTGTTGCATTGGTCAAGGAAAAAGTGGACATAAACATTTTTGCCAACCGTGGAGTGTGTTACAAATATGTGGATTCATTGAACAGAACCTTCTCATTTTCCTGTTGGTATTGAAAAGACCAGGACTAGTCCCCTCAGCCAGAGAGCCAACGCTTCTGGGGCATTGCGGGTCTATGGCTGTGTGGTGATGTTGTTTCTTGTCATCTAAGTTTGTCAACTTATACAGGTCGTAGTCCTGGTGGGCTAATTCCCTAGTTACTTTCCACCCTGGGCTTTAAACCATCGACTCAAGGAGCGGCCACTTTCCTAACGCACACTCCAGGAGAGCATTGGGTGCCTCTGGCCCTGCAACCTGACTGCTCCTGGGCAGACACCCCTCCAGAACGCAAGATAGGGATAAGATCGACTTGAGTTCTAATCCCAACAGCTGTGGCACCTGGACTACGTAGTCACTCAGAGCCTCAGCCTCATACACAAAATAGACTTAATTGCTTTGGCACAGGGTGAGTTTTGGCTTCGGATTAAATAATTAAAACTATTTCACCATACAACGACTAGATATCCACTCTGCCAGCCACAGAGCCAAGTAATAATAATCACTAGTGTTGGCTGTGTGCCAGGTGCTTTATGTGTCCTTATCAGTGCTAGGAGGGAGGCACTACTATTATCCCATGTTATATATGGAAAAAGAAACCAAGGCTCCAGGAGGTGAGCTGACTTGCCCAAAGTCATACCATGAGTGAGGAGCAGAGCGGGACTAGTGCCTTCACACCATGAAGCTTCAGTCTCTGCTTCTGTGAAATCCCTTGGGGCCAAAGGCATGTACTGGCCACAGGTCACAACCAGCATGGCCACCCTGACAGCTTAGGGAGGAAGTAGCCATGGGCAGCCTCTCTGACAGACAAACGCATCTCTAGCCCAATGGATCAAGGTATGTGATCTTCCTCAATACCCTTGAAGACCGTGGGCAAAGGGACAGACAGATCTAAGGAGCTCCTGGCCCTCTCCTTCTGGTGCTTTACATTTACAGCCCCCTTGGTGACCACCTCAGTCATAGCTAAAAAGACTGTCCAACCCTTCCCCAGCCTCGTCCTGGCTGCTGGCTGGCAGAGCCGATGTCCAACTCGGTGTTAATGATTAACGCACAGTGGTGGGATCGCAGAGTTGCCTGAGAGTCCTGTGTCCAAGAATGAACTGCATTGCTAAATCAGCGAAGACAGTTGCCAAGGTAACCCCCATGTAATCTATTTAACTGGCTCCCCAAACACCAATCAAGGTCAGATAACGCACTCGAGCACCATATGAACACACTCAGACAGCATCAAGCTTTGTAGCAAGACAGCAGGGAAGGAAGAAACCTCATTAGGAAGAAGGGAAAAAAAGCATCCTAAATTTCATTTTGAAAAGTGTTAATTGGGAATGCAGTAGGCTTGGGTGGGGGCCGAGTCCACCACTCAGGGCATGTCCTGGCCACAGACAAAGTCACTGGGGCCCACTTGTTAAGAACTGCCACAGTCTTCCCACTTAGGGTCCAAACAAAATGGACCCTGAATTATTCATTTCATTGAGTGTTTTATTAATGCAAAGGCTTGTATTTACATTTTATCTGAACAGGGTGTTTTTCACCCCTTTTAGGGGTCCCCTTATCTGTTTCTCATGTTCAAACACTAGCCCTTTCCCCAGCACTTCTCAAAAGTTTTTTTTTTTTTTCTTTTTTANCCCATTAGCATCCCCTGAGAGAGGCCAGGAGAAAGCTCCCACTTTGTAGACTTACTTGCTCTCAAATGCTATCTCATTTATGGCTCCTATAAAAAAGGTCCTGGGCAGGTGATGGAGACAGAGAAGGAGAGGCATGGATGGGGTATTAGACTCTCCTGTCTCTGGGGGAGACTCCAAACAACAAGCCCTGTCACGTCACCCATCCTTGCCCTGGGCTGCCACTGGGTCAGGAAGAAAAAAAGTGGCCAGCTTCAAAGGGCAAGCCTGAATCAAATCTTCAGGGCTCTTGTCCCAGCTTTGGACTCTCTGAGGCCCTCTTCAGAGTCCCTGGCCTTTTACAGCATAGGGGTGCCTGCCCCACTCGTTCATCCCCCAGTCTACTTCCCAGTCTTCATCCAATCAATCATGGTGGTCTTGTGTCCTGCAATCTCACCATGGTGCTGAACCCACACTAGGGTCTTAGGAAATGTTACTGAGTTAAGTGGTCCACATCCTCATTAAGCATATTCTGAGACCTGGCTCTTTGCTCTCTAGCCTTTAGTGCATCTTCTCCTTTCTGGTTTCTCCCGGAAAGAGACTGAGCCATCTGAAGCAGTTGATGGGCATGTCCGTCAAATATTTCCTCCAAAGAAGAGAAGCATTTTGCTTTTTTTATACAGAGGCCCAGCCATGTATAGATTTGTCAGATTTGTGTCTTGAACCCTCTTTTTCAAGCATGATTAATTTGAGGAACTAAGAGAGCTAAGAGAGCTCTCAAGTCTGATGGCTTCATCAGAAAATTAGCAGCTTGTGACTTGATTTGGGCCTATCAGGCAGAATGCTTGTGCCATTCGCAGTCCATGATGGAATGTCTTCCCAGATGAACTGGAATGCCCCAAGGTAGACATAAACTATGCCTTACAAAAACATAGGCTGCAACTCTGGGACCTGTGAGCCACCACTTCCCCCATCTGTCTTGAATATGGGAAAGGGTGCCCTAGGACACAGGACAGACCCACTGAGGGCATACTCTTTTGGTTTAGGAATTGTCAGCAGATGCTCCAGAAAGGCCATCAATTGTGGATGTAGAGGCTGGGGTCAGCATGCTATGCTGGAGGGGGACTGAGTTAGAAGAAAGGAGAAGGGTTGCAACTCCAGAAATATGTGTGCATACAACATTCTGGGCAGATAGTCTTCAAGGAGGCTGGCCTTCAACAAAGGTGAATATAATTGGATATTTCAGATTTGGCCAACGGGCTACTTTCAAAGTCCATTGCAAATTGTGTAATGGCTGGTACTGACCTGGGAAGCATTGTCCTCATCCTTTGAACTTCGGCATCAGCCCAGCGGTCTGCTAATACTGCAGACTTTTGTAAAGTCAGATGCAGATGGAAGCTTTCCTATCCTCCCAAGTTGCTCTCTGATTGGTGGACAGGCCACTGGCCTTGAAGCTTCCCAGATGGAGGGTTGAAAGGTGGGTTTTGGAAGCACAGCTTTTGAAATGGAGAGGATCACAGCGACCTTTCTGTAAGGCTCCCAGAGGGAGGTTCACCCCTGTTACTGCTGCCTGGCTGGGGAGACACATGAGAGGGCTCTTCCAGTCTCAGCTCAGCATCCTTGACCCCCAAGGGCTTCCCTGATTTCCTACTCCTCAGCCAAGGCCAAGCTCTGTAAGGAGACTGAGAGGCAGGGGAAAGGCATGAGCCCTGGGCTAGGCAGACACCTTCTTTCTCACCCTTCCCCTGGTGTTCTTTCCTCCCATCATTGGACTCTATATAAAAGGACCTCACTTTGGAAACAACCCAAATGTCCACTGCCAGATGAATGGATAAACAAAACGTTATATGTTATATAAATGGAATGTTATTCAGCCTAAAAAAAGGAAGGGAGTTCTGACGCCTGCTACAACACGGATGAAACTTGAGGACATTATGCTTAGTGTCTCAGTGAAATAAGTAGT
The DNA here is from genome assembly GCF_008692635.1 of Crocuta crocuta. Classification (NCBI taxonomy): domain Eukaryota; kingdom Metazoa; phylum Chordata; class Mammalia; order Carnivora; family Hyaenidae; genus Crocuta; species Crocuta crocuta. The sequence continues at coordinate 105,809 of NW_027531278.1, read as the reverse complement.
CCCCCAAAACAAGAAATACTGCATGATCCTACTTGGATAAAGGCACTTAGAGTCATCAGCATGGCAGAGACAGAGTAGAATGGTGGGTGCCAGTGGGACCCTGGGGCAGGGGGAGGGGAGTTGTTGTTTGATGGAGACAGAATTTCAGTTAAGAAAGATGACAAGCATTCTGGAGGTGGTGCTGGAGATGGTTGTACAACCATGGGAATGTACTTAATGCCACTGAAGTGGCCATTGAAAATGGTTAAAATGGTAAATGGTATGTAAGATATATTCTGCCACAAGACAACACTTTCAAGAAAGAGCCCCACTTGGATCCTCTTGAAGGCAAGGGAGAGGGGTTGGCAAATCAATTCCTATTTAGATCAACCCCCACCACGCTCACTTCAGTTAGCGAGCACTTTTTCTGCAAGTACTCTTCAGCCGGGCCTCAGCGCTGGGGGGCCAGGTGGAGTGGGGGCACCGGTGGGAAAGCCACGCAAGTGGGCTCTTCGCCCACTGGGAAGCCAAGCAAACAAGCCTGCAGGCTGCGCTGGGCCAAGCCTCCCGCCCACCCTCCTCACGCAGGGAGGGAGGCGGGCGGACTTTACCCGGAGAGTGCTCTGACTGGTGGGAAGGTAGAGGCCACGCGCAAGACCACAGAGTCCACGACCAGATGCCGGGACCACAGCGGGTCAGGACAGAGCCCGGTAAACACCACAGGGCTGCAGCCTTGCTTGGCTGGAGTGCTAGTCCAGGCTCCACTGGAACAGAGTAGCGGACAAGACGGCAGACGCTGGCACAGGAGGGACCATTCTGAGCCACGTGAAACTGAAACGGCCTCCCCTTAAGCCAGACAGAACCCTTTTTCCTCAGTAAAGAGGTTCCAGAGGCAGGATGATATAGGATGACAAAGCAGGATGTGTATCCAGTATTACAGAGGAGGAACTGAGGATCAGTGAGGGCGGATGACTGCCCAGGGTCACACCACACCTAGTGAATAACAGAGAAAACACTGGAATCCCCAAATTCAAGCACTCTGGTTTACTGAGCCCTGTGGCCTCCAGCACAGTCAACTGGAGGCAACCCTTTATTAAGTATTATACATCAGGCACTGTGTGAAGGACTCTATTTGTATTTAATCCTCAAAATCCTGGGGAGGTGGGTACTAGCATTTTCCTGATTTTACCCAAGAGGGTGTGGTAGCTCAGAGAGGTTAAGTAACTTGCCCAACTCACACAGCCATGAGAGTGGTAGCCTAGAACCCCAACCCCAGATGGTTAAACCTTGATACACATATTCTTTNTACCAGTGGAGAACTGAGACCCAATCATGTTGTTACTCTTTACCCCACTCCTAGATTAACACCAAGATAAAGGTCAAAGAGGCCTTGGAAAGCAAGTTTAAGGGGGTCCTTGGGTGGCTCAGTTAGTTAAACGTCCAACTTCGGCTAAGGTCATGATCTCTCAGTTTGTGGGTTTGAGCCCTGCATCGGGCTCTGTGCTGAAAAGCTCAGAGCCTGGAGCCTGCTTCACATTCTGTTTTGCCCTCTCTCTCTGCCCCTCCCATGCTCAAGCTCTATCTATCTGTCTCTCTCTCTCTCTTGAAAATAAATAAACATTTAAAAAATTTAGAAAAAAAGAAAAAAGGAAGTAAGTTTTAGAAGTTGGAAAAGAACAGAGGCCAAAGGGCACAGATTCCCAGATGTCACCAAGGTTAATACCAAACATGCATTTCTTTCATAGACAGTGAGGAGTCCCTGCCTGGCCTTTTTTTTTTTTAAACTTTGTTTATTGTATTTTTAAAAATTGAGATGTAATACATATACCATAAAATCCACCCTTTGAAAGTGTACAAGTTTTAGTAAATTCACAGGGTTGTGGAGCTGTCATCACTATCTAATTCCAGTATATTTCCATCACCCCAAATAGAAACTATACCCACTCTTAGGGGTTCCCCATTTTCCCTCCCCCAGCCCTTGGCAACCACTTGTCTGCTTTCTGTCTCTGTGCATTTCCCTGTTGCTGACATTTTGCATAAAAGGACTCATGCAGCTTCTGTCAGTGTGCTTAAGGTGCAGCCATCTTTCTGTGGCTAATATTCTGTAATACAGATAAACCACATTTTATTTATACATTCATCAGTTGATAGACAGTTTAGTTGCTTCTGCTTTTTACTGTTCTGGGTCATGCTGCAGTGAACACTTGCGTACAACTTTTTTGCATGGACATAGGTTCTCAGTTCTTTTGGGTCTATACCTTGGAGTAGAATTGCCAGGTCATGTGGTCATTCCATGCCTAAATTTTGAGGAACTGCCAAACTGTTTTCCAAACTGACTACACCATTTTACAGTCCCACCAGCAACATAGGAGGGTTCCAGTTTCTCCATATCTTCACACCATTTATTTTCTTTTTGAAAAACTTACAGCCATCCTAGTGGGTGTGAAGTGGTCATTCACGTGCTTTTGATTTGATTTCCCTGATGATTAGGAGCCTTGAGCATCTCCTCTTCATATGCTCGTTGGACATGTGTATATCTTCTTTGGAGAAATGTCTATTCAGATCTTTTGCTCATTTTAATTGGATTATTTGTCTTTTTATTGTTGAATTCTTTATATATCTGGATACAAGTCCCTATCAAATATATGATTTGCTGGGCACTTTCGTGGCTCAGCCGGTTAAGCACCTGATTCTTGATTTCAGCTCAGGTCATGATCTCACTGTTTGTAGAATCAAGCGGCATATCAGGCTATGTGCTGACACCATGTAGCCTGTTTGAGATTTTTCTCTCCCTCTCTCTCCACCTCTCCCCTGCTTATTTTCTCTCTCTCAAAATAAATAAATAAGCACCTTAAAAAAAACAAATATATGGTTTGCAAATATTTTCTCTCATAAATTGACATTTGGATCATACAGTTTGGAAACATCAGAGCTGAGAGGATCTTCTGGGATCACTTGATCTCTGGATCCCCTGTACTTGAATCTCCCTTCAAGAATATCAGCTGCTGTCATGGTAACCAGGTAGCCAGGCTGTAGACTGATGGCAAAAACAATTTGNAGAAAAGAGCATCTCACTCTTGATTTTGGGTCAGGTCATGATCTCATGGTTTGTGAGACTGAGTCCTGAGTTAGGCTCTGGTTGGGATTCTCTCTCTCCCTCCCTCTTTTTCTTTCTCTCTCTCTGCTCCTCCCTAGCTTGCTTATGCTCTCTCTCTCTCTTTCTCTGTAATAAATAAATAAATAAATATTAAGAAAACATTTTTAGTCAAAAGTAACCTCCCCCCAGTCTGCTACGGAAACTAGATTAAAACAAAGCAAAGCAACCATCCAGAGACGGCCAACTNNNNCAGAGACGGCCAACTTCAATAAACAAACAGCCCACCCAACCAAGTCTGCAACACTCAACTCAGTAATTCCATTTATCACACAGGGTATGGCCACCTCATTTATCTCCATAGTTTGGAAAGATCTTACTCCCCAAGACATTACAAATGAGATTTAAATGTATTTGTTTATTTATTTATGTTTACTTTGAGACACACACACACACACACACACACAGCGTGTGAGTTGGGGAGGGACAGGGAGAGAGGGAGACACAGAATCTGAAGCAGGCTCCAGGCACAGGGCTCAAACCCATGAACTATTGATTATGACCTGAGCAGAAGTTGGACGCTTAACTGACTGAGCCACTCAGGTACCCGACAAATGAGATTTAGATTAAAAAAGCAACTCTTGATTTCAGCTCACGTCATGATCCCTGGGTCATGAGATCAAGCCTCTCATCGGGCTCTGCACTGAGCATNGTGTGTGCTCAGAGCAAAGCCCCAGCAAATCGCCTTAGTCCATGTCAGCAGTGGGTTGGCTGCAGCTGGGCAGGAGTCCCCCAGAGTTGGGAGTTTGTTCCTGCAGGCTGAGTTTAGTGAACTGCCTCAGGAGTGCAGGTGGCCCCGGGCAGGGCCACTTGGTAGCTCA
>NW_027531278.1:92731-101823 GCF_008692635.1 Crocuta crocuta | reverse complement strand
AGGCTGGAAGGGAGCCTGCTTGACAATAGAAGCACTTGAATTGAAAACGAGTCTCCAAACAAGCCTCTGAGTTTGAGAAATCACAGCAGTACACTGACAATAATAAAAAGATCCCACCGGCTGTGCCCAAAGCCCAGACACTGGTCAGTATCAAACTTAACTAGTAAATGGTACTAGATATTGTGAGAATGAGCACATTGTTCTCAGACTTGTCCTGCAATCTACAAAGCACCTGGGAATACCTGCCCACCCCAGTCACTTCTGCTTCTTGGCCCACACTTGCCTCTAGCCAGATCTCCTCGGCCAATGAAAAGATTGGAAGCCAGTGTTCACATCAGTGAGGGCCTTGGGCCTTTTACCACCGCAGACCCTGCTGTGGCCTGGACCAGCCCCTTAGAGTGTGCACAGTGCGCGTTTGTGCTTTGAAGGGTGTAGAGCCACCTCATCTCAGCCAGATGCGAGGCCACACTGAAGCTGGTGTCTTGCTAAAGATGCCCCCTAGAGCCTCCATCGAGAGCCATACCTTTGCCACAGAGAGACTACACTTGCTGGTTTGGCTCTGAGGTGTTGTGTAGGGGCCTTGTTCATCCTGCGCTATGCCAAATGACCCGAATGGCTCAGGAGTGAAAGCAACAAAGAAAATTCAGCCTCACCCCTGAAAGGACAAGAAGAGCTTCCTCTGGAGTCTCTCCCAAAACGAGGAGCAACATCACCTCCAGCAATATTAGAGTGAGAGCCAAGCCAGGACTGGCTGTCTTCTGAGCTCAGATCAAATTCTTGCCAGTCAGGGGCCGCCTGGGTGGCTTAGTCGGTTAAGCGTCCGACTTTCGCTTAGGTCATGATCTCGCGGTTCGTGGGTTCGAGCCCCGCGTCGGGTTCTGTGCTGACTGCCAGCTCAGAGCCTGGAGCCTATTTCGGAGTCTGTGTCTCCCTCTCTCTCTGACCCTCCCCTGCTCGCGCTGTCTCTCTCTCTCTCTCTCTCCTAGAAATAAATAAAAATATTTAAAAAAAAAAAATTCTTGCCAGTCAGACCATCTCGGCTCTATTCCTCGTGAGGGAGAAAAACACAGCACTGCAATTTCAGCCACTGTAGAATGGTTTGGAAGAACCATTTTCAACTTCTTTTCAAGTGTGTTTGCAGTAAACAAAGGGCACATTTCATCCTTGCTATCTCTGTGGCTGGGGCCTATCATATGGGCATAATGATCTAGCAACACTGTAAACNTCCTGGGAAAGCAGGCTGGCTGGGGGGTGTGCCTCATGGGGCTGTTTCCCAGCAGGCAGACATTGCACAGAGCATCTCACTCAGCCAAATCCATCCACCTTGACCATAGAGCACAGGACGAGCAACAAGCTGTTCATAGCTTTCCTTCATATGTATGCAAATCATTTCGATCTGAAGGGATTACACTTATACTCTCTTTGGAGCATCACCTTGGGAAACTTAGTGTCACAAAAAAAAAAACGGTAGAGCCCCCAAGTTTGATTTTCCAACAACTTCCATGTTTGATCCGACATCCACCCTCCCTTCCCCTGGTCCCAAGCCCCTTATTGTGCTGGCCACAGACTGAATTCTTGCCCTTTGTCCTTGCTCAGAACCACTGCTGGGTCCCCAAGAAGAGACGGAGGCCCCCACCATCTGAGCCATCAGTCCCTTGTCCAACTTCTGTGCTTTCCTTGGAGATGCCTCCCAAGCCTCTTCTTGGGCCTAGAGGATAGTAATAGCCTCCACTTTTCTGGAGTGGCCACTCAAATTGATACCACAGCAAGTCTGAACAGGGAGTGAGCCTCCTGTCCAGCGTTTGGAAGACTCCATCTGGGCTAAGGATGCCCAGGCTCTGAGAGTCACTGTTATGGGTTCAATTGTGTCCTCCATTCCCTTGTAAAAAAGACTTGTTGGACTCCTAACCCCCAGTACCTCAGAACATGTGACTTTATTTGGAGACATGGTGTTATAGAGGTAATCAAATTAAAGTAGGGTGGACCCTACTCCAATCTGACTGATACCTTTAAAAAATTTTTGTTTTATGTTTTATTCATTTTTTGAAACAAAGACAGAGAGAGACAGAGCACGAGCAGGGGACAGACAGAGGGAGACACAGAATCTGAAGCAGGCTCCAGGCTGTGAGCTGTCAGCACAGAGCCCGATGTGGGGCTCAAACCCACAAACTGCAAGATCATGACCTGAGCTGAAGTCAGACTGTTAGCCAACTGAGCCACCCAGATGACCCCTGATATCCTTGTGAGAAGAGGAGATTTGGACAAAGATAGCACAGAGGGGAGACCATGTGAGGACAGAGGGCCCTCTATAAGCCATAGAGAGAGGTATGTAACAGACCCTTTCCTCACAACCTGTAGAAAGAAATGAGGAAATGACCTTGTTGACACCTTGATCTTGGACTTCTGACTAAGAATGGTGAGTTAATACATTTCTGTTGTTCTAAGCCTCCTAGCTTGTGGGATTTTGTTATGGCTGCCCTAGCAAATCACTCAGCCACCCTGCAATGACAGCCAGATGATGGATATTAAACATTCCAAAGGAATTTTCTGGAATAAATGTCAAAAGACCTCTCAAATACATAATACAGTACAACCCAGTTATCATCCTATATTCTCTTTTAAAAGTATTTGAAACTATTTGTTGCTTTTTTTCAAAAGAAAAATAAGGGGAAATGAGAGATATGTACCCATCAAGGATATGTCAAGCTGGACTGAAGGTAAAGGCAAGCAAGGAATAGGAATACAGCCCCTTTGTGGGTGCTGAGCCTGATACTAGTGCTCCTGGTGAGAGCCCCACTGGCGCTGAGCGGATGGGACTGAGGATTAAGGGAAACTAACATAACAACCGAGAGAATGGAACCAAAGCTCATGGTGGCAGCTCAGTTCTGAGAGTCAGAACCACATTGGGCAAAGCCAGTCTTCTCAGATGGATGCCAGGGCTGGCCTGAGGCCTTGTGGTCTTAGTAGGCTTCCCAGGTTCCCCCTTAAAGCCCCACTTGAGTCCTGGGTAGGTGGACAGGAGCCACCTAGGCACCCACCAGAGGAGTCGGTATCTCATAGCACTGTGCAGAAATGTCTTGGGCTGCCTGGGTGGTCCAGTCGGTTAAAGGGTCCAACTTCGACTCAGGTCATGATCTCAGTTTGTGGGTTCAAGCCCGGCATCAGGCTCTGTGGTGACAGCTCAGAGCCTAGAGCCTGCTTCAGATTCTGTCTCCCTCTCTTGCTCCCTCTCCCCTGCTTGCACTCTGTCTCTTTCTGTCGCTCAAAAATAATAAATAAATGTTAAAAAAAAAAAAAAAAAGAAACATCTCAAGTCCAGGAAGTCAGGAGGTTTATCTGAGCCAAATCAGGGTGCCCAGGCAGGTCACTCAAAGGAGACAATAGCCAGGGATGAGCCCTCTCCTCAACCACAAACATGCCCCCTCTGCACGGGAGTGGTGGAAGGCTTATCCTCATGGATCCCAGAAGACCAGACCCCAAACACAGTGAGCACTGTGATGAGCAATAGCAACAACCGAAGCTAGGTGGTGACGGGCAGTGTATAGCGTTCGTGCACCTGAAGTCGGTCACTCAATCCTGCAAGAGCCTTGGGCGTCTGTTCACTGGCTTGCCTCAGATCCTATGACCTGTGGCAGAATCAGAGCTCAAACACAGTGCTCTTCATGATGCTCAGGCTGCTAGTGACACTTTCCCCAAAGCCCCCCAAAAGTAGGGATGTTGCTGTGAGGTTGGGGGAAAAGCCAGAATGAAAGAATCAAACAGAACCAAAAAGCCCAACCCCGTGTGTGCTTCACAAAGACAGCTGTGGGAGAAGTGTTTGGCTTAGAATCCCAGATGTTTTCCCAAGATGCAAAAAGGAAAATACCAAGAGTCAGAGGTTCAAATGGGCATATTGACTACATTTCCAAGAGTGACACAATGGATTAGGAATGGCTGGACTGTTGCTCTTCTTGACTTCCCTTGGTAGGGACCAGTGAGGGGGAAGCAGCCGCCATTGCCAGCCAGTCACCTGAGTGGCTAGCAACAAGGCTGAGTGTGCAGCCCTGAGCCTTCCCAGTGACAGCCCTAGGTGCCTAGGTCACAAGGTAGCAGTAAATGATGCAACGACGGGCCCAGTGGCCCATGAGGCTGTATGATGACCCGGGACCATCCAGGCAGGTCCCTGATTCTGCCCAATGGGCACCTCCACCCTGATGGCAGAAGTAAAATAATATAAATGATCAAAGGAAAAGTAGGGAAGAGTCAAACCCAACGCCAAACTTTTTTGGGGATGGGCTTGCAAAGAGGCAGAGGAGGCCCTCTCACCAATCTCCCTTGCAGATTGGAGAGCTGCCATGGGGCCTGGCAGATGGGAAGGTGGGCAGAGAGGTCTGCCAGAAATGCAGAGATAAGGATGGCTGTGTTTGAGAGCATGTGTGGGTGTACACATGTATACACACGCATGTGTGCAAGTGCCTGCACATATGAGCATGTTTATGTATGAGCGCATGGATGCTTGTGTGTGGAAGCATGTGCATGTGCATGTTTGTACACATTTGTGTGCATGTGTTACTTATTCCACCGATGAAGGCTTCCCTGAGGTTCCCTGGGTCCCCCTTTCCAAAAACATAGTATAAAGTGAAAGAAAAAATATCCCTGAGGCTCAGTGATTATTCACCCAACGGGTCTATGAGGAGGACAGGGCAACAATAGACAAGGAAATTAAATTGACCAGTATCCTAATAACACCCAATCCCACCTTCCTGGGAGTTACTTGCAGAGGGTGGGGGATTAGAACCCAAGACTTCTGACTTCTACACCAGGGATCTTTGTTGGATACCCACTGCTTCGGGACAATCACACACTTCTGACCAAAATGACAATGGGAAATAGAGAGACTGAAAGGGCTGAGAGAGGCCATCCAGCTTTGCCCTTGGCTTGCTGTGATCTGATCAGGTCCACTTCCTGAGGGCTGGATGGAGAATGGCCATGGTCCCAGTGCTCCTGTGGTATGCATGGTGACAAGTGGTGTTCAGTTGAGACAGCCTTATGAGTGGTGTGATCAAGGCACCTGGAAGAGCCGACTCTGCTGTCATTAACATAGAAGAAGCAGGGTGAGTTGGCCAGACTGGCCACTTGGAACTGGCTCAGGGAGGGCCCTCTGGGGCAGGTTAAGCCTTTATCCCATAAACAGTGGGAAGCAATGGAAGGGTTGTAGGCAGGGAAGCCACACAGGCAGGTGTGGGCTCAAGGAGTGCCAGTCAGGACCCAGGGAGACCAGAGAGGAAGCTGGAGTGGTAGGACTGACCCCAGAGGGTATAGGGAAAATCCCAGCTGCAGCTCCCATGAGAAACCCTCCGCCTACAAAGTCAAATGCCACCTCAAAGACAGCAAATGATCATATTGCTTTGTTACTGGCTTTTCCAACTATTTACATACAATAGTCCCCAACAAAACTGATGTCAAAAATACAGCAAACTCTATTGTGCTGAAAAAGTCACTTTGACAAGTCTATTTTATACTGACATTGAGTCATGACAACATAAACGAATCTTTCTTGTCAAAGACCATACTGAAAAGTGGGGAAAATGGATTGTAGAATTAAACACACTTAATACTTGGAAAGGTATTCTTATTTCCTTTGGAAAATTCTAGCACTACTCACATACATATTGCCCATCATCCTCCAAACATGTCCCCCAACAGAACACAACATTTGGATGCCTAGAAATATGAGTGGCTCCAGAGGTGGTAGTGCTCTGGCTCCCAGCTGTGAGGTTCTCATGTAAATCAGGTCCACAACCTCAACTACAGTCACGTGAGAAATCTGGGGCACCTTGGGGACAAATAGCCAAAAGAGGACATGGATTCCCTAGACAGAATAAAGCACTCTAGCTCTTGACTATGTTTACTAGTTTCTCCCATGTTTATAAATCCCTTTGGCAATCTAAGCTAGAAGGAAAAAGCAAAAGAAAATTCCAGTGTCCAAGTCTCCTTCTGGCACATTTAAGACCAAAATAGGCTGGGCCATTCTGCTTCATCTTGGACTTCTGCAGCAGCCAATTCTCTGTCCCTTCTCATGCCCCCAGAGTCCTGGCACCCAAGGACACTGGTTTGTTCCTCTTGGCATTCCCCATTGAGTTGAAGGCCCATCTGTGGTTCTCCTAGTTGGCCCTGGTGTCTGGGCACATGCGGTGGGTTCTGAATGTCTACTGCCTGCCCCAGGTTGCACTGGTTTGGTCCAACCCTGACGTCTATACCTATGCTTTCCTAGGAATCCCACAGCAGAGAGCACCCCTTCAGCTTCTAACTTTGCCTGGACACTGGTGGACCGCCCCCCACCCCAGGAAAGGCTTGGCTGAGGTCCATTTTGGGGTTAAAAGTCAGTAAGGCCCATAAGCCATCACCCTACATCACCTCCCCTCCCAGCCTGGGATGAGAGGGGATCCCCAAAATACCCATGGTCATTATTTATCCAAGGCAAATAAAGACCACTGATTTGATGTATGAAGCAACTTGAGGTCAAGCAAAAGAGGCAACAGTTGCAGTTGTGATTTCACTGCCTTCAAAAAGTGAAAAGTATTTGGGGGCGCCTGGGTGGCTTAGTCGGTTAAGCGTCCGACTTTCGCTTAGGTCATGATCTCGCGGTTCGTGGGTTCGAGNGCCTGGTCAGCTCAGTGTCCACACCAGGGACAGCAGAGGTGATGTGCACAAATCGAAGATGGGAAAAGCACACTCGGAAATGCCACCAGGTACCACTGAACCACAAACCAAGCCTTATAGAGTGAACCACTTACTTGCAGCAACTCCGAATGAGGACGCGGGGGATCTGATCTCAGAAATCAACAGAACATCTGTAAATTATCGTTCTTCACTTTCCAATCATTTCCCATCCCAAGACTGATTAAAGTCAAGGGTGGCAAAGAAGCTCTTTGCCCTGCTTGGAGAAATCCCATGCGTCTGGAGGCAATGGAAGCTACCCAGGGCCGGCAGAATTCCTGCGCGAACACTCAACCCACCACAGTTGGAAGGAAGAAGGCTGCGGCATGTGTAAGATACTTTTCAATTAACAGTCCCTTGCTTAGTGACGTTGAACCACAAGCCACCGCTCTGCTGCCCGCTGCCCCACAGCCAGCTCGGGCCTGGGTCAGTCATTTTTCTGGGGTGTCTTGCTCCCTGCCTAGAACTCACATGCCAACTTGCATCCTCATCAGTCACACCTGCACTTCAGGTCAGGTAAAAGACACATTTACAACAGAAATCGCAGGAGTGGTGGGAAAGCGGGACTGCCCCAACAGCTGACAGGATGCACCCCTCCGGCACACACCGTAGCAGTGGAAACATCATTTTCCCTCCAGGCTTCCAGGTTTCTGGCTGAGACCCTCCTACAATAAAAAGGCAGATTAACAGGAGAAAAACAAAGAGAAGCTTAATAACCTGGATACCTCCTGTATCCAAGGGAGAGACCTAGGAAGACTGAGCAAGTCTCTGAAATGGCCCACGCCACCACCTACAATACCATCTCCAGCTAAAAACAAAAGAAGATGTGGGGGGTGGGGAGCCAGTCAGGGGAAGTTATCAGGAAAAGCACAGTAAACAAGGGTAAGGTTGTTATGTAAGTTTAAGGCCGGAGGCCCTCTCCACTGATAAGAGTTTCTAGAGATTGGAGTCTTCGCCCCCTCTTCCCGGTACAGGGAGGGAGACATCCTTACAAATGGAGATTTCCCTTATAAATGTAAATGTCTCTTCCAAAAGGGTGACTTGTACTGTTTTCTATGCTTCTGAGTCTGCCGGTTCTTAAAAATAAGAGCTCAAGGTAAAAAGGCGTATTTTGGGGTGGTGAATTCTGCCTCCCTTCAACAGCCGGCACACTCCTAGGATTTGGGGCCTGGGCATCCGTGGTGAGGGAAAGACTCCTCCCACAGGAAGGTCTGCTCTCTGCAGCATCCTCGTCTTGAACAAGGCAGTCACGCGGGACCCTGCAGCCGGACCTGCCCCTGCTCTAGGACCCCACCTCAGAGACCCAAACCCAACTTGCCCTTCACTGCAGACCTGCTTGGCGACCATGGGTTTGGGCACGGTGGGTGGGCAAGTTTGTGTCAGGCAAGAGTGTCAGCTGTCAGAGGGCACCCAGAGCTACTTTGCCCTCTCTCTGGCATAGTTGTAGGCCGAATCTAACTTCTTTTCCTCGTGAAGCACCCAAGAACTCATCCGAAATGAATTCAACGTTCCCAAGGGAGCAGACTTGGAAAAAGCTGGAACTAGGAATGTTCTGAAAGTCAGAGCAGCGCACCCAAGGCCACCCCCCTGGGAGGAGGAGAAGGAGCCCGATTTAGTCCCCAGCTTTCTGCCTCCCAAGGACATGGCCTTCCCTGTGTTACTTGGCTTCTCCTCTCAGGAAGTGACTGAAAGGTTAATTCTGATGACCCATCCCCCTGCACTCCCCTCTTGCAGCGTTGCCAAGCTCTTTGCCCATTTGCAAGGCCCATGGGCATGTGTTTGAGTTTCGTTTGGAGTCTGTTTGGCTCGCTGTGCTGTTTCTTTCTGGTCCTTTGTTTACCCTCTGTGACTGAGGCACTGCTCTGGACTTAGGCTAACGTGAGCTCAAATCTCCGCAGTCCCTCACTTCCCTGCTGTGTGACCAGGGGTGAGGGATTTAACCCCTCTGAGCCTCAGTTCCCTCACAGTGGCAAGTTTGCTTAATACCCTATGCCTGGCAGGAGGGCCCATGACATCTATTAGATGTGTCCTGAGCTGTGGGTGTCTGTGGCTCCCAGGGCAAGTCCCTTCAGCTGGCTGTGGAACAAGGGTGTGCTGGAAGCAAGAACTGCCGGGGGCAAGGAGTAGGCTGGAGAGCAGGTAAGGCTGTGAATGGCCTCCCATGACCGTGACTTTGTTGGAGCCTTGCTTCATCTTGGAGGACCTCCCCTGTTTGGGATTTTGCCTGCTTTTGCCAAGTGTTTACCAAGTTCCAACTTTGTACCGGGGATCCGGTGGGAGGTAAAGCAGACCTAGACTCTTCCTTCATGGCACTTCCAGGCTAGGGGTTCCTGGGCTGTGGCTGCCGCACTGTGCTGGGATTTGGGGGCTCCCTCCCAGCTTGAAAGCAGCCA
>NW_027531278.1:89791-92481 GCF_008692635.1 Crocuta crocuta | reverse complement strand
GTATGCCCTCCCTTCACTGGGAGCTCAACGCCTTGTATCTAGCATGTGCTTCGCCCAGGTCTCCATAGGAGCTAAAGCACACGGCCCTCCTTCGAAGGCAGATGCCTCAGGGAAGTTTGCCATCAGCCACTGAACGAACACCTACTCTTGGTGGCAAACTCATGGGGCAGGTGGGGAGGGTAGTCAGAAGTCTAGGCACAACAGAGAGCCCANCTAAACCCTCATAAAATGCAAGCTATTTTTGTTTTATAGACTCAGATTTTGAAGCCAGCTTTCCTGTTTTCTGCAGGGGTATTTCCGGCACAGCCTGACTTCTCCCCTTCCCAGAATGCTTTGGGCTACTCTCCCTCCAGCAGCTTGGGAAGGAAAACTTGANCCTAGAACAGCAAGCCCCCAGTCAGAGGCAAAAGCAGGGGTAGCCCCTGCAGCCCAGGAGACCATCCTGAGGCTGCACCCCCAGATCACAAGGGCCCCAAGCTGTGCCCACCAGAAAGGCTGAAACCTGTCTTTCCCTAGAAATCCATCTGCTCAGACGGAAGGAAACGAGTGACCAACAAGGAAGAGCTGGGCCCTAGCTTGCCTCCCGCCTGGCTTGCTCTGTGTCACGAGACTGGGTCAAGGGGGCAAGTGCCCGGGCCCTTCACACTCTCAGGCAAGAGCTCGGTCCAGAAAAAAAGCCACATTCCTCTCATTGTCATTTGCACCCCTTTGTCCCCACTGGGCCCCTTCTCCTCTGTGACTTGGTCCTGTGCCTTTGAAGCAGCTAGTGTGAATTTCCCTGGTTGTGTTAATGGCCTGCAGGTTTACAGCCTGGGGCATCAGCCATGTGGGCGTGGGGGAGGGGAAGGGGAAGGGACACTTGAGCCGCTTCAGAATGCCAGCACTGTGTTCAGCTCTCAGGGTCACTCAGCCACTTTCTAAATGGGATTTCTGAAACTCACACAAACAAGTTCAGCAACTTGCCCAAGTCATGGAGCTGGTAACTGGCCAGAGGCTGGGTTCGACCCAGACTGCTTAACCTTAAAAGCCCACGTTCCTTCCAGTATCCCTGGTGGACAGCTCAGACTCTGACATCCAACCTCCCCTGTTTAGTTCAAGCTGCATTTACTGAGCCCTGTGTTGCACGGGCCGCTAGAATTTGTTCCCTGTCGTCTGCCCCATGACAACAGGGAGTTTTGCCAGTTCAGGTCATTTTCACTGTAGTATCTAAAGGTATGCTTCACAGGTGGCCATTTAAACCTAAATTAATTAAAATTGAACAAAGTTACGAACGTAGCTCCTCAGCTGTACCAGCCATATTTCAAGTGCTCAAGAGCCACATGAGGCCACTCTTCTGGACAGTGCAGACATAGGACATACCCACCATCACAGAAGGTTCTACTGGACAGCACAGCTCTAGAATCATGCCTGTGACACAGTGGGCACTCAGTACATCTCTTCTGAATGTGGAATGAAGAAAAGGGCTTTGAGGGCCTTTGATAACTAGGACTTTGATAAATAGTAAAGGGGGTAAACAGCTTCCAGAAACTACAGATTTCTGTTTCTAATGATAAACTAGGTCATCCGGAATATCTTCTCAAGGAAAACTAAAAAAGCTACCTAAAATGGTAAATGTATGGGCAAATCTGAGTGAACACAGGCTGCAGAAAACAATAAGAATGCTATCTTATGGAGACTTTAGAGTATATGTAGAATTAAAATACACTAGTACAATAGCATTTATACTGGAAGAAGGGAAGTAGAATTAAAGCATTTTTAAGACCTTGCATTGCCTGGGAAGAGAGTAGAGGCAGAAATTAACATCAGACTTTGCTAAGCCGAGGATGCAGGTTATAATCTCTAGGGAAGTGGTTCTGAAAATGTAGTCTGGGGACCCCGGGAGTCTTCATGAACCTTCCAGTGGGTCTGAAAGAGTCAACCTATTTTCATAATAACACTAAGGTGAGAGTTGCCTTTGCCACTCTCCTCTCACACGGGTACGATGGAGGTTTCCAGAGGCTACATGACATGTGATGTCACAACATATGGAACTCAGGAGCAAATAGTGGAACCCAGCTGTCCTCTCTTAAGCCAGACATTAAACAGTTTTGCAAAATTGTAAAATGGTACTACTCTTCTAGTTATGTTTTTTGTTTGTTTGTTTAGAAGAATATAGTCATTTTCCATAAAATAAATGTTGTGTTGACATGTAACCATGTATTGGGGCTCTCCAGAGAAACAGAACCAAGAGCCAACAAGACACACACACACACACACACACACACACACACACACACACACACACACACAGGTATATATGGAGGGAGACAGACTTATTACAAGGAATTGGCTCACATGATTATGAAGGCTGATCAATCCCAAGATCTGCAGGATGAGTCAGCAAGCTGGAAGTCCAGGTGTACTCCCAGTCTGAGCCTGAAGGCTTGAAAACCAGGAGAAATAATGGCAGTTCTAGTCCAAAAGCTAACTAGCTCAAAATGAAAAGTTCTACTTTTCAAGAGACACTGCTAAGAGAAGTAAAGACAAATTATGAACTGGGAGAAAGTATTTGCAAACCATTTATCTGATAGGGAGGTTATAGCTAAAATATATAAAGATGTCTTACAATTCCTTTTTTTTCTTTCTTCTTTCTCATAGAATTTTTTTATCACTCTGTTCTCTCTCTCCTCCATCCTCGTTAATTGGTGTTA
>NW_027531278.1:81215-89361 GCF_008692635.1 Crocuta crocuta | reverse complement strand
TTTTATATCTATATATTATTATTAGTGGTTACTGATGATTCAGTTCAAGTTTGAAGGCAGGAAAAAGCCTACTCTGTGGTTGGAAGGCAATCAGGCAGGAGGAATTCTCTTACTTAGGGGTGGGTCAGACTTTTGTTCTAGTCAGGTCTTCAGCTGATTGGATGAGCCCCACTCACATTGAGTGGGCAATCTGCTTGACTCAGTCTACTGATGTAAATGTTCATCTCATCCAAAATCACTCTCACAGAAATACTCAGAATCATGTTTGACCAGATATCTGGGTACTTAATGGCCCAGTCAAGTTGACACATAAAATCAAACATCACAAATGGATTTATTATTTTTTAAAATTTTATTTTAGTTTAGTTTTAAATAGTTCACTGTCAGGTTGGTTTCCATATAACACCCAGTGCTCATCCCCACAAGTGCCCTTATTTTTTAAAATTTTAAATAAATTGCTAAATATTTTTAAATCATCTTACTTTCAACTTCTTCGATATTAAATATCAATAGATACGATGTAAAGGGGATCCAGAGAACAAGATATTTGAGACTCTCCTCTCTAGGGTAACTACTACTGCAGATGGTGGAGGCCACTCCTCAACTCTGACTTTCGGCTTCTTCCCCATCAATCTTGCCTCTAAAGCAAGTCTGATTCCCTGTGAGCATGTGGCTCTGGACTGCACTTCTGACAGGAAGCATGAGAAACATGGGGGGAAAAGCATGGAACCCTAAAAGACACTGCCAGGGCACCCCAACGCAAGACAGCTCTCCTTGCTAACGGATTCTCTGATGGATTCTCTCTCTCTGTCTCCCTCTCTCTCTCTCCCCTCCCCCACCCCACCAACATACAGGCAGAACCCAGAACCACACAGAGCATTTCAATCAGGCATATACACAATTTGAAGGTTGCGGTGGGGCCACAAGCTTGCTAGCAACCTGGTAAATAATTGTACCACACGCCTGGTTGTTGAAACAGTCAGCATTCAAAATGGCAGTCTCTCTCTGGCCTTATGGCCAATGTAAGGGGCCTTCAAAATGTCATTGGAAAAAGGGAAATGTGGTGAGGTTGTAAAGACTCCAGAAATGGGAATTTTCAATGGAGCCCCTCTTTAGGAGACCCCAAGTTACACAGTAAGACTGAGGCACATGGCACCTGGGGCTTCATTTACTCAGAAGATGTGCTCCTGGGCACATGTGAGCCTTGCTGTAAACTTACAAATATTTGCTTCTTTGGGCTTCATGCTTACTTCTCCAGCATTGAAATTTCCTTTACAAACACTAAAAAGGCCTTATATGTGCACAGAGCTCAGTGTTTTGAAGAGTGCTTCTCCAGCCCTTGTTTCCCACACCCTCCTAACAACCATGAGAGTTGGCTGGCCCTGTCTGTGGATGGGAAACGGGCCTGCTGAGAAGGGACTTGCACCCAGGGCTGCTCTCTCTACTTGTCCCCTAGCTTTAACCCTTAGGTGGCTTTTACCCAGACGTAAAGCCCATTGTCTGTCCATCAGGGAGGAGAAGAATGGTGCCTCTAAGCACCCGGCCCCTGTTCACACTGAAATGTAATCAACAGGCATGAGCTGAGCTTACCTCTGCTTTTCCAGGGGTCAGCAAAGGAGACAGACCTGGGAACTACACCATGTGGTGGGGGAGCCATGTGGAGGAAAAGAGGAAGAAGACCTTTTCTGGGGCCTCAAAAGCCAGTATTTTATGTAGGGCAATGCAGGAGTCCTGGGGCTAGAGCCAAGATGGAAATGCCCAAAAGACAGGGAGTCCTACCTGAAGGCCTTGGGCTTTTCCGAAGACCTACTCCAGGAGACTCCCAAGACTGCACTGCGAGGCTGGGACAGAGGATCCAGGAAGCTTAAGTCCCCCTGCCCTTCTTCAACCCTTCCTGAAAGGAGAAAGCGTAGAAGGAACTTGCAGCAATTCCTCCAAAGTCAGGCTTCAGGCCTAATACCAAAACTCAGATGCCAACTCACTGTTCTTCTTGCCTCTGTCTGTCTCTTATCTGTGTTTGTGTGTCTCCGAACTGTCTGTCTGCGCCCAGACCTGGGTTGATGGGCACCCAGCCCGGATCTTCCCTCCTCACTGAGAAAGCACGTTTTGGCTGTCGCAGGCCGCATCTTGCCCAAACCCCAGGTAACTTCTATTCCCAATGAGCACGTGCAGTTTAGCAGCCAGACTCTTTCTGGATTATGAGTGAGAAAACAATAACAAATAAGCTGCTAGCATGGGCCCTGCCAGGCTGAAATTTGTCCTTCGAAGGCTTACCGACCACACACTCAGCCATCGGGGACCCAGCAGGCCTCCTGCCACCCGCAGCAGCCTATGGAGAGACACATCTGGGGGAGATGAAGTGCTGGGGGCCCAGGACAGGTGGAGAGGGATTGGGGTGGCTGAGGGGTGACACAGGAGGCCATCTGATACTTTTATGACGCGTTTTAAAGGCAAGCTTAGCTGCAGCTCAGGTAGCAGCTTCCCAGCAAACCTTCCCTGACCACCTACGCGCCCTTCCACCTGCACTCATACACTCGCTTACACACACACACACACACACACACACACACTCAGCCCCGTACACAGTGATGCACACTCGGTGGTGCATGCACAGACCCGTGCACACGTTCACTTGCACTGGCCCCTGACAACCCAGGCTTCCCTCTGTTGCAGGCCTTAACCCACTGGCCCAGAAATCCCTAGCTTGTACCCCATTCTGCCCAGAGACCCAGCTCTCCCTGTACCCCTCTTGCCCTGCTTGCTCAGGTGCTGGTCCTCAGGTGAAGGGCACACCCAGACCATTGCTTCTAGGACCCAGGTCCCCTCTTTCCCAGGTCTAGCCTGGTTGGAGTAGGTTGCTTACCCTCCACTGCCGCTGCTCCATACTTGTGCCCGTTCCAGAACCATGAGTGCGGTTCTGCCCCTGCTCAGCTGCCTTGAGGTGCTAGGCAAGGACTAGGTCTGCTGGCTCTGGTCTGACAGCCCTAGCTCTCGCTCAGGCTGCTCCAAACTTCTGAGGCTCCTGCCTGCCTTTTGGGATCACCCATCTGGCCCCTCGCAGTCACCTTCTGATGTCCACCAATGCAACACAAGGCCTTCCTCAGCTTTGGTGGCTCCTCACGGCTCCCAGATAAAGCCCGATGCCTGCCATCTCCATGGCCAGAGATGCCCACCCACCTCTACAGCGACCCCCCCAAGTCCCCACCCCGGGAATCTGAATGTCACCCCTCAGTCCCCTTCCCTCGTCCTCAGGCCTCATCTCACTGGTGACCAAGCCCGGCCAGATCCTCTTCCAGTCAGCTCACCACCTGCTGTGCCACCTCCATGGTGGCCTAACCTCTTCACTGCCACCTGAACGGCTGCTCCAGCTTCCGCCCTGGACTCTTCCTATCCAGCCCCCAAACCTCTCGCCATTCTCCACAGGGCACCAGAGGGGTCCTTCACACACGTGAATCTGACTATAGCTTTCTCCTACTTCCAACTTTTGGGTGGCATCTGGTGGCTCTGAACACGAAGGCCACAAGGCCCTGTGTGACTGCAGCCACATCATTCTCTGCACCATTGTTTTCCCGGCTCCTGTCACTTGCTGTCATTGATCCAGGAAAGCTCCCAGGCCCCGTGGAATGGTTGCATGGGTCCTGCTGGAGGAAGCACCGCTGGTGTGACAGGTGGGCTGCTAGTGCAAGCTGGCCACTGGTCCCACTGCTTTCTCAGGACAGCAGGGAGAGGGGCCTACTTCGCCGATTGGCTGTGCCAGGGCATGACCGAGGTTTCCAGGGCTTGGGTGGGTGGGGGCATGTATTATGCTAATTAGACCTGGCTTCTCAGGACTGTCCTTCAGCTACACATTTCTAGAAAACACAAGCACAATGAGTGCTTGTCTTTAACGATGGCCCCTGGAAGTAAATGAGTGTGAGTGTGTACGTGTTTGTGAGTTTGTATGTGTTCATTATACATATGTGTCTGGGAATGCGAGTGAGTGTGCAAATATGTACCTACACCTTCCCACACGTACATATATTTGTTGTGTGTTTTTGTGCATGTGTATGTGTGGATATGTGGGTATATATATGTGTATATGTATATATCAATGTGTGTGTGTGTGAATGTGTATATACGTCATATGTGCGTGTATATGTGTGCATGTGTGTTCATGTGTGTTTGTGTCTGGGCATGTACACATGCTGTACATGCATGGGGTGTGTAGATATGTGCATATGGATGTATATGGATGTGTGGTAGTGTGTGTGTATAGTGTGGATGTCTATGGATATGTGGATGTGTCTGACTTCATCTGCATAGGGTGAGTGTGTGTGTGTGTGTGCGTGTGTGTGTGTGTGTGCGCGTGTGTGTGTGTGTGTAGTAAATGAGTGTATGTGTGTGAAGGGTACAGATCTACATGGTTGTATGAGTATGTTGTCTGTATTTCGGGGCAATGTGTGAGTGTGTGTGTGTAAGTATATGTAAATGAGTGCATTGGTGCTGTGTGCATGTGTGTGGATGTGCAGATGTGTGCTTGTATTTGTATCTGGGTTATATCTATGTGTGTGTGTGTGTGTGTGTGTGTGTGTGTGTGTGTGTGTGTGTAGAGGAGACGATGCGTGTGGATGTGATGGGTAGTTGAATGTGTGTCTGTATCAAATATATCTTCGTGGGGGTGGCTATGGGGTGCACATTACATGTGTGTTCATACATCTAAGCCTCTGCACAGGTGTTGATGTTTAAACATGCATGTGTCAGGGGGTGAATGTGTAGATATATGTCTGTGACTGTATCTTCACCAGTGTGGATGTGGGGAAGGTGTGGGTGTGGGAGGGGAGTGTGGACATGTGCCTGTATCCAGGTGTAAGTGCACAGGTGTGTGTGTGTGAAGGTGTAGGCACTGTAATGTATGTTTGTGTGCCCTTGGACCCAACAACCCCTGGACAAGTCATTACCCCTCTTTCTTCCCAGGTTTCCACAGGTGTCAAATGGAAACAGCAACAGCCCTTATTTCACATATTGGCTCTGAGCATTCGATTGGCTTCCCCAACATAAGGTCTCTCCTGGGGGACCCAAGTCAGTGAGCTCAAGGAAAGCCTTGCCTTGGGCTCAGATTAGTAAAGACTCCAGTTTCTTTCTTTCTTTCTATTTTTTAATGTTTTTTATTTATTTCTGAGAGAGAAAGACAGCATGAGCAGGGGAGAGTCAGAGAGAGAGGGAGATACAGAATCTGAAGCAGGCTCCAGGTTCTGAGCTAGCTGTCAGCACAAAGCCCAACACGGGGCTCAAACCCACGAACTTTGAGATCATGACCTGAGCTGAAGTCGGACGCTCAACTGACTGAGCCACCCAGGCACCCCCAAGACTCTAGTTTCTTATAGTCTGCCTGGAACATGCTGCAGGGAAAGGCAAGGAGAGGCTGCAAGCCTGGGCCACCTTTGCTGGGTACCCTGGTCTCTGTCTCCCTTCAGCCTGGTCTGCCCAGGACCTAGAGCTGGGCTCATCCCATCAGGACAGTGACAGCTCCTCAGCCATTGACTTCCGTACTTACACGTGTCAGATGAGGCTGAGCAAAGAAACACCAAATTTAATAAAGCCCAGGAACTGGGAGAGCTCTCCAACCCAAATCAATCCTCGATATGTTTTTAATTAAGTTATATTCCTTGTGATTAAAGAGTGTGAATTTCATTACTGTGACCATTTATCAAAGAGCGTACCTGCTGAATCTTTCTAATAAGCAGGAAAGAAGGCTTTTTATTTTCATCAACACCAAGTACCCTGCTTCTATCGCCACTGACTCATCAGGGAGAATTGTCTCCCCTCCCAAGTTACCACCCACTCAGTACTGACAAAACCTTGCCTGCCCCCCACATTTCCCATCACTAGGCAAAGGCCGGTGAGTATAAAAGTTCTGATTGGCTCAAGCATCTCTCCCAACCCCCAGCCAAGTGCCCCAACTGCCAAAGCTCAGCCCAGGCCTCAGGAGTCAGGATACATGGTCGGGGGTGGGGGGAGCCTGAGCTTTCTCAAATGTTAAGGCTGGTCTGCGTTGAACCATGGTCTGCTTCAAACGTTGGTCTGGCCATAGCCAATGGGGATCCATGAATGAATGAAGACTGAATGTTAGCAACTGAAAGGCCACTTCAGGGACTGTGTCTCTGCTAATTTCTACATGTGTATATATGTGCATGTGTTTTTTATGTTTTCCAAGATTATTTTACTGAAGTATTATATACAGAAAAGTGTCCAGATCATGTGTGTACTAGAGAAATTTCACAATGGGAACGCACTTGTGGCATGAAAACCAGATCAAGAGACAGAACAGTAGTGCTACCCCCAAACTCCCATGATGTCCCTCATGATCACTAATCCCATCCCCCCAATGGTAGCTGCTATGCAGAATTCTACCAGTGTTTGCTTATTTTTATATTTGACTTCACTTAAACAGAATCACAAAGAACTTGCTTTTTTTTTTGTCTGGTTGTTTTCCTCAACATTATGTTTGTGAGATATGTATCCGTTCTGCACCTGATGAATATTTGGGTTTCCAGTTTGGGCAGTATGAACGTTGCTGCTATCACCATTTGCGTACATGTCACTGGTGAGCATATATTTGCATCTCAGCTATAATGCTTAGCAGTGGAATAGTTGGATCATGCATGCATGTTCAGCTGTAGTAGATATTGCCATATCGCCATACTGTTTTCCAAAGCGGTTGTACAATTTACATTCCCACCAGTAGAATATGAGTGGTATGATTAGTCTACATCTGTAGCCAGGACAGCCCTTCAGAATTGTCCCACACTGGGGTCAGGGAACTGAGTCTTGCACCTCATAGCAACCAGTCATTGGAGGCACCCTACTCCTGGGAAGAGGAGGTGGCTTCAGGGGAGGTGGCTCTTTATAGCCGAGGGCAATCACCAGGAGGGGGAGCTCATCTAGGGCTGTCAGTTGTCAACACTCTCTGCTTGGGTGCTTCAGTCATGAAGGGGAATCTGGGTAGCACACTACAGAGTCTATTAGGAGTTGGAGTTTGCATTTTTTCTGGTGACCCCTGAGGTTGCATGTCCTTTGGCCATTTTGGATAGCCTCTTTTGTGAAGTGTTTATTCAGGTCCTTTGCCAAATTTTCTATTGGGATATCTGTGTTTTCTTGTTTGAGGATTACTGGACATATCTCTCAAATAACTGTCCAGAATGTACAGTATATAAGGAATTCCTACAAATCAGTATGAAAAAGACACTTCAGTAGAAAAATTTGCGGAGGACCTGTATATATATATTACAAATCTCTTCTTCCATCTCTGAGGATGGCCTTTTTCCACTCTTAATGTTTGTTTGATAAACAAAAGTTGATAATTTTAATGTAGCCTAATATATTATATTTTTTATATGATTAGTTCATTTAGCGTCTCATTTAAGCTATCTTTGCCTACTTTAAAGTCATGAAGATGTTCTCCTTTGTTCTTCCAAAATGCAGGGGTTTTTTTACCTTTTACACTTCACCTACAGTTGGTTTGGGTATGTAACATGAGGGAGAAGTCACACTGTATGTTTCTCATATGACATTCAACTGACCCATAATAATTTAGTGACGAGATGATCCTCTTCGTACTCAGCTAATGATATATGTGTGGGTCTATGTCTGGACCCTATTCTGTTCCATTTCGAAATTGACCTTTAACTGTCCTTGCACCAATGTCACTTTGGGTTATTTATTATAAAATTTTTGATATCTGATGATGTATAAAAGAGTTTTTAAGCTGNGAGTTTATTTTTAGGGATTTGGTATTTTTTGATATTGTAAGGGGCATCTTTCCTATTCTATCTTCTATTTATCTGCTGCTGATATGTAAAAATGTAACTGATTCCTACATACTGACTTTGTATCCTGCTACTTTATTAATTCTAATAGTTTATAGATTCTATTGGATTTATTATGTATGCAATCACGTAGCTTGTGAATAATAGATTTATTTATTTTCTGTCTAACTAGATTGGACCCTTGGTACAATGTGGAATGGAACTTGGAATAGTGGGCAACTTTTTCTCATTCTCAGTCTATGGGTAAAGATTTTAATATTTCACTACTGATTATGAATGGTTGCTAGGGTTTTTGTAGCTTCTCTTTATCTGATTTGATAGTTCCCTTCGATTCCTAATTT